>NW_011494791.1:507094-514986 GCF_000754665.1 Bison bison bison
ATTAGAGTCTCAACTAAATTCAATTACCTTCAGAATTTTCTTTGTTAATCTACAACTCCAAGGAGTTAACATTTTCTATAAAGTTTTGTTATGCTGTGAGTTTAGGGACAAGTTTTAATATACCATTGCTTTTGTCTGTTAAGAAAAGAAGTACTATTTTAAAGAAGCTCAGGGATAAAGTTAGATATCATGGTGGGGGGTCAGTTGTAGCATTTTAAATGATTAAAATAACAAGAAATGTTTTTAGCTTAATTTAGAATTTCAGAAATCCTATATACTAGCTTAAATATGTAGTTACCATTTTTTAATAAACAAGTCTGTTCTTTCCTTCATCTTTCTAACAGAAGCTCAAAGTTTTTAATGTAGCCCCCTTACCAAATTCAGACCATGTGATTCAGGATGAGTAGAAAACATACCTTATTACAGAGAAAAACATTTGCAAGCAGTATGCTTCACAATAACAGCTAGTTAGTTTTATTTTTTAAAAGCAGTTCATATAGGCCTGGCCTACTCCTCTTGTAGCAACTTGATAGTAGGTGTCATTACTGTCACTAAACTAATAGTCCAAGGTGAGTTGCAGACTGAGTTTTCCATTGAGGTAGTGTTACACTAGGTCTTTCAACTTTGCAGTGAACTGGCTTTTCAGAATAAGGTGGTTACTCTTACCATAATTTACTTATTTATTTGAGTGATTGTGGTCAAACTTCTAGATCTGAGGGTACTTTTACATAGTAATTGATGTCGACCCCAAATAACTTTTATTTCATTCATATCTATCAAGATGTATTATATTAGAAGATAAAACTTCTAAAAATAAATATTTCATAATTCACTGAAAATAGCAATATGAAACTTTATGGGAATGTAAATAACATTTTATTAAAATCTATATTTTCAAAAAAACAACAGAAATGAGAAAGATGGCAAAATTTTATAGTGTTTCAAATCTATTTAGTACCTAGTTTAATAGAACACAGTAGGATTCTCCAAGCTGTTTCTGTATTCAGTCTGTTGCAATACATTTTTCTGTGTATAAAGAAAACCTGGCCTCACTCTGATATGAACTTAGTAAAGGGAGGCACATTTATTTTCAGATACCTGTGATATTCTTCTTGGCTACTACACTATAATTTGATAAATAATATTTCCTTAAAATGTTAGTTGCAAAATGAAATCTGAAATGATATCTGTGATAATGTTATAATTTGTTATGTTATAATCCATTCATCTATTTTGCACCTTGAAATGCTCTTTTACTAATGAATGATTTTGTAACATTGTACTTTTGTTGGTTAGAAAATATTAGTTCTGGAAGTAATGCAGATCTGTCAAAGTTGATATAGTTTATGATAAAAGTAGAACATCGATTAACATTACCATCAGTTTTGTCAGTATAGTCTTTAAGTATCCAGAGCTCTTAAATTAATTATAGCAGTTTTTCAAAATTTTTCAATTCAAATTTTGTCATTGGCAAAGCATACTATCATCATTTGTTTCCCTTAAAGTAGCCATTCATTTGGAAGACAATGATTGTATAATAACCAATTCTGAATATTAAGCATTTTCTTCTGTCAGTAATTTTTCATGTAAAAAGAATATTTCATGAGAAAGGCGCTAGTTCTTTTCCCAACTAAAGTGATCACAATAGCACTCTTCCCCCAGACATCATGGCATTTTGGCATGCAGCAGAAGTGCTTTATGCAAACTTATCATTATATCAAACAGAATATTTTAATGTGTGTCCAGTTTTACATCTGCAAAATCTCCTGATTCCTGGATATATAATGGAATACTACCCAACCATAGAAAAGAATGAAACTGCCATTTGTAATGACGTGAACAGACTTAATGAGTATTTTTCTTAGTGAAATGTTAGACACAGAAATATATACTCTATTACCACCCACCACTTATATGTGGAAAATTTAAATAAAAGTAAGCAGATGTATATACATATACATATACATATATATATATATGAAAAACAAGACTCACAGATGTAGAGATCAAACTAGAGGTTAACAATGATGAGAGGGAAAGAGGGTGGGTGAGAGGAGGGTAGTGGATTAATAGACACAATCTACTATGTATAAGATAAATAAGCAGTAAGGAATATTATACAGCAGAGAGAAATATAGTCATTATTTTGTAATAACTTTAAATTGTAATTGATAAAAATATTGAATTTTGTACACCTGAAAATGGTATAATATTGTAAATCAACTGTACTTCATTAAAATACTTTCACGGAATGTAAAAAATGAAAGAATATTTATATCACAATTAATAAAATAAGTGTACCAATTTATATGCTATCAAAATCTTTGTCCTAAGATTTAAAGCATCCTGGGAAAATTTCATACTTGGTTCATAAATATGTAGTCTAGGCAAAAAGAAGTATATCTATACACTAGAAAACAAATTAAATTTTAATGTGATAGAGAAATGAGAGAACATTTATAGTGCTGTGATGCTAAAGATTGAAGGTTCAAATTTTAGAAGCCATTAAATTAAATATTAATACATTGGTCTATATTTTTTAAAATAAAATTCTGTTTTAGAGAAAAAGAGCCAGCGCCAACTTAAAAAAATAACTATTTCAAAATGCTGTCGGTAAAAATGTATTTAATTGCCTTTTAGGCAATGATGATAAAATATTTTTTATTTTATTATTAACATTTATTAAATGCCTCTGCTCTGCCAATCTTTATTCTAAGTAGGTTGAATATGTTAACTCATTTAATTTTTTAGAGGAGAAAAGTGAGACGCAAAGGTTAGTTCTTATTTCCGAGATCCTAAAAGATTGTTTAGAGATTAGTAGAAATAATTTGAGATTGAATTCTTCTATGATAACTTTAAAGAATATTGTGTGTACATACATATATGTATTATGTATATATATATGTGTGTACATACACACACACATTATATACATGTAAAGATTCTTATCTGAAGCACTCTTTGAAATGAATAGTTTAAAAAATAATGCATAAACAGCAATTAACCAGAAATGTATGAGCAATTGTTGGAACCATTATAGTAAGAGAAATATAACAGAATGGCAGGTAATTGACATTTTTCATGTAGTCAGCACATTTCAAAAGAGACAATAGCATTTATTTTGACACTGAATATGTGGCCTAGAAGGAAACTGTTATGATTATTTTGGGGATCATAAAATGGGTCAACCTTTTAGAAGGCAACTGGTAATTACAGACAGCATATTTGTAAATGAATATTCTTTTCTCCAGAAATCTTATATCTACAAATGTTCCCTACTTATGCAGAGATGGATAGTAAATGTAAGATTCTTTGAAGTTGGATGGAGTTTGAGTCAAGAGTAGATAAATGTGTTTATTTTTGATAAAAAGAGGTAAAGTTGTTTCTTTGAGCCCAAGAGGAAAAAAGAAGAGTAGGTATAGGCATTGACAGTGATAAGTTGTGCATCTGACACAGCTAAGACATCTTTGTTCTGGGAAAGCCTTTTCTCTTTGATTTTTAGAAATTGAGTATAATAGTATGAAAATTCTTCACTGAGAATAATGTCATAATCTACATTTAACATCAGTGTCTAAATGTGTACATTCACATATTTTGTGCCTATTTTGCATAGTCTTAGATACAAGCTATGAAAAAAATAATGCAAATATGTTAGTAGTGCTATTACCCAAAAGCTTATCACTTTTGCAAAAATCTCTTGTGCCCAATGTTCTCTTATCTCTTGAACCAAGATAAGAAAATTCCAGTTATAGTAACTACTTAGGCCTACAGTCTTCAGGGAGTGATTCTGTGTTATGCCTGAATGAAGGGTTAGAGACAAAGCCGTTTGTCTCTGCTGCCCTCTCGGATAAAAAGAAGACACTAATATTCACTATGTTATTCATCTTAACCCATGAAGTTTCTTCAAGAATACTTGCCAGCAGTGAGGAATGTTATATAGAAAATAACCATTTTCTATAAAGTACTACTTCAGGGCCGTAGTAATCATCAGTAAATGATGATCAAGTCTTCCAACTGTAGTGAGGTACAGAATCATTAGGTATGTTTTATGAAAGAATTGAAGCTGGTTATCTTTCTGTGAAATTCTAAATATAATCCTTTCATTTTTTAACAAGTTTAATTTGAGGTTCAACAAGTATACAACAATAGCTAGATATTTCACATATAGACCATTCCATATCTCTGTTATTTGACAACTTGGTATTATATTGCTTCTCTGGTGACTCAGAGGGTAAACCATCTGCCTGCAATGCAGGAGACCCAGGTTCGATCCCTAGGTCAGGAACATCCCCTGGAGAAGGAAATGGCAACCCACTCCAGTAGTCTTGCCTAGAGAATCCCATGGACAGAGGAGCCTGGTAGGCTACAGTTCATGGGGTTGCAAAGAGTCGGACACGACTGAGAAACTTCACTTTCTTTCTTTCTTTATGTTTTGTTGTTGGACAACTTTTGTTACTTAATTGCCATTAAGTTAATTTAACAAATTTTGTAGTTTCATTTGTCATATTAAAGCATGCTTTATATTGTTTCTGAGACACCTAAAAAATAAAACTAAAGCATATAAAGTATTCTTATTTTTCTTTATTATTGCTGAATTTCATCTCAGATTTCATGGAATGTTGAATTACCAAGGAACTAGAAAAAATAATTTTTGTAGTCATAGATTTATGCAGGTGTACCATTTTCCACTTTCTCTCCAGACATCCAGCTCCTTAATGTTAATACACCAATCAAATAATATAACTTATGTAACATTTGTATTACGTTATCTGATTATACACCTAACCTAGAGTATCCTTGTCTTGAGAGTGTATGCTAAGATTCTCTCCTCCTTTACTCTATTCAGATTATCTCATGTTTTCCCAGATCACACTTTCAACTGTGACTATCTTTACTTCTATCCCCCATACTTTGTTTTCTAAGATTACATATGTTATCTTGGGGAGAAAACAAAGGTATAAATCCTATATAAATTTTTTGTTTAGGCAATAGTTGCTAAATCTAGAGAATACAATATATAATATCGTAACAATTACGTTTGAATCACCAGTTACCTCTCCTGTTATTATTTCCCTATGAAGAGATATATCACAAGTAACATATATTAAACTTGAATCTAGAAATTAAATCTTTATAATTTGCTAAAACAAGAGCACTCCATAGATACAAATATATCTAAAGTAATAAATGTGTAGTGTAATATGCAAGTATAATATTAATTGCTACTTATATTTGCATCATTGTAACTCAACTCTGTTCAAAACATTGCAATAAGATAAATAGAAATCAAACTAGTACTTGTTTATCTTTAGCAATTTTTACATCAGAAATAATTATCTTATGTTTTCTGTTCAGTGTTTCTTTTTTTTTACTCTTATCCCTTACATTGATTACTTTTTTCTTTTGAATGTTCTTGTTTATTCATACCACATCATGTAAATGGACATGTGAGTTGCTGTCTCTGCTACAGAGAGCATAAACAGACGACATGCTACAACTAATAGATACTGTCTTAATCATTGTTACCCTCTTCCCCCAACCCTTATTCTAACCAGGCAGCATTCAGATGTGTGATCTTTCCAATTTATAATTAACCAGTATTTCTTATTTTCACAAAATTTCATCACTCTACCCTTTTTTAGTAGTATTCTTACTCATATAAATGTGTCTTGAGTTTTAAGGTAGATAACTCATATTGATTTTAATTTTTTGGAGTATGTACAGGTTGTTCTAAGTTAAAATGACCTGCAGCTATAGTTTTATGTTATATTATATATTTGCTCCCATTTACTTAAGAATTCAGGAAGAATTGTACCCTTGAAATCAGTCTTTGAAGAGAAGGGCTCTGCCTGCCTAGATTACAAGAGTCTTTTAGCTTTGAGTGATGATTAGTAACAAATAATTAGAAGGAAGGAAGCTATGACTAATTTAGAGAATACAGGGTTTATAAGCATTGCATAATATTAATATATTGTTGATTTGCAAACTTCAGAACATATAAAGTACAGTGTAAGTCCAAAGGTAAATGAACAATGAATTGGAATTCATAGTATTATACTAGGAAATAAATCAAAGGAATATAAGGGAATCATTTTTATTAAAACTCCAATAAAATTTGAAGCCCTCAAGATTTCTGCATAGTGTTTTTGTAGGGAGGGATAAGTGCTTGATTTCTTTCTGTTGATTGAGCAGTTGCATTCCTCATAAATGCCTTATGATCTTTTGATAACTGTCCTCATATAAAAGATGCTTTTGTTAATCAGACATTTCATTATTTGAATTGCTCATTATTTCATGTTATAGCTGACTCTTCATGATCATATGTTTATATTTAATTATCTCCTAAGCACTCTTCCATGCTTGATTAGATTTTTTGCAAAATTAATAAACAAATACATCAATGTACAGAAAAGTTTCTTAATGCAGACCCTGAAAGGAGAATTCATACATTCAGTGTTTTCTTCCAGCATCAGCTAGATTCATTTTCATATTTTACCTCCTTGGTGATGCACTAAGTTCCCTGCTAATATGCCATTGTTTTTATTGTCTGACTCTCTAGGTGTACCAATTACCGGAAATTGTGTAGCAAGTCCCAAAATTTTTAGAACAAAATGTTGTTTCAACTAATCCTGGCATATGCACCAACAGTGTTAAGTTCTAATGCTCTGAAACTTAAGTAGATCCCTATCCAGAAGCTCTGAGATACACTTCATCTTTCCATCCTTTGTTTGTAATAGAGACTTGTCGGAAAAGATTCTATTTCTAGTTCTTGAGCGTGTTAGTCACTCAGTCATATCCGACTCTACAACTCCTGGACTATAGCCTGCCAGGCTCCTCTGTCCATGGGATTCTCCAGGCAAGAATACTGGAGTGGGTTGCCATTTCCTTCTCCAAGGGATCTTCCTGACCCAGGGATCAAACCTGGGTCTCCTGCGTTGCAGGCAGATTCTTTACTGTCTGTTCTACAGGGAAGTCTAGTTCTTGAACTGGATAAGAAAAAAAGGTGCTTGTTTTATTATGCCCTTGGTCTTGTGTAACTGTGTTAGTATTCTATTGTTGCAATAAAAAGTTATGATCCAGCAATCCCACTGCTGGGCATACACACTGAGGAAACCAGAATGGAAAGAGACATGTGTATCCCAATGTTCATCGCAGCACTGTTTATAATAGCCAGGACATGGAAGCAACCTAGATGTCCATCAGCAGAGGAATGGATAAGAAAGCTGTAGTACATATACACAATGGAGTATTACTCAGCCATTAAAAAGAATACATTTGAATCAGTTCTAATGGGGTGGATGAAACTGGAGCCTGTTATACAGAGTGAAGTAAACCAGAAAGAAAAACACCAATACAGCATACTAATGCATATATATGGAATTTAGAAAGACGGTAACGATAACCCTGTATGCTGCTGCTGCTGCTGCTAAGTTGCTTCAGTCGTGTCCAACTCTGTGCGACCCCATAGACGGCAGCCCACCAGTCTCCCCCGTCCCTGGGATTCTCCTGGCAAGAATACTGGAGTGGGCTGCCATTTCCTTCTCCAATGCATGAAAGTGAAAAGTGAAAGTGAAGTCGCTCAGTCGTGTCCGACTCCTCACGACCCCATGGACTGCAGCATACCAGGCTCCTCCGTCCATGGGATTTTCCAGGCAAGAGTACTGGAGTGGGGTGGTGCCATTAACCCTGTATACAAGACAGCAAAAGAGACACTGATGTATAGAACAGTCTTTTAGACTCTGTGGGAGAGGGAGAGGGTGCGATGATTTGGGAGAATAGCATTGAAATATGTATAATATCATATATGAAACGAGTTGCCAGTCCAGATTCGATGCACAATACTGGATGCTTGGGGCTGGTGCACTGGGACAATCCAGAGGGATGGTATGGGG
>NW_011494791.1:515086-533869 GCF_000754665.1 Bison bison bison
TTCATTTCGATATATGGCAGAACCAATACAATATTGTAAAGTTTAAAAATAAAGTAAAATTAACAAAAAAAACGGAATATAACCACTAATCAGTACATGTACTTTATCACACCTTTGTATATTCATAATAAATAAATGGTATTATTTAATTTTTTTACATTAGTAGTAAATAGAAAATTAATTATTAATGCTTACAGTAATAAACACATGTTTCATACTCTGAAAAAAAAGTTACCAAATTTAGCATCTTAAAAATATTTTTTATCTCCTATTCTGTAGGTCAGAAGTCTAGTACATGTCTCATTATGCTAAAATCAAGATGTTAGTAGGTTTTTTGTTTGCTTGTTGGTTTTTATTTTTGAATGCTTTGAGATTGAACCCAATCCCAAACCCATTCAGATTGTTAGCATCTGCTCCTTGTGGTTGTAGCTCTGAGGTCTCTGTGTCCTTGGTAAATGTCAGCTGGGGGCCACACCTAGTTCCTTGAGGCCTCTGCCTGTTCTTTGCAAATTGTCTACTTCATCTAAGGACCCATTATGGTTTGCAGAGCTCTCATACTTTGAATCACTGATTTTGCCTTCTGTGCATCTCACTAACTTCTTCCACAACTCTCTGTTTTTGAAGGGTCACGTAACTAGTTTGGTACACCCTCAGAAATACAGTATAACCCTCCTATAATAAAATTATAATTTTAGTGATATCTTAAAAACTTCTCTTATTACTTGGAAGATTTTATTATTTTTAAATTCAAGTATAGAAAAGCAGATGGGAGAATACTTGCTTTTATAACTGAATGTCTTTTATATAACATAGTTTTGAAGTTTTTACTTTTTAAAAGTGCACTATATGAAATACTGCAAACGTGTTGTTCAGCAGTGGCAGAATGTTAAATCTGACTGCATCAGTTAAAAGTCAAATTTCTTCCTACCCTTATTTATCTCACTTAGATGTTACAGACCCAAAACAAATGTTTAAAACAAGAATAGAAAGTATAGAAGCAATAAAATTGCTAGGAGATTTGGTGTAATGAGAACAGAGAGAGGAAGAGAAAAAGGAAAAATGAGTTTCTTTTTAATATAGGAAAAAATCATTACAGTAGGAAATTAATCAAATTGAGATAGTGGCAAATGGATGATTATTAATTCATATTTTGATAAACCAATGAATAATTATTTGTTTTTGATTTATTTTTAGTAAATTTTCCATGTTCCACTGTTGATTCATTCAATCAGCAATCCTATGCTCTATGTGTTATGGTTACAATGTGCCAGATACAGTGATAGGGTTTGAGGAAAAGATGGGGAAAAAAGACAATCTCCCCATGAATGTGGAGTATGCATTCTAGTCTGGGACTGTCTATTAGGAGATCTTTAGAGATAGCAATAGAAATTTAGGGGGAAAAAGGATTTTATATACCTAAAGTTATTGACATGGTGAAGAGTGCAGAATAGTAAAGCGATAGCACTGTGGCTAAAATCTTGAGGTGAACATCCATGAGAAAGGGACCTTGTAGAAAACAAGGGAAATACAGATACGTAAGAAGAAATCAGGGACGGTATTGTAGGAACTAAGTGTGGAAAACATTTTACAAAGTAGAAGTGAGCTTCAGATTTAATACATGAAGATATTTTAAAACTCAAATATTGGAAAGGTTATAGTTAAATGGATGATCCCATATACTTTTGGTTGTGTAGGCTCTTTGAAAGGCAATCTGCTGATATTTGTTACTAAAAATTTCAATTATCTTTTGTAAGTCTATAATTCTATTTTTAGAATGTGTCCTGGTGAAATGCTCATGTTGTGTTGTTATTTAATTGCCAAGTCACAGTCGACTCTTTTGTGACTTCCATGAACTGTAGCCCGCCAAACTATTCTGTCCATGGGATTTCCCAGATAAGAATACTGGAGTGGGTTGACGTTTTCATCTCCAAGGGATCTTCCTGGCCCAGGGATCGAACCACATCTCCTGCACTGGCAGGCAGATTCTTTACCATTGAGTCACCAGGGAAATGATCATGCATGGGGATAAATTCGGGTACATAAATGATTCTTCATATATTTTTGTGATAGTTATTATTCAATGTAAATGCTTACCCAGCAAAAAGAGAATATCAAAATTAACACTACCCAGTAAAACTTTATATGGTAGTGGGTATATTCTATATCTGCTATTGAAATACCTAAAGACACTAAGCCGCAGTATTTCTAATGTAAGTAGGTTAAATTATTATTTGAAAAATATATATTATTAATATATACCTACACATATGTGATTTATTGATATAAAGCTTGAAGTACTGAATAATGCACAGATTGCAGTGATATTATGTGAAGTACATTTCTGTATGTATAAATGTTCATACATGTAAAGTTTAAAAATATATACTTTATAAGTTAACTGGACTTTGTATTAAAGTAATTTATGGATAAAAGCATTCATTAGTAAAGGTTTCATGTCATTAATTCAGATTTTAAAAATATAATATAATAACACTTTACAATAAAGTTGATATAGCTTTATAATATTCTCAATTAGAACAATCATGATTTAAAGTTATAATTATTGTGTTTTTTATACCAGCTTTTATTACTTTTAAAAATAATAATGCAAAAATGCTATTTACTTACTACAACTTTATTAGAGTTTATACTTTTCTGTTGCTATGAGAGTAGATCTTAAAAGTTCTGACCACCAAAATGAAATGATGTTAAATAATTATGTGAGATCATGAGGTACTAGCTAATCCTAAATTGGTCATCATACTGCAATGAATGTGCATCAAATCAACACGTTATACATCTTAGACTTACACAGTGTTTTATGTCAGTTATATCTCAATGTAATTAAGAAAAGTATTATTCCATATCTACAAAAAGATAATTTATACTCTCCTTCCTTCCTGTGTGAGTCTTGTTTTAGTTCATTTTGAAGTAATCACTTCATGTGGTTTCATATTGCCATATCAAATTCAGACCATTCAAAGCCAATTCACATTTCTTCCAGATAGCATGGTAATTCTGTAATAAAATTCAGTGTAAGTTCCACTGGATGAATTATCAGAATCATTACTCCTAAATGATTCATGATTTCAGAATATTTTTCTTTTTGTTTTTCTGACTAATCAGTCATTAGATAAAAAAAATAATAAGATTTTAATCATATTCCTCAGTAGCCGAGTTATATTGTCTGATTAAATAGTATTTTTCATGAAAATCCTTATAGTCACATAATTTGCTGAAATTATTGTTATATTTATTGGACATACATTTGATTAAATACATGGAACAACTTTTAAGCAGAAAGTTAAAAATAAAGAATATTTTGAGCATCATTTGTCATTTTGAAAGTTTTAATGATATGCCTAAGCCTGATAAGGACTTAAAAAATCTAGGTTATATTATTGAATATTACATATTATAAAATATATTGTTTTGTAAATATCCCAAAGTACTCTTTACAAGTAAGTTAGAGCTATCAAGTGGTACCTAATTCATCCAAAGTTATTATATGTTCTGTTACTATTTGGAAATATTGCTTTAATTAATTGTGCAGATGTATAAAATTCCTTAAATTCTTAATAGAAAAATATATTTAAAAAAGTGTTTATGCTATTGACCCAAATTTGCAAATAAAAATAGAAAATACTATCCTGAATATATTTTACTAGATTTTAAATTTACAGCTAAAATTAAGGGAGAAATTAGTTTTTAAAATTTTTATAGTTCCATAACAAAAATATAATAGAAAACAACAAAAATTTCTCCTCAAACCTAATTTTAAAATAATTGTATTTTTGATTAATAAGGAAAATGTAAAACTTTAAGCATATTTATGTTTTCTTAATAACCTTGAAATATTATCACTAGTTTTATAATGAAAACATGAAATATTTAATATATTGGTTTGATTCAAAGGGACATAAAAAATGTGAGTGTAAATATATATATGTGTATATATATATGAATGAGTGATATCCAATATACATTTATATATTTTCTTTCTATAAGAGTACAGAGGGATATTAGTTTATGGAGATTATCATTTTAATTTTTAGAAAAAGTTACCCATAATGAGCTTAATAAAAAGAAATAATAAATGTATTAAATGCCATATAATATAGCTTTTATTCCCTTATTTACATAGAAATATATAAAACCACTCTTAATTCCCTAACATCTAATCTTCTATACTAATCCCAATGTACACTTACTTCTTCCTCAAAGACAAAGCTCCAAAAAGGATGCTAAATAAACAATAGTACTTTGTAATTCTTTATCTAAAGTATTTTACTTTACGGTAAGTCTTTTGACTGACTGCTTCTCTAGATCCTACAGACAAACACAGGCAGTAGGGACTTATCAGTTATTTAAACAATGTAGCCATTACTAAAATATGTAAAAAAGAAACTTAGTTAAAATTGAAAGGAAGAATAAAACTGTCTTTATCTATAACTTATATTGGATGTATACAGTCCTAAAGAAGAATAAGATCTGAGCACACACAGACACACACAGACACATTATGTTTGAATAATATCCCAAACATATACATGAACACACACATACACTGTCTCTCAGAATATCAGTTTTAAACCCACATTCAAATGTATGGAAATGTTTTTGTTCTCATTGTTTTTGTCCTGTTTGGTTTTTTCAGTTTTAGCTGAGGATGAACAGTTTGCCTGTCATAAAAAATATTGTGAAGCTAAAAAAATACAGATAAGGCTGGAAATGGTGGGCTATCAGTTCAGTTCAGTTCAGTTGCTCAGTCGTGTCCGACTCTTTGCGACCCCATGAATCGCAGCACGCCAGGCCTCCCTGTTCATCACCAACTCCTGGAGATCACTCAGACTCACGTCCATTGAGTCAGTGATGCCATCCAGCCATCTCATCCTCTGTCGTCGCCTTCTCCTCCTGCCCCCAATCCCTCCCAGCATCAGAGTCTTTTCCATTGAGTCAACTCTTCTTCGCATGAGGTGGCCAAAGTACTGGAGTTTCAGCTTTAGCATCATTCCTTGCAAAGAACACCCAGGGCTGATCTCCTTCAGAATGGACTGGTTGGATCTCTTTGCAGTCCAAGGGACTCTCAAGAGTCTTCTCCAACACCCCAGTTCAAAAGCATCAATTCTTTGGTGCTCAGCCTTCTTCACAGTCCAATTCTCACATCCATACATGACCACTGGAAAAACTATGGCCTTGACTAGATGGATCTTTGTTGGCAAAGTAATGTCTCTGCTTTTCAATATGCTATCTAGGTTGGTCATAACTTTTCTTCCAAGGAGTAACAGTCTTTTAATGTCATGGCTACAGTCACCACCTGGTCAATGAAAGAGTCCAAAATGCGGTACTTGGATGCAATCTTAAAAATGACAGAATGATCTCTGTTCGTTTCCAAGGCAAACCATTCAGTATCACAGTAATCCAAGTCTATGCCCCAACTAGTAATGTTGAAGAAGCCGAAGTTGAATGGTTCTATGAAGACCTACAAGACCTTTTAGAACTAACACCCAAAAAATATATCCTTTTCATTATAGGGGACTGGAATGCAAAAATATGAAGTCAAGAAACACCTGGAGTAACAGACAAATTTGGCCTTGGTATACAGAATGAAGCAGGGCAAAGACTAATAGAGTTTTGCCAAGAAAATGAACTGGTCATAGCAAACACCCTCTTCCAACAACACAAGAGAAGACTCTACACATGGACATCACCAGATGGCCAACACCAAAATCAGATTGATTATATTCTTTGCAGCCAAAGAATGGAGAAGCTCTATATAAGCTCTATATAGTCAACAAAAACAAGACCAGGAGCTGACTGTGGCTCAGATCATGAACTCCTTATGCCAAATTCAGACCTAAATTTAAGAAAGTAGGGAAAACCACTAGACCATTCAGGTATGACCTAAATCAAATCCTTTATGATTATACAGTGGAAGTAGAAATAGATTTAAGGGACTAGATCTGATAAATAGAGTGTCTGATGAACTTTGGACGGAGGTTCGTGACATTGTACAGGAGACAGGGATCAAGACCATCCCCATGGAAAAGAAATGGTGGGCTATATTCTATCCTTAATTGGCCCTTGGTCCTGGATGTGAGGTTCCACTGTTAGGCACAGGAAAGGGCAAACGTAAGATCTCTGTCCTAGAGATACTGTGATATATGCAGCTTGAGCAGAAAACAAGTTTCTGGTGCTGTTTTGTTCAGTCTTCTGTTTCTTATATTTCAAATAAACTTTGATAAAATTATTCTTAGAATTATGTCAAGATCAAAAACTATTGACTTCACTAGAATTTATGCAGAGAAGGAATATTGTCCATTCTTCATTATCTTATTTATCTAAATTTTTATTTACTAGCACTATTTTAATATTTGGAAGCTTCTCTCTTGTTCTTGTTCTCACTCCCTCCCCATATATGTGTAATTTCCATAAATGTATCATTTGACCTGTTATTCTACCTAGTGAAAGTGTGAAAGTGTTAGTCACTCAGTTGTGCCTGACTCTTAGGGACTGACCAGACTGCAGCTTACCAGGCTCCTCTCTGTCCGTGGTATTTTCCAGGAAAGAAAACTGGAGTGGTTTGCCATTTCCTTCTCCAGGGGATCTTCCTAACCCAGGGATCAAACCTGGGTCTCATTCACCAGAGGTAGTTTCTTTACTGACTGAACTACCTGGAAAGCCCCAATATTCCTATTTTGGACATTTGGAACATAAGAGTACAGATTCCATTTGATTAGTAAAATAGATTAATCTTTAGCTCTTTTCAGTAATCTCAATAATTTCTTCATTTACTTGACTGTGTTCATCATGTTGCTTAGCTAGACTGAGAGGTCCTTGAAGACTATATTTGCCGGTCTGACACCTTGGTACTCCTCTATTCAATAGTGTAGCTGTGTTTATTTACAGCATAGCAGCAGGCATCCTCAGAGAGAGAGAGTCGGAGCTGTTAGATCTCTTAGCATCCAGGTCTGTAACAGTCACAGCTTCATTTTCGCAACATTCCACATTTTATGAACTGCTGGATTTACTGGACATAAGAAAGTATATAACAGTGATTTAAAGTGCTGATACTGGAATCAGACAAAAGTTTGTTCCTCAATCTTGTTATGGCTAGTTGAGTGATCTCTAAAATCTCTAAGACACATTTCCTTCTCATTAAATGGGATTTTGAATGGTTCATTTTAAAAGAAATGTGAATTGATTTATCAATAGTAGTTCATAGCAAATAAATCCTTTATGTAGGATTTTATTTTAAAAGACCTAAAATTAGCCAACACTATTCAACAATTCATTTGGCAGTTTAACACTTTTTTTCCCCCAATCAATTGATCTAAATTGAATAACAAGATTTCCTGTATGTTCTAGTCCTCTTTAGAAGATGAGCACCATGGTCATTTCTTTGCATTCCCATCATCCAGTATTATGTGTAATAATGAAATGGTTCAGTTCAGTTCAGTCGATCAGTCGTGTCCAACTCTTTGCGACCCCATGAATTGCAGCATGCCAGGCCTCTCTGTCCATCTCCAACTACCAGAGTTCACCCAAACTCATGTCCATTGAATCAGTGATGCAGTCACCTCTTCCCATGAGGTGGCCAAAGTATTGGAGTTTCAGCTTTAGCATCAGTCCTTCCAATGAACACCCAGTACTGATCTCCTTTAGAATGGACTGGTTGGATCTCCTTGCAGTCCAAGGGACTCTCAAGAGTCTTCTCCAACACCACAGCTCAAAAGCATCAATTCTTAAGCCCTCAGCTTTCCTCACATTCTAAATCTCACATCCATACATGACCACTGGAAAAACCATAGACTTGACTAGATGGACCTTTGTTGGCAAAGTAATGTCTCTGCTTTTGAATATGCTATCTAGATTGGACATAACTTTCCTTCCAAGGAGTAAGCATCTGTTAATTTCATGGCTGTGGTCACCATCTGCAGTGATTTAGGAGCCCAAAAAAATAAAGTCTGACACTGTTTCCACATCTTCACGGATGTCTGGCTCTCGGTGAGTGATCACACCATTGTGATTATCTTGGTCGTGAAGACCTTTTATGTACAGTTCTGTATATTCTTGCCACCTCTTCTTAATATCTTCTGCTTCTGTTAGGTCCATACCATTTCTGTCATTCAGTTCAGTTCAGTTCAGTCACTCAGTCCTGTCTGACTCTTCGCAATCCCATGAATCGCAGCACGCCAGGCCTCCCTGTCCATCACCAACTCCCGGAGTTCACTCAGACTCATGTCCATCGAGTCAGTGATGCCATCCAGCCATCTCATCCTCTGTCGTCCCCTTCTCCTCCTGACCCCAACCCCTCCCAGTCTCAGAGTCTTTTCCAATGAATCAACTCTTCGCATGAGGTGGCCAAAGTACTGGAGTTTCAGCTTTAGCATCATTCCTTGCAAAGAAATCCCAGGGCTGATCTCCTTCAGAATGGTTGGTTGGATCTCCTTGCAGTCCAAGGGACTCTCAAGAGTCTTCTCCAACACCACAGTTCAAAAGCATCAATTCTTCGGTGCTCAGCCTTCTTCACAGTCCAACTCACACATCCATACATGACCACAGGAAAAAACCATGGCCTTGACTAGATGGACCTTTGTTGGCAAAGTAATGTCTCTGCTTTTCAATATGCTATCTAGGTTGGTCATGACTTTTCTTCCAAGGAGTAAGCGTCTTTTAATTTCATGGCTGCACTCACCATCTGCAGGGATTTTGAAGCCCCCAAAAATAAAGTCTGACACTATTTCCACTGTTTCCCCATCTATTTCCCATGGAGTGATGGGACCAGATGCCATGATCTTCGTTTTCTGAATGTTGAGCTTTAAGCCAACTTTTTCACTCTCCACTTTCACTTTCATCAAGAGACTTTTTGTTCCTTTTCACTTTCTGCCATAAGGGTGGTGTCATCTGCATATCTGATATTGATATTTCTCCCGGAAATCTTGATTCCAGCTTATGCTTCTTCTAGTCCAGCGTTTCTTATGATGTACTCTGCATGTAAGTTAAATAAGCAGGGTGACAATATATAGCTTTGACATACTCCTTTTCCTACTTGGAACCAGTCTGTTGTTCCATGTCCAGTTCTAACTGTTGCTTCCTGAGCTGCATACAGATTTCTCAAGAGGCAGGTCAGATGGTATGGTATTCTCATCTCTTTCAGAATTTTCCACAGTTTATTGTGATCCACACAGTCAAAGGTTTTGCCATTGTCAATAAAGCAGAAATAGATGTTTTTCTGGAACTCTCTTGCTTTTTCCATGATACAGTGGATGTTGGCAATTTGATCTCTGGTTTCTCTGCCTTTTCTAAAACCAGCTTGAACATCTGGAAATTCATGGTTCACATGTTTCTGAAGCTTGGCTTGGAGAATTTTGAGCATTACCTTACTAGCATGTGAGATGAGTGCAATTGTGCAGTAGTTGAGCATTCTTTGGCATTGCCTTTCTTTGGTATTAGAATGAAAATTGACCTTTTCTACTCCTGTGGCCACTACTAATTGAGACCATCTTTGCATGAAATGTTCCCTTGGTATCTCTAATTTTCTTGAAGAGATCCCTAGTCTTTCCCATTCTGTTGTTTTCCTCTATTTCTTTGCATTGATCGCTGAGGAAGGCTTTCTTATCTCTCCTTGCTATTCTTTGGAAGTCTGTATTCAGATGCTTATATCTTTCCTTTTCTCCCATGGTTTTTGCTTTTCTTCTTTTCACAGCTATTTGTAAGGCCTCCTCAGAATACCATTTTGCTTTTTTGCATTTCTTTTCCATGGGGATGGTCTTGATCCCTGTCTCCTGAACAATGTTACAAAACTTCGTCCATAGTTCATCAGGCACTCTGTCTATCAGATCTAGTCCCTTAAATCTATTTCTCACTTCCATGTATAATCATGTGTATGATTGATTTGATTTAGGTCATACCTGGATGGTCTAGTGGTTTTCCCTGCTTTCTTCAATTTAGGTCTGAATTTGGCATAAGGAGTTCATGATCTGAGCCACAGTCAGCTCCCGGTTTTTTTTTTTTTTTTTTTTTCTGACTGCTTCTCCATCTTTGGCTGCAAAGAATATAATCCGTCTGAATTCAGTGTTAACCATCTGGTGATGTCCATGTGTAGAGTCTTCTCTTGTGTTGTTGGAAGAGGGTGTTTGCTGTGACCAGTGTGTTCTCTTGGCAAAACTCTATTAGCCTTTGCCCTGCTTCATTCCATATTCCAAGGCCAAATTTGCCTGTTACTCCAGGTGTTTCTTGACTTCCTACTTTTGCATTCCAGTCCCCTATAATTAAAGGGGCATCTTTTTTTGGATGTTAGTTCTAAAAGGTCTTGTAGGTCTTCATAGAACCATTCAACTTCAGCCTCTTCAGCATTACTGGTTGGGGCATAGACTTGGATTACTGTGATATTGAATGGTTTTTTGGAAACGAACAGAGATCATTCTGTCGTTTTTGAGATTGCATCCAAGAGTCTGCATTTCAGAGTCTTTTGTTGACTCTGATGGCCACTCCATTTCTTCTAAGTGATTCCTGCCCGCAGTAGTAGATATAATAGTCATCTGAATTAAATTCACCCATTCCAGTCCATTTTATTTCACTGATTCCTAGAATGTCGACGTTCACTCTTGCCATCTCCTGTTTGATCACTTCCAATTTGTCTTGATTCATGGACCTGACATTCCAGGTTCCTATGCAATATTGCTCTTTACAGCATCGGACCTTGCTTCTATCACCAGTCACATCCACAACTGGGTATTGTTTTTGCTTTGGCTCCATCCCTTCATTGTTTCTGGTGTTATTTCTCCACTGACCTCCAGTAGCATATTGGGCACCTACTGCCCTGGGAAGTTCCTCTTTCAGTATCTTATCATTTTACCTTTTCATACTATTCATGGGTTTCTCAAGGTAAGAATACTGAAATGGTTAGGACTACCTAAACTATCATTGCTATAAATCATAAGAATTTAAATAGTCAATACTTAACATGTTATTTTATCCTGTGTGATTAAACTGAAAAGTTATACTAAATATCATTTATTTAGTTCTCTGGATATTTTCAACATTGCTTAATTCTGAGCCAGAGAATCAATCCTAGAGGATACATGTAGTACTATGTTTAATTCAGCTATGTGGGTGATCATGGGTCAGGGTGTTTCAGCTAGAGAGGGAGATAAGGCCATGCTGCTAACATTCTATACCTTTAACTGTTTCAGAATGCATTTACTAAGAATCTGCAACCATGGTACAATGATCAAAATCATTAATTAGAACATTGATACAGTGATTTTATCAACTCAGTTATACGTGTTCAAATTTCATTAATTTCTCTATTAATGTAGTTGTTAGCTATTTTCCCCCCAGTGCTGGTTCCAGTTCAGGTCTACATTTGTTTGCTGTATTTCTTTAGTCTTCTTTATTTTATAAGAACTCATTGTTTGTTTGTTTTAGCTTTCATGGGCTTGACTTTTTTTTTTTTTAATTACAGACCAGTTATTTTGTAGACTATCCCTCAGTTTGGTTTTGATTCACACTTGCTAATGATTCCATTCAAATGATGCATCTTAGACAGCAGTGTCACAGAAGTGATGCTATGTCCTTCTCAATGACTGATAAGGGGGCACGTGCTGTCAGCTTGTCCCATTACTGATGATGTTAACTTTGATGATTTGCCTAAGGTGATATCAGTAGGTTCATCCACTGTAAAATTTCTAGTTTCTCCTTGTTATAAAAAAGTACTTCAGGGGGAACTACTTTGAGACTATATAAATATCCTGCTCCTCATTAAACTTTTACCCATGAGGTTAGGTCCCACTCATGATTTTGTCTTATTCAATTATTATGATAGTTTCTAAGTGGTGTTATTTTTAACTCTATTATTCCTTCTTTATATCAGTCTCTGTGTAAATTATTTTCTGCTGGTCTAGAACAACTCAGTGCTTGTCTCCAGGTATGCCTGGAAGTTTCATATTGACTCTTGCCTAAGAGAAGATTGAGAGTCCTAACTAATGATTTATGTGTGCTATTTAAAGTTTGAAAATTTCCTGGAGTCACCAGGCTGCTGTGCATATTGATCACTTACACATGGTGTAACATGCTACACAGCTTGTCATGATTGTGTAACTATACTAGGGTGTAAAAGATCCCACTGGGAACATTTGGGAAGCTCTTCTAGGGAAGCTCTTCTAAAACCAAGATGCCTCAGACAGGCCATGAAGTTTATATTCCAGAGATGAAATACATCATGTGTGCACAATTCTGGGGAACTGTGTCTGGAAGTCTCTCAGTCTATTGATTCTTGTCTGCACATTCTTTCTATGTCCTTTGACTTTATAAAGACTTTTGTGAATATGCTCTCTGAAGTCCTGTGGGTCCTTTTGACTATCTGCCCAGAAATCATTATGGTAAGCAAGATCTGGTACTATATGGTACTATATGGTAAGCAAGATCTTTTCCTTTTCTCTCATTAATTTCTGTCAGTATGCATTTATAGATTCTTGATTATTTTTTCAGAAAATTGTTACAATTACAATTATTATTCTGATGCTCCAATTTTCTAAGCTTTAACTCTCAGGAGGTCCTTCAAGGTGAGTTCTTTGTCTTATTGATATGCTGCAATTTTATGTGCATTTCCCTGCTTTATCTGTTTTGTATGGTAGCAAGGTGTCCATACTTATGTGTGTATGAGTATACGCATGTGTATATACACAAATAGTGAATGTAAAACTTTGTGTATGTGTTTACATAGGTTTTAACGTCACAATGCAGCATGAAACAATTCATTCTAATCTTCCTTCTAGTATTCTTTCTATTCTATCTCTCTTTTCTAAACTAGTTAATATTTTACACCTTTCCCCACCTGACTGTACAATAGTTACCAGGACATCATTTTTTACAAAGTTAGTTTATGCCCTAGGGATGTGTAAGCTACTTCTCATAATAAATCTATTCATCTCTCTATCAGTCATCTATTGATACCTCATTGGTTCTGTTTCTTTAGAGAATGCTAACTAATAGGAACATTAAATAATAATTGTAATGTCCTTTTAGAGTTTATTTTTGGTATTTGGAAGAGGCATTGTGTCAACTCTGGTATTTTAATTATTTGTTATTATTATTATTTTTTTTGCCATCTTTTCCTGTCAAACTTGAAACTTTCCACTTTGGCTCTTACTCCTTTTACCAGTTAATATGGAGACAGATGTCTTTTCTTTTCTTGTACCATTTTCTTGCCCAGCCATGATGACTTTCAGAGCTTAAGCCCAAGAATCATATCCACTTTTAATTTGCCCACCCATGTCCAGTCCTTTGAAAAACCAAATTTAATTTTAGAATTTTCACAGTTTAAGGTGGAATTTCTCTTTCTGGCAGTGATTTTAGGTCAATCCTCTGATATAAATAAGTATAGATAAGTAATAATTATTCAGAAAAATGTATAGCAGCAAATTTATATACAGCTTAAAACAAAGATGAAATGTGTTGTTGAAATCTCACCATCTCACTATGTTTCTTATATGTTTGTTGACCTCATTGGTGGGAATAGAAGACTCAACCTATCTTGTATGAGAACATTTGCAAAAAAAAAGGAATTTTTGTTTTTGTTTATAGATATCTCCGTGAATGTGCTCTCATGGACAATGGATTATTACCACATAACCTAAAAAAGTCCCAAAACATAGTTTCTGAGAACAGATGCAGCACTCTTAATCAGTGAATATATTTAATGTGTTGAAATAAGGGGCAAAAAATTAAGTTAGTGAAACATCAGCTTGAACTCTTTCTTAGAAAAAAGTTCCAATGTGTGCTTATTGAGGCTGCCTCTAGCACTTTTCCAAAATGCACATTAAAATACTGTTTATAGAGCAGAAATATGTTTTGTGAAATTAGTTCCCCCTCTCCAAATTTTCTGTTTTTGTTAGGACAACCGTGACATTAAATGTGTTAAATATGACATCAAATTCTTTGTCTTGAACAATTATTCATTTTTATTTCTCATCTGAACTATTTCTGCCTCATCTACCCATGTGTTCAAATACAGCACTCAAATGTTGAGAGCAGTGACATGTACATTCACAAACTCCGCCTATGTATAAATGTATACATAAGCATTTAACCTTTAATATATTGATAATCATTCAGCAAGTCAAAGGCATAGATGTCACGAGTTTTAATGCACACACTGATTTGCTCTTGGATTTTATCACTTACAACCATTAAGAACTGAAAGGATAATTTATCTTGAAGGTTGAAGCATGTGTCTTTTAACTAAGTGTTATCAGGGGACAAAAAAAGAACCATAAACAGACGGATTAGTTCTCTCTGCACTAAATCTAAAGGGTACCTAGCTGCACTGCATGTTCTCTTTTGGTTTTGTCCCTATTTCAAGGTCACAAATGAAAAAAGTAATTCTTCTCTAAAAGCCTTGTATCTTAGGAAGGTGAATTATATTATGACTATGATATCTTTATATTGCATTTTATTTATTTATGCAGAAAATTATATTAACCTTATATTAAGTTTATTGATGTTCCCAATAATATTCAATAAACTAAAGCAAATGCATAATGCTGCTGCTGCTGCTGCTGCTAAGTCTCTTCAGTCGTGTCCGACTCTGTACGACCCCATAGACGGAAGCCCACCAGGCTCCCCAGTCCCTGAGATTCTTCAGGCAAAAACATTTGAGTGGGTTGCCATTTCCTTCTCCAATGCATGAAAGTGAAAAGTGAAAGGGAAGTCGCTCAGTCGTGTCTGACTCTTAGCGACCCCATGGACTGCAGCCTACCAGGCTCCTCCATCCATGGGATTTTCCAGGCAAGAGTACTGGAGTGGGGTGCCATTGCATAATGCTAGAGTAGAATAAAGAGCAAAACGAAATAACAATTATTGAGAACAAAAATAGTAGATGTTATTTACTTTAAGCTAGCTCATATAATATTTAGATTACTCATATAAGTTGGATAATGTATGGCAATTTTCAGTTCAGTTCAATTCAGTTGTTTAGTCGTGTCCAAATCTTTGAGACTTCATGGACTATATAGCACGCTAGGCTGCCCAGTCCATCATCAACTCCCAACGTTTGCTCAGACTCCTGTCTGTCAACTCGGTGATACCATCTAACCATCTCATTGTCTGTCATCCCTTTCTCCTCCTGCCTTCAATCTTTCCTAGCATCAGGGTCTTTTCCAGTGAGTCAGTTCTTTGCATCAGGTGTCCGAAGGATTAGAGTTTCAGCTTCAGCATCAGTCCTTCCAATGAATATTCAGGACTGATTTCCTTTAGGATGGACTGGTTGGATCTCCTTGCAGTCCAAGAGACTCTCAGGAGTCTTCGGCAACACCAGAGTTCAAAAGCATCAATTCTTCAGCGCTCAGCTTTCTTTATAGTCCAACTCTCACATCCATACATGAACACTGGAAAAACCATAGCTTTGACTAGACAGAACTTTGTTGGCAAAGTAATGTCTCTACTAATTTGCTGTCTAGGTTGGTCATAGCTTTGCTTCCAAGGTGCAAGTGTCTTCTAATTTCATGGCTGCAGTCCCCATCTGCAGTGATTTTTGGAGCCCCCAAAAATAGTCTGCCACTGTTTTCATTGTTTCCCCATCTATTTGCCATGAAGTGATGGGGCCAGATGCTATGATCTTAGTTTTCTGAATATTGAATTTTAAGGTAACTGTTCAACTCTCTTCTTCCACTTTCATTAAGAGGCTCTTTAATTCTTCACTTTCTGCCATAAGGGTAGTGTCATCTGCGTATCTGAAGTTATTGATATTTTAAAGGTGAAGAAATGAAGATTATATCCTTTATATTACTTATACAAAGTCATAGTTTCTCTGTTAAGTAGAATAGCTTAGGTTAAATGCCAGATTTATATGATGTTTTCTATAACTTAATACCTAGTATAAAATTAAAAGATATATACAAAATTTATACACAATCCAGGTCTTTATAAAAATATAGTGATGCAGTATAAAGTATTATAAGTATGCCCTTGGCAAAGGATAGATACACAGATTGATGGAATAAAAAAAAAAGAATCAAAAATAGACCCATGCTATATGGACAATATACTTTGAAAAGATGCAAAGGCAATTCAATGAATAAAGAATATCCTTTAAACAGTTAATGGTGGGGAATTGCAAATCTGTAAGCTAATAACGGGGCTTCCCTGGTGGCTCAGGGATAAAGATTCCACCCGTAATGCAGGTGTCACAGGATACATGAGTTCTATCCCTGGTTGGGAAGATCCCCTTGAGGACAGCATGGCAACTCATTCCAGTATTCTTGCCTAGAGAATCCCATGAATAGAGGGAATGTGGTGCATTACAGTCCATAGTGTCTCAAAGAGTCAAATACAATGGAAGCAACTTAACATGCACTCACACAAGCTAACAGTTAAACTCAGCCTAAATCTTACACATTATACTATAAGTCAAAGTGGATTATAAATCCACAATTCATTAATACTTGCATACTTACTGGTTTACAGTTTACAGAACACTGGAGGGAAAAAATAAGAAAAAAATCTTTGTGAAATGGTATTAAACAATGAATTCTTAAATGTGACAGGAAGCAGCAGAGTGGGAGAGAATAATTTGCAAATCACACATCTGACAAAAGAATTTTAACTGGAATATATAAAAAGCTCTCAATACTCAACAGAAATAAAACAACTGTAATTAGTAAAAATGAGTATAAGACTTGAGCAGAAAACACTTCATCAAATAAAATATATGAAAGTTTAAAAAGGAAATAAAAGTTGTTTAACATTATTAGTGAGGAGGGAAATGCAAATTAATGCCATAATGAGAGCCATTGTAGTATCTTCTAGGGTGGCTAAAATAAAAATTATTAATAATATCAAGTGATAACAAGGATGCAGAACAACTGGAATTTGCATGTCTTGCCCTTGGTTAAAGAAAATGATACAGCTTCTCTGAAAAACACATGGTAGTTTCTGATAAAGATAGACACATAATTACCTATATGGCCTGTAATCACATTCCTGTGTATTAACCTACAGAAATGTATCATTAAACAAAATCCTGTACATAAGTATTTGCATACATCATAATTAAAAAAAAATAGAAACAACCTTAATATTCTTATTCTTCAACATGAATATGTCTCAGAAACATTTAACAAGTGAGATAAGCCTCTCTCAAAGTTCATATGCTCTTTGAATTAATTTATATAATATTCTCAAGAAGATGGCATCTATAATGACAAAGAGAGGGCAGTAGTTTCCAGGGACTGGTGGTAGGAGGATGGTATGACTTGAAAAAGGAATCACAAGGCAATGTTTTGGAGAAATAATTCTGTTCTGTACCCAAAGTGCTGTGTGGTTACGTGTATCTACACATGTGTTAAAATTTATAGAACTGTAAATGAAAATGTATTATAAAAGAGCCTATTTCAGCCTTTAGGAAAAAATTCAATTATAGTGTCCATGGTTTCAAAGTTACAGCAGTTATAAAGCCTTGAGGGCACAAACCTAAGAAACCAAGTAAGTATATAAATATTAACCAGTAGTAGTCACTCTATTTTTGTTAATTTTTTAATCTTTCAGTTCAGTTCAGTTCACTTCAGTCGCTCAGTCGTGTCCGACTCTTTGAGACCCCATGAATTGCAGCACGCCAGGCCTCCCTGTCCATCACCAACTCCCGGAGTTCAACGAAACTCATGTCCATCGAGTCGGTGATATCATCCAGCCATCTCATCCTCTGTCGTCCCCTTCTCCTCCTGCCCCCAATCCCTGCTAGCATCAGAGTCTTTTCCGATGAGTCAGTTCTTCACATGAGGTGGCCAAAGTATTGGAGTTTCAGCTTTAGCATCATTCCTTCCAAAGAACACCCAGGACTGATCTCCTTGAGAATGAATTGGGTGGATCTCCTTGCAGTCCAAGGGACTCTCAAGAGTCTTCTCCAACACCACAGTTCAAAAGCATCAATTCTTCGGCTCTCAGCTTTCTTCACAGTCTGACTTTCACATCCATACGTGACCACTGGAAAAACCATATCCTTGACTAGACAGACCTTTGTTGGCAAAGTAATGTCTCTGCTTTTTAACATGCTATCTAGGTTGGTCATAAGTTTCCTTCCAAAGGGTTTTTAATCTTTAGGTGATAAAAATAAATAATATTTCAAGTTTGCTCTAATGAGTTTGATTTTTCCATAAGACACTGCTGAAATTCAGTATTCTTTTTTTGCCATGCCACATGGCTTGTGAGATCTTAGTTCCCTGACCAGGGGTTGAACTCTGGCCCATGGCACTAGAAGTGCTGAGCCCTAACCATTAGGCTGCCAGGAAATTTGATATTCAGTCTTTTTAAACTTAATAGTTATTTATGTTTCATTAGAATACATCAATTCATATTTTTATTGTTATTTTTCAAGGGAGTTTACTTTTGAAAATAATTTAAAATATACCATTAGTTTTAAAATAAGTTCAACATCATAATAAAATCAGTTTTGAATACAATAAAAAACATAATATATTGTTATAACTTCTTAGCATCCAATTTCACTTACAAGTGAATCCTGATTTGGACAGCCCTGGGATTTCTTTGGAAGGAATGATGCTGAAGCTGAAACTCCAGTACTTTGGCCACGTTATGCCAAGAGTTGATTCATTGGAAAAGACTCTGATGCTGGAAGGGATTGGGGGCAGGAGGAGAAGGGGACAACAGAGGATGAGATGGCTGGATGGTATCACTGACTCGATGGACGTGAGTCTGAGTGAACTCCGGGAGTTGGTGATGGACAGGGAGGCCTGGCGTGCTGCGATTCATGGGGTCTGTCCC
>NW_011494791.1:533969-539039 GCF_000754665.1 Bison bison bison
GAGTCGGACACGACTGAGCAACTGATCTGATCTGATCTGATTCTTTGTTTAATCCATGTTTATAATGATGTTAGTAGTAATTTCATTTTCTAACTATCACTGCTGCTGCTGCTGCTGCTAAGTCGCTTCAGTCGTGTCCAACTCTGTGCGACCCCAGAGACAGCAGCCCACCAGGCTCTCCCGTCCCTGGGATTCTCCAGGCAAGAACACTGGAATGGGTTGCCATTTCCTTCTCCAATGCAGGAAAGTGAAAAGTGAAAGTGAAGTCGCTCAGTCGTGTCCGGCTCTTAGCGACCCCATGGACTGCAGCCTACCAGGCTCCTCCATCCATGGGATTTTCCAGGCAAGAGTACTGGAGTGGGGTGTCTAACTATCACACAGGGCTTTACTTCCTTGCATGTGTGGCTGCTCAGTGGCTCAGTTGTGTCCAATTCTAAATAACCTCTTGGGCTGCCAGGCTGCTCTGTTCATGGGATTCTCCAGGCAAGAATACTGGAGTTGGCTGCCATTTCTTCTTTTCAGCCCAGGGGTCAAACCCAATGCATTGGCAGGTGGATTCTTTACCACTGCACCACCTGGGAAGCCCTTAATTCCCTCCATCTAGTTAAAATTCTCTCTTCATTTCATTGACATCTAACTCTATTTCTTATTGTCCTTTCAGTTTTCTTTACTTTGATTCCCTGTAGATCATGTGTTTATGCCCTGTTGACAATGATATGTTGTTGCCTAATATTGTTTCCTTCCTATCTTTTTTTTAATTAATAAGTTAGAAGTTTTTTTTCAGAGCAATAAAAATGATTTATTTCTTTTATGTAGAGGTATAGCATGGATCCTGCATATTGTTATAGTTTACACAATATTTGATGAACTTATTATCCTACCAGTAATTGGTGAATCATCAAAGTTAACTTTACATCCCTTGGCATGCCACTTAGTAAATTAGAAAAAAGAAAGTTGTAGAGAAATGATTCTGTACTGATGTGTGTATCTCTTCCACAATAGGTTATGATATTTAAAAGAAACAGATGAGCTTAGAAGGTTAAGCTGCTTGAGAGCTGACAGCTGCCCTGTCCTATTATAGAGAGATTTCCTTGGCTTGCTAGAATAAGCCCCAAGAGTCAGTGGACTGACTTGCTCTTGTCACACAGTGATTGAACAAGCTGAGTTAGAAGACATGTGTCAAATTACAAGGGGATTCACACAGTGCCCATGTGCCAAGTTTTCCATCATAGCATGACAAAAACACCATGAGAGTTAATGAGGAGTGGACCATTTCTTTACAAGTGTGTGAGTTTTAGTTTGATGCAAACAAAGAATAGAGTCTTGGGTCAGGAGAAAAGACTTGTGACTTCATATGTAGATAAGAAATCCCATACATTCATGAGGTTTAAGCATTCTATGAAGATAAATTAATAGCTGTGTCCCCTAAAATTTTTAGTCTCATTGCTGGTTGTAAATCTGTACCATCCATTAGTAAGCAAGTGACTTAGTAGTAGAGTTTACTGAGGAGAGGGAGGAAGGGTCTCCAGATGTTTGACAGCATCCTTTAAATATACACATTTATTGAAATGCAGTGTTACTGCTTTTAAGAGTTTAAGTTCTTGATAGTGGTACTTACTAGTACCTTGCAGCATAGCATGGAAAGTAAATAAAAAAACAAAATTACTGAGTGGATGTTAATAATATGAAGCATGATTTCCAGGAATTGAATATTAAGATAGAAAGTATCTTACATACATAAATGCATTTTACTATTGCTCTTCATATCAAAGTAGTAAACACATCCTGGACTATCTGCCATTTCAAGATAGGTCTTTAAAGGTAGAGAGCTAGTTGGGATTAGGCAGAGTTTATAACGTAATAGTTTGGTGTTGCTAAATTCAGGGCTTTGAAGGCAGACTTGAAATGTAAGCTATAACACTTGAGAAACAAGCTATTTTGTTGGTTTACAGTTGTATTTTCTAGGTCCAACCATTTCCTGGAGCAAGGAGTTACTGTTGACCTGTAATCAAATTATTCAGTACAAAGACATGTTTTCCTAACCATGCCTGTTCACAGGGTAGGAAAATGTATTTGCTTCCAGTATTGGTTTGGGTAGGGACAAGGAGTTATGTTGGTTTCAGTTTTCATTATTACTTTGTGCTGTTGCTACTTCTTCTTTGCTCAGCACTCATTTTTTGAATCTTCACATCACTTGTATTCTCCTACCCGTTCTTTTGCATCTAACTTGCCACTTTTCTTCTTCTATGACTCATTCTGTGTTCTGAAAGGATTTTTTGGGCTAATGCTCTCAATCAGTAAATTTATTTTCTACAGAGTTCTATCTGTTCTCTGCTGTGTCTATATTATTTTTAAACCCTATGATCATATTTTTATTATATTTTTCATATAATAATCTAATATTTCCTGATCTCAGATATTCTATCACTTTATATAACAGGATTGTTTAGTTAAGGAGCCAAACTGCACACATTGTGTTATGTTAAGACTGTCTTCATAAAATAATTATGCTGGTATGAAATCACATCTGTGTGTGTAATGACATAATAAAGTTTAGGTTTTATGAAAATGTTCCACTTAAAGTGCATTAATACTTGCATTGATTTTTTAGAACTAATAGAATTATAAAATTAAGACCCCTTCTTTCTTAACTTTAATTATATTATCTCTATTCATATGAAGATTTAAAGATCATTTTTTTCTTCCCCCCAGTGAAAAAATTTGTTTCCCCAAGTACAAAACTGAAAAAAAGAATGAACAGGATGCTTAAAAAATAGATAATTTCTCTCAAATGATTTATAGGAAAAATGATGGTAATTTGAGAATACTTTGATATATATATATAAACATAAATATTATATTTAACAAAATACTGTGCAAATACTTAAATATTTTATTAAATAATATAAATGGTATTTTATAAAACTAATGATTAAATTTCAAATTGTTTAAAATGTATCTTTCCAACATATCTGCTTTGAATTTAATATACTCTTATTTAAGTGTTGAGGGGGGAAATATATATGTATGTATATTGCTCACGGAGAAGGTTATGGCTCCCCACCCCAGTACTCTTGCCTGGAAAATCCCATGGACGGAGGAGCCTGGTAGGCTGCAGTCCATGGGGTTGCTAAGACTCAGACACGACTGAGCGACTTCACTTTCACTTTACACTTTCATGCATTGGAGAAGGAAATGGCAACCCACTCCAGTGTTCTTACCTGGAGAATCCCAGGGACAGGGGTGCCTGGTAGGCTGCCGTCTATGGGGTCACATAGAGTCGGACACGACTGAAGTGACTTAGCATTGCATAGCATAGCATATTGCTCAATCTAGCCCCATTACATTTCCATTGCTTTGCATTGTACTTTCTTTCAGCTTTATTTTGTCCCAGTAGAGCATTTCATTTTATAGCAGGTGAAACCTGTGTCACTATTTCTTTCTTCCTCTGAAGCTGACTAGTTTTGTAATGCAGCATATTCATGCTCACACTAGAGGAAGCATCTAAATTGTTCTGCTTCTAGGGAAAGCAAACAAGACCTGCTGATTGAACATATTCAATTGTTTGTAAATGCAGAACAAAGATGATTATATCCTGAATTATAACATAATATTTTCAGAATTATCAGATCACATGTAAAACTTCATTCAGTTAGAAATTTTCCAGCCATAAGCTGGAATGTTTTCCTATTGTGAAATGTACAACATCTGGAATCTAATTTAAAACATCACTGGGCTTGTAAGGAAGCAGGGGGAAATGACTTAAAATGTGGAGAATAAAATTAACTGATACTAACTCAGAACTGAACATTGATATAAGCATCTGAACTCTATTTAGTGGAAATTATTCAAATACAAAAAGGGCAAGAATCTGGGGCAAAAGAAATGAAAAAATAATTCACTTAGCTTAGGAAAGTTTTTTTTTTTTTAATGTAGGGGATAAAAAGAACATCCATTGAGACATACTGAATACCAGCTCATCAAATAAAATACACCAGAGATTCCCAAGGAAGTATATAAAACGAAGTCAGACACCTGGAATCCAGTTTTTGAATATTAGAGAACTCCTTACAAAAAGATATGGTATGAGTAAAATCACAATCTGGAACCCCCAAAGAGACAATTATTTAACTGTTATCTTTTCAGCAATCCAAAGAATGGCTTGAAGACTAGTGGGTCAGTGTTGTGCCTCACCCTGAAAGATGATGCTGTGAAAGTACTGCACTCAATATGCCAGCAAATTTGGAAATCTCAGCAGTGGCCACAGGCCTGGAAAAGGTTAGTTTTCATTCCAATCCCAAAGAAAGGCAATGCCAAAGAATGCTCAAACTACTGCACAATTGCACTCATCTCACACTCTAGTAAAGTAATGCTCAAAATTCTCCAAGCCAGGCTTCAGCAATACATGAGCTGTGAACTTTCAGATGTTCAAGCTGGTTTTAGAAAAGGCAGAGGAACCAGAGATCAAATTGCCAACATCCACTGGATCATGGAAAAAGCAAGAGGGTTCCAGAAAAATATCTACTTCTGCTTTATTGACTATGCCAAAGCCTTTAACTGTGGGGATCACAATAAACTGTGGAAAATTCTGAAAGAGATGGGAATACCAGACCACCTGACCTGCCTCTTGAGAAACCTATATGCAGGTCAGGAAGCAACAGTTAGAACTGGACATGGAACAACAGACTGGTTCCAAATAGGAAAAGGAGTATGTCAAAGCTGTATATTGTCACCCTGTTTATTTAACTTCTATGCAGAGTACATCATGAGAAACACTGGGCTGGAGGAAGCACAAGCTGGAATCAAGATTGCCGGGAGAAATATCAATAACCTCAGATAGGCAGATGACACCACCCTTATGGCAGAAAGTGAAGAATTTAAGAGCCTCTTAATGAAAGTGAAAGAGGAGAGTGAAAAGTTGGCTTAAAGCTCAACATTCAGAAGACTAAGATCATGGCATCCAGTCCCATTACTTCATGGCAAAGAGATGGGGAAACAGTGGAAACAGTGGCTGACTTTATTTTTCTGGGCTCCAAAATCACTGCAGATGGTGATTGCAGCCATGAAATT
>NW_011494791.1:539139-542112 GCF_000754665.1 Bison bison bison
AGCCCTTGGACTGCACGGAGATCCAACCAGTCCATCCTAAAGGAGATCAGTCCTGGGTGTTCATTGGAAGGACTGATGTTGAAGCTGAAACTCCAATACTTTGGCCATCTGATGCGAAGAGCTGACTCATTTGAAAAGACCCTCATGCTGGGAAAGATTGAGGGCAGGAGGAGAAGGGGACGACAGAGGATGAGTTGGTTGGATGGCATCACCAACGTGATGGACATGGGTTTGGGTGGAATCCAGGAGTTGGTGATGGACAGGGAGGCCTGACATTCTGGGGTTCATGGGGTCGCAAAGATTCAGACACGACTGAGCAACTGAACTGAAGTGATATACCCTAAATAGAGTTAAATATAAGCCCAAAGCTATGAGTTTGAACCGAAGAGAACTACAAAGGAAGTTGTGCCAACACCAAGCCCTACGTAGACATGACTAGAGTGTGCTGTACATTTACAAAGATTAAAAAAAAAGTCAAACAAGTAAAATTGTGACTTCATAATCAGGAAAATATTGAAATTGTTGACTGCAAAGTTGCATTTTATGCTTAGTAAATAATATTAGCATTTTTATGCCATAAATGTAAATACAATTTTTATCTGATGCAGGTTTGGAAATGTCTATCTAATAATGAATTTTAAACTTCTCTTTAATAAATGTCAAAATAGGAAAGACAGTGTATTCAATAGAAAAATAAATCAAGCATATGGTTTGAGGAGATAATATACAAAATAGGAAACAAAGGGCCTTTAAATATATGAAGAGACCCTCAACCTGGCTAGAAATCAGAGAAACAAAAATTATACCACTTTATATACATCATATTGTAGAATTAACACTTGCTAGAATTTGAAGAGAAAACAACTTTTGTACACAATAAAAGCTATATAAATTGATAGAGCCATCCTGGAAAGCAATTTGGAAGTACTGGAATGTGCTATGCATATAACCTCTGGACCAACTATGCCATTCTACAGCACCTTTGATTTGTAATGCAAGTAATTTATCACATAGGTCTATCAAGCTTATTATTATCACTCCAGTGTTTTATGTAATGTAATATAATTTGAAATTGAGTACATTTAACATGATAACTTTACAATGTAAATAAGTAATAAACTGAAAAAATTTAGAAGTAAAATATTGAGGGAATTAATAGGCATTATGACAGAATATAGTTTTGTATTTTCCAAAAATATATGCATGCTTAAATAAAATCATAAGCAGTGATTAGACACACATAAATTAAATACACTAAAACTAGGTACCTAACGTGTTGAGACAGGAAGAAATTAAGCATGAGGGATGAAGGGAACAAATTTGAAAGAAAATAAATTTTAAAATGAAACAAAATAAAGGAGTCTTATAAACACAAATGATATCAGGATGCCATGGATTAGAAACTAAGATTGGTTTAACCTGGGTTGTATCAAATCATTGAAGCATCTAAAAAGGACACAGTATGAATCTCAAGTATTTTTCATATAGACAGCATGAATATTGGAAGTGGATATAGTTTATGCAGCTGAGGCATGAAGCCAACTAAAATTTTTGCAGATGTCTAAGAAGCTGGCAACCCACTCCAGTGTTCTTGCCTGGAGAATCCCAGGGACCGGGGAGCCTGGTGGGCTGCCGTCTAGGGGTTGCACAGAGTCGGACACGACTGAAGCGACTTAGCAGCAGTAGCAGCAGCAAGAAGCTTCTACCTTAATTTGAAAAACTTGGAAGAGGCAATTACTATTTTTCATCTGGGAATTGAGGTGATCTAATTTCTTTTGTAAATGATCAATCTGATAATGTGAACAGATTAAAATGTGGCAATAGTAGAGGTCAAGATAATAGAATAGAGTTTGTTTCAGTAACTCTTAGAAATAAGATAAAGGCTTAAATACATATGATGAAAGCAGGAGTAAAAGGTCACAAATTTAAAAGAGGCATATTTCACAGAGATAGTAATGACATTTTGAGTTCTCAGAGACGCTATAGTGAAAAAAAATGAAGAAAAAATAAAAATATAAAGGAGGTATGATTATGGAGTGCATTTTTAGAGTTTCTTAGAACTGAGTCAGTTCTGAGGATGAAGTTAGACATATGCTATGAACTGAATTGTATCCACACACCCCCAAGCAGAAAATTATACACTGAAGCCCTGAGCAGTGTTATGGTATTTGGAGATGGGGCTTTGGGGAGCAAATTTGGGTTAGATGAGGTTTATAAGTGAATCTTTTATGACAGTATTAGTGCCTTTGTGGGAATACAGAAAGAGCTCTCTCTCTCTCTCTACCATATGAGGACATAGCAAAGAGACACTCTATAAGCTAGGATGACTTTTGTTACCAGACACAAAATTGGCTGGCAGCTTAATCTTGATTCCATATTCTAGCTTTTAGAGCTGTGAGAAGTTGTTTTTTAAACCACCTAGTCTATGGCGTTATGGCAGTCGAAGCAGACTCAGCAGACTAAGTCTAACCTCTTTGGAAGAAAAGCTATGACAAACATAGACAGCCTATTCAAAAGCAGGGACATCACATTGCCAACAAAGGTCCATATAATCAAAGCTATGGCTTTTCCAATAGTCGTGGATGGATGTGAGAGCTGGAGCATAAAGAAGGCTGAGTACTGAAGAATTGATGCTTTTGAACTGTGGTGCTGGTGAAGACTCTTGAGAATCCTTTGGACAGCAAGAAGATCAAACCAGTTAATCCTAAAGGAAACCAATCTTGAATATTCATTGGAAGAACTGATGTTGAAGCTGAAGCTCCAATACTTTGGCCACCTGATGCAAAGACTTGACTTGTTGGAAAAGACCCTGATACTGGGAGAGATTGAAGGCAGGAGAAGAAGGGGTGACAGAGGATGAGGATGAGATGGTTGGATGGCATCACTGACTCAACGGACATGAGTTTGAGTGTATGTGTGTATATATATGTATATAACAATAGGCAAATATACACTCAAATACAAGGCATCATT
>NW_011494791.1:542212-544203 GCF_000754665.1 Bison bison bison
ACTTGACTTGTTGGAAAAGACCCTGATACTGGGAGAGATTGAAGGCAGGAGGAGAAGGGGTGACAGAGGATGAGGATGAGATGGTTGGATGGCATCACTGACTCAACGGACATGAGTTTGAGTGTATGTGTGTATATATATGTGTGTATATATATATATATAACAATAGGCAAATATACACTCAAATACAAGGCATCATTATATGTATATATATTTATATCTAAAACATATCAATTACTTAAGATTAAAATGTGCTTAATATATGTATAAATAGATTTTGAAATAATATGAATCAAGAAATCGAGAATGCCTAATACTTACTGATTTTCCTTTCCTGTTTTCTCCATTTTTAAGTAATCACAGCTTCAAAAGTTACAAAATCTTGTAACTTTGGTCTCATTTTTCCTAAACAACTTGAACTTTTTCGTGGCAGCTCAACACTTAGAATTTTACCTCTTACCTTTATATTTTATACACTTCCAGAAAAATTGCTAGAGCAGCAGGTCTCATGCTGTACTCCAGTTTTCATAGGTAGGCAATTATATTCAATAAGCATGGAAGTTGAGAGGAATGAATGTTCACAGAGAAGTTGGTGGTGGTTTAGTTGCTTAGTCATGTCTGACATTTGCGACCCCATGGACTGTAGCCCGCCAGGTCCTCTGTCCATGGGATTCTCCAGGCAAGAATACTGAAGTGGGTTGCCATTTCCTTCTCCAGGGTATCTTCTCTACCCAGGAATCAAACCCAGGTCTCCTGCATTGCAGGCAAATGATTTACCGACTGAGCTATGAGGGAAGCCCTCACAGAGAAGTTAGTACCTTTTTTTTGTTTTTGTTTTTGTGTTTTTTTTTGCTGGCTTTAAATCTCTTGCTGCAGGAAAATAGTTCAGTATTTCACATCTTTAAATTTCTACTAAGTTTATTCTTCTTACACCAAAAGTTTTCTCAAAAGTTTCTCTTTGCAGAAGCTAACCCAAGAGGAGGCTTCTGAGGTGGCACAGGTAAAGGACCTGTTTGCCAATGCAGGAGACATTAGAGAAGTGGATTTGATCCTGGGTAGGGAAGATCCTTTGCAAGAGCGTATGCCAACCCACTCCAGTATTGTTGCCTGGAGAATCCCATGGACAGAGGAGACTGATGGGCTACAGTCCATGGGGTCACACAGAGTCAGATATGACTAAAGTGAGAATTTCTTCCTTGTAACTGTTGGATAGTAAATGTTATATAAAAGCCAAAATTCAAAGAATTATTTTATCTACAGGGCCTCAATTTACAACTGTGTTTACTGTTGTAAATAGTAAAACAGTAAAATTGCTGTGGAGGTTCAGATAATTGAAATATAATACATTGTAAGTGACTTTAGTTCTTCCATTGACAATTGATTTTCTACTAATGAAAATAAAGCACCATGATGATTTAAAAAAAAATTAGATATTTTTAGAAAAACATTTTATATCCTAATTACTTTAAATATGAATTCAAGAGGACATGATTATCTCATTTATTCTATACATTCTCATGTTTTTCCTACTGCACCATTCATCCATCCTAATATTTTATTAATTTTATATATTTAAGTATAATACAATAGATCTAATAAGTTGGCCAAAGAGTTTGTTCAGATTTTTCTATATGATATCATGGAAAATTTTGAAAAAATTTCTGGCCATCCCAATACTTTCCTTGATAGGGATAGTATTTCCATTAAGACAGAGAGAGGAATTTAAAACTTAATGTTATTGAAATATAATTTAGGTGCAAATGATAATTGCCTAATTGCAGCAGTTTTCAAATCTGTGACCCATAAAATCATAGGTAAAATAAAAATTAAAATATCTAAGCTTTGGGGTAATAGTCTTGCCTGGAAAATCCCATGGACGCAGGAGCCTAGTAGGCTGCAGTCCATGGGGTCGCTAAGAGTCAGACACGACTGAGCGACTTCACTTTCACTCTTCACTTTCATGCATTGGAGAAGGAAATGGCAACCCACTC
>NW_011494791.1:544303-568682 GCF_000754665.1 Bison bison bison
GCCTGGAGAATCTCAGGGACGGGGGAGCCTGGTGGGCTGCTGTCTCTGGGGTCGCACAGAGTCGGACACGACTGAAGCGACTTAGCAGCAGCAACAGCCATAAATGAAATATTAATCAATGTGGAATACCTTGGAAATCTGAATGAACCTCTCACTTGTCTTAAAGAGGGCCCAAATTAGACACACACATAGTAGTGATAAAAGGAACAACAGAGATATCAATGCGATCTCTTATTTAATATTGAGGTAAATGATCTGGAGAAAATAGCTACTTATTGGAAGATAAGAAATGGGAACACATTTTTCATAATTGCTGTCCTGGTATTTTTGAGTAGTTTAAAATAGCTCTATATTTGGATAGTTTAAGTATCCATAGAATAATAATTGACATTTTTATATTTTATGAACTATTTACATTTTCTTTCTTTTAGAAAACCAACCATTATTTAACTTTATCTAATTCTCAAACTCATTCACAACACTTATTTCAAATCTGCCTTATAAAAGTACTGTATTAAATGCTGAGGATTAAGTATGAAGATATTATCCCCTTGAGATATGAGGAGTTGTTTAATATAGAAAAAATTTAAATCACATATTGTGAATAAAATATGCTTAGTTACATGAGTTCATTTATTGTTACCAAATAAAGGGAAAAATTGGTTCATAAAACAGATTTATTCAGGCTACCAATGGTGTTTGAGGTGGGTTGTGAAGTGTGAATTGTATTTTAACAAATAGAGGTGGATGGTTATAGCTTTTCAAAAGAAGAATATGCTAAACAAAGGCATAAGAACAACAGGTATACTCAGGGGATGGTGAGCACATTCACATACCAGGATATAGTATTTGTTAATAGATATTGAAAAGTGAGATTGAGAAGACGTATGGGCACTGGAAGAACATAATGGACATGTAGATTGGGCCACATGGCAAAGTATCTTTGATACTGTACTGAAGGGGCAAGAAGGCAGTGTCAGAGGTTAATTATGACCGAGTGACTTCTTAAGAATATGAAAAAAAAAATTACTTTCATTACTCAACAACCAGCAATAGCACATTAACTTAAACTTTTGATTGTGTTTTCTTAAAAACTATTACAGCACTTTTACATTTATCTTAGACTTTTCAAAATAGATTGATGCTAATTGTGAATATAAAATTCTGATAAAACATTCACTTATGTGATAATGCTTTTTATCATTTGGGGAAACCAGTAACTTTTGACTCAGGAGCATCACTCAGTAGCAAATCTAGTTGGCACAAATCAATAAATAAGCACCTAAACAGGTAGATGTGACACAGTTACAAATTACATAATCTCTTCTAGGAAATATTCATGTATCCGAGCCATTATTTTTCTTTATAAATAGTCATTCTATGCCCAATAGTTTTATGCCAGAAACCTTACTCTTTTTCAGAGCATGGTTTCCTTTTAACAGCAAATAGCCTGCTTCTAGTGACTTGGAAAATACCCTTATGCATTGATATAGCTAGTCAGTCAGTCTTTTTAAGGCAGATACTTGCTATGTGCTTGACCCTTTGCTATGAAGAGAAAAAAGGTTCATGATTTATCCCTTTTTTTAATTAAAAAGTATGCAAAATGTAGCTCGAAGTCAATGTAGGAAGTCAAAGATTGCCTTTCCCACACTAGGTATATTAGCCAAAAATTACCCTAGCACAACTGGAAAGCTCTGAGAAATAGAACTAAAACTGTAACCAGTCATTTTATAGAGAATGCATTTTTTTTGACCACTCAAGTACATACATTAAAAAAAGATATTTTTGGCAAATTTAACTAATTCCATTCTCTAACTCGTAGAAGCACATATTTATATAGTATAGCCTTATTTTTCAAGTCTAGTGTTCTAGAGAGTTAATATTTTTAAGAAATGGTTAATTCTCAGTGTAATGGACTAAAGGCAAATGAATAAATGAAAATGCCTAACCTAAGAGATTTCTTGGCATCAATAAATAGAGAAAATAAAGGAAATATCCCATTTCACAGTATAAGAACATAATCATTTAACTGCAGATATTTAACAAAGAAATATTTGATTGGCTTCCTTAGTTTAGGAGATAAATTTGGGTTTAAGTCAGTTGACCTTCTATCTACAAAAGAGGATAACGGATTCAGTCATTTGGATACAGAGCGGCAGATAAAATGTATCTTGGAAGCACGTACAGTCTGTGGATCTATCCTTGTCTTATTGAATCAGATATTTCTAAATGAGTCAATGGGAAAATGTGCTTTAAAATATTATGTGATATTGCTAATTTAATTTAAAAACAGATATATAGATGATCCCATCTCTCTTCTGTTCAAATAACAATGTCCTACTGGATGGCTGTTAACACTGAAAGATTCTGCAGCTAAAATGCAGCTGTGTTGCTTACTTTCCTTTATTTCCTAACAGTTAAATAGATACAATATGTCTAGCTGAAGCAATCTTCTTACACCTCTGATGCCTGTGAATATTTTTAAGAACTCTTGAAAATATATAGGAGCGATTTCTAGTGAGCAAATTTAGTGAGGGGGGCAAGGAGTGAGGCAAGTCAAACATCCCAGGAATGCTCATAACCAGAGCAGCCCTTTGAACATAGGGAGATAAACAAGCTCAATACACCATGGTTTACTTAGAATTCATTTACATATATATTAAATATATATAACAGCTTGGGAGATAATCACATTTTTCAATATTTATATTTTAGAATCAATGGCAACATCACTTGCTGTATATGCATCTGGGCAAAACAGCTAATTAGGAGGAGTATTCTCAAATTAGTTTTATTTCACTGACTAGCTCCAGGATTATTAGAACATGCGTGATAAATCGAGAGTATTTATTATGTGAAATATCTAACCTTGAAACACTGAAAAGCAAGAAATAAGCAGAGAGAAAGGAATGATAGTGACCTGCATTTTTGTTGTGGCACAAGCTTATCTTCCTAAATGAAACACAGATCATTAACACTTTAGGCGAAAGAACCATAATTTTATTTTGTCACCAAATTCCAAACACCCCGGAAGTAAACTCCTTATGGTGAATGAATCTGTTATATGGTGATTAAAAATGTGGGCGCTCAAGTTAAATCCTCTGTACACCAATATTAACCCCCATTGCTTACTAGATGTATGGTGTCAGGCAAGCAATTTCCTTCTCAACGGCTCTGTTTCTTCATTTGTAAAATTAAGGTAGTAACATTACCTATTGAGAATTAAATGAGCAAGCTTCTGTAAAAGATTTATAATTGACATAGCACATAAGTACACAACTAATGTGATCTACTACTAGTATTATGGTATAATTTGCATTCTATTTTAGTGTTTATGTTAACATTGAATTTATTTATTTATGGTTTCCTGAAATTATGGTGATATAGTAAATTTTAAAAAAATCACTTTACATACTCTTTTACTAACAGTAAATATGTATGCATTTCTTTTATAAACATAGTTTTGCTACTAAGTTTTTGTATTTATTAGAACTCTTTCTGTATGTTCATGTTGTAATTGCCACAAACAATACATATAATTACCATGTAAGACATGCATGCAGTATAAGAGAATCCCATTTTATTTAGACAAGAATCTTTCATTATCTTTTTTGAGCAGAAAAATAATTATATAGATTTTTAATAGTGTATAAAATTGGAGGAGTAGGTTTTAGTCCAGATCTCATTCTACAAGAGTCACTTAAAACAACTTTGTTCATATTTAGGAAACAAATTTCATTAGAGATCACAGAGGACAAAGAACACTTTTATTAAAGAGAGTCATAGAGTTGCAAAGTAATGCACAGGCAGTTTCTACAATGTAGGTAAGGCAAACAAGGCTTCTTGTGCAGATGCTTTTAGAGGAGGAAACCATCCACAGCAATGCTATAATAAATATCTGATTGTTGACCTCCAGGAAAGATGAGAATGTGAAGGAACAGGCTCATTGGAATAGTTCATATACTCTTAACACATAACAAAGCCACAATTTCACACAACAAACAATAATAGTTGATAAATAACATTGACACTTCTACAGTTCACAGGGGATAGAGGAACGTAACACAGAATAACATACAGTATGTATTTTATAATACAATAAAGCATATAGAAAATAGGAGGAAGAAGTTCTGAAGGATCTTCTTTAAGGTCCAATTTAAAGGCTGAGGAGTGGACTAGCCATGGAAAAACTAGAGCAGACCTTCTCAAAGACTGGAAGGTGTATTTAGGAACTAGGTTGCTGTCCACTGTTTTCTTTACATTTCAGCAAATTCCTTATTATGGGTACTGTCTAGAAATGATGCTTAGGAATAAAGCAGTGTATATATCAACAATGGTATAACACCCAGTATTAACAACATCAGTTCGGTTCAGTTGCTCCGTTGTGTCCGACTCTTTGTGACCCCATGGACTGCAGCACACCAGGCTTCCCTGTCCCTCACCATCTCCCAGAGCCTGCTCAAACTCATGCCCATCAAGTCGGTGATGCCATCCAACCATCTCATCCTCTGTCATCCCTTTTTCCTCCTGCCTTCAGTCTTTCCTAGCATCAGGGTCTTTTCCAGTGAGTCGGCTCTTCTCATCAGGTGGTCAAAGTGTTGGAGCTTCAGCATCAGTCCTTCCAATGAATACTCAGGGTTGATTTCTTTTAGGATTGACTGATTTGATCTTGCTGTCCAAGGGACTCCCAAGAGTCTTCTCCAGCACCACAGGTCAAAAACATCAATTCTTCTGTTCTCAGCCTTCTTTATGGTACAGCGCTCACATCCATACATGACTACTGGAAAAACCATAGCTTTGACTATATGGACTTTTGTTGGCAAAATAATGTCTAGTTTTTAATACACTACAAGGCATGCTTGGTTTGTTATAGTGTTTCTTCCAAGGAGTATACATCTTTTAATTTTGTTACTGTGGTCACTGTCTGCAGTGATTCTGGAGCCCAAGAAAATTAAATTTGTCACTGTTTACACTTTTTCTCCATCTATTTGGCACTATGGGACCAGATGCCATGATTTAAATTTTCTGAACGTTGACTTTTAAACCAGCTTTTTTCACCCTCAACTCTCTTACCCTCATGAAGAGGCTCTTTTGCAAACAAGATGTGCCGAGTGTTTTGGGGGCAGCCAGAATAGTTATCAGGATCAAAAAGACCAGGCTGTGACCTCTCTGAGATCCCAGCAGGAAATGCCAGCAAGAATTTGAATTCCACTTGGGTGTATGTGTGAGAGGAAGGGATTCATTTTAATTTTTTAAAGGTGTATATGATAAAAGAGCTGATAAGTAATTGATGAATTTACAAATATAGGTTTCTTCAGTATGTTTAAGGCCATCACTAGAATAAGAAAAAGAGATCCATATACAACTATTATCATTGTTGGTGCAGTTTTTAGCATAATATCAAACAACTGCTTCACTTCTCTCTATTTGTGACCCATATTCATTTAAACTCTGTAAATTCCTTACTTCATGTGTGCATGTGCTTAGTCACTCAGTCATATCCGACTCTCTGCAACCCCATTGACTCTAGCCTGCCAGCCTCCTCTGTCCATTGGGATTCTCCAGACAAAGAATACTGGAATGGTTTGCCATGCCCTCATCCAGGGGATCTTCCCAATCCAGGGAACCTAGGTTTCCCACGTTACAGGCAGATTTTTTACCATCTGAGCCACCAAGGTAGCCTTCTTTTTTCATATTCATAGCTAACTACAACATGTTTTCCAATTTCATCTTAGTTTAGGTAACCTGTTATGAATGCAGGGGTTACTCATAGAACAAGAATAAAATCAATTTAGATGTAAAGGTATTGATGTATTAATTTGAAAAATATTTTCATCTCATTAGAGTCACTTGACATCATACACCTGGAGAAACTCTCTAGAGTCCTTCTCATATTAAAAACAAAACCCTTATTCATTTAATTCATACACAATTTAAGCTCAAATACACCTCTCTAAAAGCACTATGTAATTTATTTCTTAAATTTATTTTTTTAAATTTCCTAATATATTTAAATGAAACAAAACTTTTATATACTAGCTAGGATAAACAAACTTCCTCAAAGTTATTTATGATAAATGTGTTGAACAAATACAAATCTTTGCTCTGGCTTAAATATGCTGTCATAATCAAGATAATTTTAAACATGACTGTCACAATCACATTTAGTTGCCCTATCTGGTTCCTCTTCCCATATTCCCACTCTCAGATTATCCACATGAAAGCTTTCTCTCTGTTCCTGTTAATCTTTTCCTTACCTTAATCCAAAATGCTATGTCTCCTATCACAATTGGCTTCAGGAAATTATAATAAAATTACACAGAAAGTTCTAAGATAATATGCTAAGAATAAGAAACAGACATAAGAATCATCAAAACTAAAGCTCCTGTATATTATTGTGTGTTGGCAATAACAATAGTGGGGCCAAAAACAACAACAACAACAAAATAGGTGAAAAGCAGTTAAAGCCAGGACACAGATACATAAGTAGAATGTTTATCATGTTGTATCTACATTGAATGCGCTTGGGAATTTTCTATAGAGGGTCAGGCTCTGCTTAAATGTATATTTTTAAAGTTTAGCCTATTATAATTTAATCATATTAAATTTATCTGCACTTCAGGGGATAGATAATACATTAAAGTTTGTTATTGAAGTTAGAGATAAAAGATATATGTTAAATTTCCTGATGTATCTTTTAAAATGCATTCATTAATTATTTTCTTATTATTTTTTATATATAAATAAAAAATGCACAAATAAAGTTGTTTCAGTTGCACAGAAATTAGTCAAATTCTGTGATTTTTTTCTTCATTTTTATTGTGAGGTGAAGTATTTTTTGCACCTAATAATTTAATGAAAAGAAAGGTCCAGAATATGATGGCATATAACTATAAAGTTTGAAGGAATTTTTCCATCTTTCTAAATTCCATATATATGCGTTAGTATACTGTATTTATGTTTTTCCTTCTGGCTTACTTGAAATCTTTTACTTTTAAATTAAAAAAGTGCTAAGTTTTGTTTTGATTGGTCCTCAGTAAAGATAGTTTCTCAGTCCCAAGCATTGAAACATTCCAAAATGGATAAAAATTGACCAGCAGTTGATATTATATACCTACATGTATATATACATATATGTGTTAAAATTTAACAACAAACTTCTGAAATATGGTATACAGGTATGTGCTGTTTAGCATTGCTTTCTTTTTTTATGTTTTATACACACACACACATTGTCACAGATAGGAAATGACTTTAATGCAGGTAAATAAAAATAGGAGTACATGTATACTGCCTAAATGTAGAATATTTAACAGTGCTGTCCAGTGGGATACAGAATTATGACAAATATCCATTAACATTTTTATAAATTGTCAAAAAAGCTCCCACAATCCTTATTTCTTGTGGGATCATTTCATCAAGTGTGCATGTGAATATTTATCAAATTGTGCATTTTAAACTCATTGTATTATAATCAAGCATATCTCAATAAATCTGTTTTTAACAAAAAATACATGAAATACTTTCTAAATATGAACTTTAACACAGTTTTCCAGTTATTAATTTGTCAGTCCAGTGGGGATAAGTTCTGAGAAATTTTTTTCATGATATATGGAATAGCAAAAATTTGGCAGATAAGAGTGATTGCAGACATATTTTTTAAGGCAACAGTTTATTGATTTTTAAGATGATAAAAAATTTAGCTAATTGGTATCAGCCAGTTACTATGATTATGATTAGAACATTCAGTTTTAATTCAGTTATATAGTTTACTGGGTCTAAGCTGAGCAAACAGTATAACTGATTCATAAATTCATATCTAGATTCATACTTATATCATTTATTGAGGATCTATTATGTCCTAATCACTGCAGATGGTCACTGCAGCCATGAAATTAAAAGACGCTTACTCCTTGGAAGAAAAGTTATGACCCATTGAGAGGGTATCAGGCAAGAAGGCCAGGGGTCTCCAAACAGAGGAAATAGCCTGCAAGTGTCAGACATTTTTATCTCTCTTAAGTGCCAGGAGGAAACAAACTAGTGATATATTTTCCTTCTCTATACAAATTTAAAAGGAGGTTTCTCTTAAAATACTGTGTTGCCATAATGACACCTGGTTTCACCTGAAGTTAACTATTCTCAAACCTAGAGATAACCAATGCCTTGTTCTTATGGAAATGTTTGTCTTAAGCTATGCTAATGTACTATGCATTTACCCCAAACTCTGTCTTCAAGTTGGTTCTGCCTCTTGGCTCAGAACTTACTTGATAAACCAGTATGTTATACTCAGATATTGTTCCCCTAATCTATGTAAACGAAACTATTTGTATAGTCATCTGCCCTTCTTCAAGATTCAAGTTAATAATTTTATGGCCCAGGATAAACCATTTGGTGCCAAGATTATCCCAAAATGCATCTTATGGGTGAGGGGCCTGGTGCCATTCTGAGTTTTAAGACATTCCTTTCTTTCATTAACAGAATGTTAGTGACTATATGGAGAAGGCAATGGCAACCCACTCCAGTACTCTTGCCTGGAAAATCCCATGGACGGAGGAGCCTGGTAGGCTGCAGTCCATGGGGTCGCGAAGAGTAGGACACGACTGAGCGACTTCACTTTCACTTTTCACTTTCATGCATTGGAGGAGGAAATGGCAACCCACTCCAGTGTTCTTGCCTAGAGAATCCCAGGGACTGTGGGGCCTGGTGGGCTGTTGTCTATGGGGTCGCACAGAGTTGGACACGACTGAATCAACTTAGCAGTGACTATATAACATCCAGCTGAAGACTAGCAGGTGGGTACTCTTTCTGCCCCCTTCTGATGCCTATGTCAGAAGCTTTCTCTATCTCCTTTATACTTTAATAAAACTTTATTACACAAAAGCTCTGAGCGATCAAGCCTTGTCTCTGGCCCCCGATTGAATTCTTCTCCTCCGGGAGCCAAGAATTCCGGCGTCTTTGTGATTCAACAACAACCTTTCACAACCTAGATAGCATATTCAAAAGCAGAGACATTACTTTGCCAACAAAAGTCCGTCTAGTCAAGGCTATGGTTTTTCCAGTGGTCATGTATGGATGTGAAAGTCGGACTGTGAAGAAAGCTGAGCACAGAAGAATTGATGCTTTTGAAGTGTGGTGTTGGAGAAGACTCTTTAGAGTCCCTTGGACCGCAAGGAGATCCAACCAGTCCATTCTAAAGGAGATCAGTCCTGGGTGTTCTCTGGAAGGAATGATGCTAAAGCTGAAACTCCAATACTTTGGCCACCTCATGCAAAGAATCGACTCATTGGAAAAGACTCTGATGCTGGGAGGGATTGGGGGCATGAGGAGAAGGGGACGACAGAGGATGAGATGGCTGGATGGCATCACCGACTAGATGGACATGAGTTTCGTTGAACTCCGGGAGTTGGTGATGGACAGGGAGGCCTGGCGTGCTGCGATTCATGGGGTCACAAAGAGTCGAACACGACTGAGCGACTGAAATGAACTGAACTGATTATGTCCTAAATAGTATTCTTTGTACCAGAGAAAATGTTCTAAACCAGATGATAGCACTTTTCCTCTGAGTGCTTATAAAGTAGGAGACTGCTTCTTAACAGGAGTTCTCCAAAAGTTGACCATAAATATCAACATTGATGTTGGAAAAGCAAAAACTTTCTTAACCATGTTCAAACATAAGGAAACCCAAACAGCAAGAATGGACAGCATGGACCTAGGGACAGTAAGCCCAATAATGCAATGTCCAGAGAAATAGTACATAAGTGAGAAAGTATTTGAAACAAGAGGGGATATAGTTTAGAACTTTGTTTGAATCAGTAATGTTTCCTGCTCTGTGTCAAAGTACCCGATTATATTTTAAAATCATGAAGTTAAATGTATACAGTAAGGAGAGCATTTGCTAAAAATTATTCTATTATTCCATACCTCTTTATGAAGTTAGTGCCAAGTCAAATTAATTTATTACATTCACTGCTTTCCTTCTATCACCCAGTAGATAAATTATAGAGACTAAGAGTGTGAAGCCAGGAGGCCATCAGCCTGGGTTGGAAGCCTGTATCCATCATTTACTAGCCAGATGACTGTGAGAAGGTCACTCAACATCTGTAATAATAATCATTGTTTACACCTAGAAATCTTGAAAGAATAAATTAGTTAATATTTGTAAAGGGCTTAGTACCAAATACAAACCAAGCACAATTGAATACTATTATTAACAGTCACCACTGTCACTGAATTTATTCTCTTCTGTGGGAAAAAAATGGTGATCTGTTGTAAAATCCAATTAAATCTTTATTATTTCATTAAGACATTTCAAGAGAACTTCTTTTATTGTTAAGAAATACAGAAACTGAAAATAAGCTCACTTTTTTTTTTAATGAAAGGAGACTTCTCAGGGAAATATGGCAAACATGATGTTCATTTTCTCACTGCAGTATGTATAATTTAATAATATAAAAGGATAATATTTTGATTTGCATAAGAAAAAGGAAGCATATTTAAAAAGCTAATTATATTTATTTTCCATATTAAAATAAATAATCATAAATTCAGTAAATATTATATTTGACAAAATATTGATCAAGGGTCACCTAGGATTATTCTGTGTCTTAATCTTCTACTTGGGGTTCTTTCTATGGAATCCCTGACTTTCTGTATGGTAAAAGTTAGTGTAATTTTTATTGTGCATCTGCTTTATATATAGTAAATGATATACTAGTATCTCAATCCTAGTCGACTGATTTTTTTTTTTTGACCAAAGACATCTTTCTTTTAGAAGTCAGCTAAATTAATTGGACAACTGTAGCAATTCACATTTGTATTTGTTTTGTTTGATTTATTCATTTCAATTCAAATATTACTTATGTTGAAGTTGACATTTTCAGAAGTAGTCACATTTTCAGTAAATGAAATCTGCTTAATGACAAACAGTTTTTGATCCTATATTTAAGTACTAAATGCTTTTTGGAAAAGAGGAAAATAGCAAAGTTATAATTTAACTATTAGAGAGATAATATACAAGTAAAAATTAAAATTGGAGCTCTATATTTCAACATTTTCCTTTTAATTTTATTCTACAGTTTATTGGTCTTGTTTAAAGCATATATCATTACCAAAATTAGATCGTTTCCAACTTGACAGTTTTGCATTTTTAGAAAAACTGTTGTTCTGCAAACAATTTTAAGATATATGTTTAATCTGAAAAAATATTTACATAATATAAATGAATATTTTATAGTTTGTATGAAACTTGATTAAAAATTCAATTCATAAGCTTTATAAACAATGTCCTATTGTATTGCACAGGGATCTATATTCAATATCATGTAAAAAATCAAATGGAGAGTAATATGAAAAGAATACATATATAATATATATATAAATCACTTTGTATACCAGAAACTAACACAACATTGTACATCAACTATATTCAAAAAATTATTTTTAAAGTTTTTTTTTAAATTTTATTTAATTTTTAAACTTTACATAATTGTATTAGTTTTGCCAAATATCAAAATGAATTGATTTTGTTTAAAGAAGTATTTTTTACAAGTGTTAGTTGAGGTGTAATTTATGTAACATTAAACACACATAGCTTCCCAGGTGGCACTAGTGGTAAAGAACCTGCCTGCCAGTTCATGAGACATAAGAGACACAGGTTACATCCCTGGGTCAGGAAGATGCCCTGGAGGAGGACATGGCAAGCTACTCCAGTATTCTTGCCTGGAGAATCCCCATGGACAGAGGAACCTGGCAGCCCACCATGCATGGGGTCACAAAGAGCCAGACACAGCTAAAGAGACTTAGCATGCAAACACACAGAACTTTCACTTTTCTGAGATGTGGTAACTCTGTAGACCATGTAACTATCAACCAAAACAAGATATAGAACGTATTCATCACCCAGAGTGTTCCAACAATGGACTGACTGTGCTTCTAACAATCTAGGCCTTCCTCCCCTACTTCCATACAGTGGCAATTCTTTATCTCAATATAATATTTTTTGAAATTCATTTATATTTTAATCTATGTTAGTCACTTAATTTTTATTGCTGAGTAGGATTCCATTAAATGAATGTATCATAATTTATTTTTTCATTCACCTGTTAATGAGATTTTGAGTTGTTAGTTTGGGCCTTTTACAAATTGGCTATTAAGAACATTCCTGTACAAGACTTTGTGGAGACATTCATTTTAATTTCCCTTTTTAAAATATCTTGGAGTGGAATTGCTAAACCTTATTGTAAGTTTACAGTTAATGTTATAGAAACCAGCTAAACAGTTCTTCAAAGTTTACACTGCTGCCAACAATGTACAAGTTCCATTTTCACATCCTTGTCAGCACATACTGTAGTCAATTTTTTAAATTTATCCATATTATTTTTTACAAAATAACAGAATAATTTAATCACCTAAAAGTTAACCAATATTTGGTAAAATCGATGCGTACATCATTCATAGGTTGAAAACATATTGTTAATAAAATTATTCTTATTATTAACCCTCATATTTTAAATATCTCTTGCTTAATTCTAGTCATCTCCTCTCCTCCCTTTCAACAGTATATTAACACATATATATGGAATATAGAAAGATGGTAATGATGACCCTATTTGCGAGACAGCAAAAGAGACACAGATGTAAAGAAAAGACTGTTGGACTCTGTGGGAGAAGGAGGGGGTGGGATGATTTGCGAGAATAGCATTGAAACATGTATATTATCATATGTGAAATAGCTCACCAGTCCAGGTTCGATGCACAAAGCAGCGTGCTCAGGGCTGGTGCACTGGGATGACCCTGAGGGATGGTATGGGGAGGGAGGTGGAACGGAGGGTCAGGATGAGGAACACATGTACACCCATGGCTGATTCATGTGTATGTATGGCAAAAACCACCACAATAGTGTAATTAGCTTCCAATTAAAATTAAAAACATAATAAAAAGGATTGCTAAAAAAAAAGGTTTATTTGCTAGAGGCAATCATGTTCATGTTGAACTGAATTTTGGAAATTTTCACAATATCTTTTCTATCAAATATATTTTTCCACTTGAGTATCTATCAGGTCTATTAAGAAATATTATATCAGTGAATACGTGTAATAATTAGCCTTAAAATAGCTACAGTGTGTTCATGATAACATTGCATATGTATTTCATAAGAAATTATGGTGAAATATGTATCTTAATTATTTTGCATAAATACATTATTTTGGAAATATTAAAATTAAATTTTTAGAAGTGAAAGTATTCAGCTGAATGCTTATCATTCATTGACACTTGCATTGTCATGTATTCTTATTGTTATAGGATCAGATTTGCTGAAATAATAATTGAAATACATTGTATGTGGTATCTATTTGAACCCATTTCAATTATTTCATCACTGTAATATATGCAGTAGGAGAAAGAAACATCATGTACAGTTCTCTGTGTCAGAAAAGGGAAAAATATGAAATGTAGTGAACAGGAGTAAAATTTCTCAATTATTTTAAAGGTGACTTTTTGTGTTTAGGATATAATAATTAGTCAATTTAAAGCTAACCAAAAATTTGGATAAGACATCCAAAAGTCATTTTGGTGATTTTAAGAATAACATATTTCCAGAATATTCTTTCATCTATTTCATTATTCTTCAGTTTAATTTTGGACTAACCCTTACAGTGTTCCACACTGCAAAACTGCTTACCTCTCACATACATACAGTTTAGTTATATCTTTGTTCTCCATTAAATTTCTAAACTACATTTATATTTAATCTTCTTAAGCTGTATACCTTAAATAAATCTTTCTGCTTTACTAATGCAAAGCTATATTTATCTTCTCTAAATACATAAAACATAGATTTCTATCAACCTGTATTAATGTCTTGTATTATTAACTATAAGTATATTTATATTCACCTTGTTTCTCTAAATTATTTTTAATTATCTGCATGTCTTTAGTAGTTAGCACAGAACCTTATATGTGTGAGTAAAAGCACATTCATACTTCTAAGAAAATATAGAGCAATTTAGCCTACTTTTGTATGAAAATGTGAGAGATAAAAATTCCTAGAGAGAAATGTACTTTAGCCATAGTTTCAGGCATATCTGTATGTGGAAAATAAAGGACATGCAGAAAGAGATAGCTTTAAAATCCAGATGAAGAGTGGATGAAGTTTAGAAGATTGTAAGAAGAAACCTGAAGGATTGACCAGTTCTAACAGGTAGAATTTTACTCAAGGAAGAGCTCTCTGCCAGTCAGAAATATTAAAAGTATGGAATGAACTACCTCATGTTACCAAAAAATTGAATTCCACCAGCCAGGGATCACTGATTATTTTTACTGGGAAAAATTAAGAAAAAAAATCATAAATTTAACTGTAAGTACTAATACAAGATTTGTAATTTAGCTTTATTGCATTTAAGAGATTTCCTAATTCTTATGAAGGCAAAAATCAAGTCAAACTACTTTGCATCTCTTATAGTTCAGAGTATACTGATTTAAAACTTGAATAGTTATGTGAATTTGAACAGATGATTTTTGAATATTGCTTAGCTGTCTTAGAACTTTAGTAGATAATTGTTTTATGTCAGTCACCATCTTCCAGGGCCTCCCAGGTGGCATCAGTGGTAAAGAATCCTTCTACCAATGCAGGAGACGCAAGAAAACCAGGTTTGATCCCTGGGTTGCAAAGATCCTCTGGAGTAGGAAATGGAAACCCACTTCAGTATTTTTGCCTGGAAAATTCCATGCACAGAAGATTCTAGTGGGCGACAGTTCATGGGGTTGCAAACAGTCAGACATGATTGAGCATGCACACATACCATCTATGTTCTAGGTACATAAAGATGAATAAAACCCCCATGACACTAAAATGATGATTCTGTTTTCCTGCCTATTCCTATTTACAATAGAGAAACTTTTATATAAATATATTTCACATATACCCCAGCCTTAGAATTCAGTGTTTGGATATTAATTTAGAACAATCTTATATAATGGATTCTGCTGTCAGTCCTCCTGGGAGGATTTGGGTCCTTTGGATTAAAAAATAGTTTTTTATTTCCTCATAAATTAATAACATTTAGGGAGAAGCTCATCTCTTCAGAACATGAATATACAGGAAAAAAAAAATGTTTTCCTGTCTTCAGGGTTTTGCTAAGCATGATTTAATGTACAGGGAGAGCTCCCTTATCCTCCTCTGCTTTATGATCTAAGTACTTTAGAACATTTCTTTTGATATGGCTTATTAACCCAGCCAAAGTAGTCTACTTTGTGTCTGGCATTCATGTGGATTTCAGGATAGGACTATATCTAGCTAGTTATACCTAATCAAGGTATTAGCTATTTAATATCCATCCCTTCTCTCTCTCACTCCCTACAAATAGGTAGTGGAATGAATCCCTCCCTTATATGGCAGAAACTAATGGGACTGTTTAATAAACATATGTTCAATGTGTTCCATCCAAATTAATGTACTCTATTTTCATCAAGTCCTTGTTATTAGTGACTAGATATTTGACATTCAAATGTTTTTGTGAAAATACTTCAGTCATTATATGAGTGCACTTTTGTGTGCAGTGTTAAGTCTCTGTGTTACACTGCTGCAGCTGCTAAGTCACTTCAGTCGTGTCCGACTCTGTGTGACCCCATAGACAGCAGCCACCAGACTCCCCCATCCCTGGGATTCTCCAGGCAAGAACGCTGGAGTGGGTTGCCATTTCCTTCTCCAATGCATGAAAGTGAAAAGAGAAAGTGAAGTCACTCAGTCGTGTCCGACTCTTCGTGACCCCATGGACTGCAGCCTACCAAGGTTCCTCCATCCATGGGATTTTCCAGGCAAGAGTACTGGAGTGGGGTGCCATTGCCTTCTCTGCTGTGTTACACACATGTGGACAAATAACCATTTTTTTTTAATGTAAACTATACAATTGTAAACTTAGTTTTGTCCATCTTTACCCTTAGAAACTACTAGAATTTCAATTATGCAGCATTCATTAATTGCCCACTGTTTTGTCTATTTGAACTTTATTTTGTCAATACTAGCTAACTTAGAAATGTTAAAGCCTCTCCTTACAAAATGCTAAAATAAATAATATGTCTACTAGATCACTCCTAATCTCTCTGCAAATTCTTTCTTTTCCTCTTCTTCTCTCTCTTTTGTGAGACAGTATAGCATAGAAGCTAAGAGTTCAGATCACTGAATGAGACTACTGCTGCTGCTGCTGCTGCTGCTAAGTCACTTTAGTCATGTCCAACTCTCTGGAACCCCATAGATGGCAGCCTACCAGGCTCCCCCATCCCTGGGATTCTCCAGGCAAGAACACTGGATTGGGTTGCCATTTCCTTCTTCAATGCATGAAAGTAAAAAGTGAAAGGGAAGTCGCTCAGTCCTGTCCGACTCTTTGCAACCCCATGGACTGCAGCCTACCAGGCTCCTCTGTCCATGGGATTTTCCAGGCAAGTATACTGGAATGGGATGATCAAACCACAGATTCATCTTCTTATTACTTGTGTTTTTGCCATTAAAATGTAGGAGGACAACAGAAGACAGGCATATGTCATAAGTGGATGAATGGATAGATGGATAGAATAAATGAAGGGAGGATAAATATATGCATTAGAGTAAGAGAAGTTCACATGGGCTTGGAGGAAAATGAATTAGTATTAGTTTTCCATTAGAATATTTCATTGGAGAATTATTATAGCTTATTTCATATTCTGTTGTGTACATAATTAAATTATTAAGGAAAACCAGTGACATTTCTGCATCAATCTGAAATTTCATCAGTGTTTTGTTTACTTTTTGAGAAAGAAATATTCCTGCTTAATTGAAATTAAAATTCTAGACCTAAACATTTGAAATTTAAAAATGTCTTTAAACCTATCCTAAAAATATAATAATTTTCACTTTATTTTTTGAACTACAGATTGAACCTTTTCCTTTATATTCTGAACGTGAAGTTCTGTAGGACTGCTGTTAATTTAGGCTGGTTACCTTGGAAACAAGAGCTCTTTCTTTTTAACCCATCACTAGTGTCATCCACTTCTATATAACAAAGGAAAAATATTAAGATGAGGTTTTTAAAAGGTATACTATATAGTTTTTTCTATTTGTCATTTGGAAGAAGAGTTCAAGAGTAAATTAATTGATATCAGAAAAATTATTGATAACAAATATAGCAAAATCCATTTTAATTCTCTTTGAGGACACCAGTGGTACAGATAGTTTTCTCAGTACTTACACTTCAGATCTCTGAAAAACAATAACTGATTTTCAAAAAAGGTGTATGTCTGGTATGCTATCTCCATTAACCATAAAATCAAATGTGCACATTAATACAAATTGAAGAGTATGTTCCATGTGTACTTTACTAAATAGAACTGAACTTCAGTAGAGACAGAATTCTTATGATTCAATTAGCAAATAATTGCTTTTACCTATTAATAGTTAATAGACTAAAGGAAAATTTAAAATTATTACCTTTCATATTTAAATTTCATAACTAATTTTTTCGAAGTAAAAAAATGTTTCTAGAGGTTATTTAAAGTTTTGGCTTATTTTAAAAGTTATGTAATTTAACTTTGTCATGCATTTTTAGGGGTAATGTTATCTATAAATTAATTAATAAAGTGATAAACAATTATAGTTAGCATATGGAGGCCAGATGTATATTATTCTATGGAGCTAACAGTCATTCATAAAGTTACTTCTATTGCAAAATGAATTCTGATTTTCAGCTCAAATTGAAGGAATTAATTTCACTTTTCCTCAACAAAGATGCAAGGGAGAAAAAGTTTACAGCTATACTACCTAGATACTTACACAATGGTAGAAATGATGGGAAAATGCAAATCTCAAAATATTTTTTTATTTCTCTTAATATTTCTTACTTGACCCATTGGTTATTCAGGAGCATATTTTTTTAATCTTACACATTTTTGAATTTTCCAGAATTCTTCTTGATTTCCAATTTCCTACCATTGTGGTCACAAAAGATGTTTGACATACTACCAGGCTTCTTAAATTCATTTACATGTTTTGACACCAAACACAATCTATCCTGGGGAATGTTTCAAGTGTGTTTGCAAAATAATATGGATCGTTTGACTTCTAGATGAAATATCCTATATATGTCTATTGGGTCCATCTGTTCTAATGTGTAGTTTAAATCCAAAGCAATCTTAAAAGGATAACAAAGCTGAAAGCACCATATCTCCTGATTTGAAACTATATGCAAAGTTTTGTAATCAAAGCAGTATGATTTTGGCATAAAAACAAACACATAGGTCAATGGAACATATTAGACAACACAGACATAAGCCCAAGAATATGTAGTATATTAATTTTTGACAGAGGAGCTGAAAATATACAGTGGGGAATTAGTCACCTCTTCAATAAATAGTATTGGCAATATTGGACAGACACATGCAAAAAAAAAAAAAAATGGGATTGGACATCTTTCTTACCCTATACACAAAAATAAACTCAGAATGGATTAAAACTTGAATATAAAACTTGAAAACATAAAACACCTAGGAAAAAAATGGTGGTGGGAAGACTCTTTACTGTTTTTCTAGGAAATGATATTTTGGATTTGGCATCAAAAGAAAAGGCACCAAAGCAAAAATAAGCGAGTTGGAAATACATCAAACTGAAAGGCTTCTGCACAGAAAAATTAGTCACTAATAAAATGAAAAGACAACATTGGAATGGGAGAAGATATTGACAACCACATATCCAATAAGGTGTTAATATCAAAACTATACAAGGAACTTGCACAACTCAATAGAAAAATTACAAGTAATCAAATTTGCAAATAGGCCAAGTACTTAAATACCCTTCTTTTCCCCAAGAAGACATAAATAGCCAACAGGCACACAAAGTTGCTCAGTGTCATTAATCATTAGAGAATGCAAATCAAAGCCACTGTGAGATAGCACCTCACAACTGTTAGTATATCTTTTATCAAAAAGGCAAGAAATAGTAAGTTCTGATCAAGGGATGGAGAAAAGGGAACCTTTGCATTTGACATAATATCAAACTTATATGTATATATATATATTCACACATATATTTATGTATATAATTACATATTACTCAGCCTAAAAAAGGTGAAAATCCTATCATATTTAACTATATGAATTATTATGAAGGGTATTATATTAAGTAAAATAAGCCAGGCAGGAAGAGAAAGACAAATATTGCATGATGTTATTTATGGGTGAAATCTAAAAAAATAAAGTTAAGTAGCTTATAGGTCATGCAAAAATGGTATCCCAGAGCTGGGAGCTGAGGTGGAGGGATAAGGAGAGATTGGTTAAAGAGAACAGAAAAACCTGACCATACTCTACTAATACGGTAATATTTATCTGGAACATAATCCATTAAAGTAATCCAAAGATATGAAAAAAATAAAAATGCAAATCCTTTATAACACAATGTATTCATAAGTCAGTGTTTACTAAGTCTAGGGAACTTCTGGGCTAAATTGAAGCAAAGCCTATAAAATAGATCTTTATTGATATTATTACTTATGTTGATATTGATATATCATTAGGTTAAGATACATATAACATAGATATACAAAAAAAAAAAATCCCATGGTTAACAAAGAAATGTCAATCACACAAAACACAACAATGAGAATCACTATTAGTCTGTTGTACTAATAATTTTTAAGGTTTCTTCTGGACATAAATAAAAAAGGAGAGTGAGACAGAGAAGAGAATGGACTGTTAAAGTCTTTCTGCAATGAAAAAAAATAGATAAATATCCTCACTAAAATCTACGGGATTAAAGGGATGGACTGGTGCAACAAATAAAATCTGTTCTGGATTCTTATATAAAATTAAAGACTCAGCGTTGACCTTTGGTAGACAAATTATGTAATACGAACAAACACTGGAGAGCTAGGAGAAAAAATAAACCGATATGAGTCAGGGATTTAGATATTTAAATTATCAGGTGCAGAATATAAAATGGCCAGGGGTATGAGGCTTAAAAAAATAAAACACAGAATAAGAAAAATTGTCTGGAAAGGAACAGTATAAAAATATATAGAAGAAAAAGAAATTATCTGTGAAATTATTGAAATGTACAACTCAGTGAATGATTTCACTGACAGATGAAACACCTCTGAAGACAGAATTAAAAATATCTACTGAGCAGGATAAACTCAGATATACAGATGACACCACCCTTATGGCAGAAAGTGAAGAGGAACTAAAAAGCCTCTTGATGAAAGTGAAAGAGGAGAGTGAAATAGTTGGCTTAAAACTCAACTTTCAGAAAATTAAGATGGCATCTGGTCCCATGACTCCATGGCAAATAGATGGAGAAAAGACAGGAACAGTGACAGACTTTATTTTCTTGGGCTCCAAAATCACTGCAGGTGGTGACTGCAGCCATGAAATTAAAAGATGCTTGCTCCTTGGAATAAAAGCTATACCAACCTAAACAGCATATTAAAAAGCAAAGACATTATTTGCCAACAAAGGTCCATCTAGTCAAAGTTATTGTTTTTCCAGTAGTCATGTATGCATGTGAGAGCTGGACTATAAAGAAAGCTGAGCACTGAAGAATTGATGTTTTTGAACTGTGGTGTTGGAGAAGACTCTTGAGTCCCTTGGACTGCAAGGATATCCAACCAGTCCATCCTAAAGGAAGTCAGTCCTGAATATTCATTGGAAGGACTGATGATGAAGTTGAAACTCCAATACTTTGGACACCTGATGCAAAGAACTGACTCATTGTAAAAGACCCTGATACTGGGAAAGTTTGAAGGCAGGACGAGAAGGGGATAACCAAGGGTGAGATGGTTGGATGGCATCATTGACTCAATGGGCATGAGTCTGAGTAAGCTCTGGGAGTTTGTGATGGACAGGGAAGCCTGGCATGCTGCAGTCCATGCAGTTGCAAAGAGTCAGACATGACTAAGTGACTGAACTGAACTGAGCAGGAAGACAGACCTGAAGGTGCTACCAGGATGAGAACCAAACACTCAAAAGTGGTAATACATACTAAAGAGATATAGAAGATATAATGAGGGTTTAAATAAGAGCTATTTCTTTGGTGACAGTTATAGAGGTCAGAAGTCTGAATCATGGTGTGGGCATAGCCAGGATCTCTCCAAAGTGGTAATTCTTTGCATCTTCCACCTTATGGTGGTTCCTGGCATTCCTGGCCTCCCTTGGCTTATGACAGCATAACTCTCTACCATTACCATCACATGGCCTTTTTCCTCTTCTCTCTATATCCTCTCCTCTTCTAAGGATGCCAGTCATTGGTTTAGAATCCAGGAAAATTTCCTCTTGGGATCCTTAACCAGTTACATTGATAAAAAATCTTTTTGCAAATGAGAACACATTATGAGGTTCCAGGTGGACATGGATTTTGAGTAGACACTATTGAATCCACTGAAGAAACAACGAAAGAAAACATGTGAAAAAAACTGGAAATATAAAATTGGATGTATTCACAAACTGAAATGCTCGACTTTTTTTGACCCCATGGAATTCATCCCACCAGGGTCCTCTGTCTATGGGATTTTCCAGGCAAGAATACTGGAGTGGTTTGCCATTTCCTTCTGCAGGGACTGCATCTTCCTGACCCAGGGACTGAATCTGGGTCTCCTGCACTGCAGGCAGATTCTTTACCGACTGAGCTACCCAGGAAGGTCCATATATTAGTAAAATTGAATCAACCAGAAAAGCATGAGTAGTTACCTGATTCTGTGCAAAAAAGTTGTCTCTAATTATGCATACAACATGATTACCATTTATATAAATTCAAAAAAACAGACCAGTCTCTCTGTTTTGGTCATATACAAATATGGTAAATTATACTTTAATAAATGAAAGCAAATAATTATTAAAAATGGAGGATAGTGTTTATGATGAGATGTGGAAAATAGAAGAATGAAGGTTGAAACTAGAGAGGCACACAGACAATTGCAACAATGTTGGTGATATACTAGTTCTTAGGTTGAGTGGAGGTTTCATTAAGATACATGTGTATGTGTATATCTGTATTGGGTGTATGTGTGTAAAATATTGTGAAATACAATTACTTTTTAAAGACTGAAAGAAAAAATCACAAATAAGAGAACAGATGCCTCAAATTCTCCAAGGCAGGCTTAAGCAATACATGAACCATGAACTTCCAGTTGTTCAAGCTGGTTTTAGCAAAGGCAGAGGAACCAGAGATCAAATTGCCAACATCCGCTGGATCATGCAAAAAGCAAGAGAGTTCCAGAAAAACATCTACTTCTGCCTTATTGACTATGCCAAAGCCTTTGATTGTGTGGATCACAATAAACTGTGGAAAATTCTGAAAGAGATGGGAATACCAGACCACCTGACCTGCCTCTTGAGAAACCTGCATTCAGGTCAGGAAGCAACAGTTAAAACTGGACATGGTTCCAAATAGGAAAAGGAGTACGTCAAGGCTGTATATTGTCACCCTGCTTATTTAACTTCTATGCAGACTACATCATGAGAAACACTGGGTTGGAAGAAGCACAAGCTGGAATCAAGACTGACAGGAGAAATATCAATAATCTCAGATATGCAGATGACACCACCCTTATGGCAGAAAGTGAAGAGGAACTAAAAAGACTCTTGATGAAAGTGAAAGTGGAGAGTGGAAAAGTTGGATTAAAACTCAACATTCAGAAAACGAAGATCATGGCATCTGGTCCCATCACTTCATGGCAAATAGATGGGGAAACAGTGGAAACAGTGTCACACTTTATTTTGGGGGGCTCCAAAATCACTGCAGATGGTGACTGCAGCCATGAAATTAAAAGACGCTTACTCCTTGGAAGAAAAGTTATGACCAACCTAGATAGCATATTGAAAAGCAGAGATGTTACTTTGCCAACAAAGGTCCATCTAGTCAAGGCTATGGTTTTTCCAGTGGTCATGTATGGATGTGTGAGTTGGACTGTGAAGAAGGCTGAGTGCCCAAGAATTGATGCTTTTGAACTGTGGTGTTGGAGAAGACTCTTGAGAGCCCGTTGGACTGCAAGGAGATCCAACCAGTCCATTCTGAAGGAGATCAGCCCTGGGATTTCTTTGGAAGGAATGATGCTAAAGCTGAAACTCCAGTACTTTGGCCACCTCATGTGAAGAGTTGACTCATTGGAAAAGACTCTGATGCTGGGAGGGATTGGGGGCAGGAGGAGAAGGGGATGACAGAGGATGAGATCGCTGAATGGCATCACTGACTTGATGGTCTTGAGTCTGAGTGAACTCTGGGAGTTGGTGATGGACAGGGAGGCCTGGTGCAATCCATGGGGTCGCAAAGAGTTGTACATGACTTAGTGACTGAACTGAACTGAACTTAACTGCATGAAATGTAAAAGGAAGAAGAAAGGAGAGGGACAAAAAACTACTGAAATAAGCATAAACAGCACTTGCACTATTTTTGTTTTAATTTACACTCATTTCTCACATATTTATATATGTACATAATCATAGAAGTAAATATATTTACCTTTTAACTGTGACAATAACATTAAAAGAGATGAAAGTTACATTTTAACTCATTTTAAAACCAATATGAAAATACTGTATGTATATTTCATTCACACATAACTCTAATGATATTTTACATCATTGCTGAATTCTGATCAACTTGTTACATGAGACATATGGAAATACCTATTTAATAAAACGAAATACCTATTTAAAAAAATGCTGTAAATTACATTTTGGAAATTAAACGTGGAAATTTTGTGTTTAAAAATAAAAGATAAATCATAAATATGGCCAGATTACAGAAACTTAACTATCTCTCACTTCTGCTAATGCTAATCAGCTATATAATAATTATTAAAATATTGTTCCAAGGCATAATGTGAATAAACAGTGTTCACCTTGACATATTATGGAAACATTTTTAAATGCTTAAATAAGTGTCAAAGCCATTTATCAAGCTATGTGCAGTTTGCCATACATTATAATACTATTTACTTATTAAACTCTATATAATGATAATTTATGAGTTTGAAATTTCTATGACTTTATTCCTTTGTGGCAGTTCTTCTTTACTGAGAATTATTTTGAATACTTTTAAAAATTAATTAATTTATTTTAATTGGAGGCTAATTACTTTACAATATTGTAGTTGCTTTTGCCATATATTGATACGAATCAGCCATTGGTGTACATGTGTTCCCTATCCTGAACCCCTCCCCTCTACCCCCTCCCTCCCCATCCCATCCCTCAGCATCATCCCAGTGCTCCAGCCCTGAGCACCCTGTTTCATGGATCAAACCTGGACTGGTGATCTATTTCACATATGATAATATACATGTTTCAATGCTATTCTCTCAAATCATCCAACCCTTGCCTTCTCCCACAGAGTCCAAAAATCTGTTCTTTACATCTGTGTCTT
>NW_011494791.1:570318-570607 GCF_000754665.1 Bison bison bison
TTTGCCATGAAGTGATGGGACCAGTTGCCATGATCTTAGTTTTCTGAATGTTGAGCTTTAAGCCAACTTTTTCACTCCCTTCTTTCACTTTCATCAAGAGGTTCTTTAGTTCTTTACTTTCTACCATAAGGGTAGTGTCATCTGTATATCTGAGGTTATTGATATTTCTCCTGGCAATCTTGATTCCATCTTGTGCTTCATCCAGCCTGGCATTTCACACGATGTACTCTGCATATAAGTTAAGTAAGCAGGGTGACAATATACACACTTGACGTACTCCTTTCCCTAA
>NW_011494791.1:570864-573605 GCF_000754665.1 Bison bison bison
AGACTGAGAGACTTCACTTTCAATTTTCACTTTCATGCATTGGAGAAGGAAATGGCAACCCACTCCAGTGTTCTTGCCTGGAGAGTCCCAGGGAAGGGGGATAATGGTGGGCTGCCGTCTATGGGGTCACACAGAGTCGGACACGACTGAAGTGACTTAGCAGTAGCAGTAGCAATGTAACTTCATTGGAAGTTTCTAAAGAGCCTTTCAGTTCATTGCTTGTTCTAGACACTAGTAGATACAATGTCCATTATTGTCTCATTCCTTCATTAAAGAAGTTTTAATTCCTTTAGTCAATGTTGTGAGGCTGCTCTATACACACACACACACACACACACACACAGCTCCATCTTGCTACACCCATAAAGTCAATTATTAGTGGAAATACTCAATTAAAAAATAAATGAAATCCAGATCTTTGAAGAATTTCTGGTTTGTCAAAAGTCAAAACTAAATTTTGAAGATTACAATTATTTATCCCCCCCCACCAATTCTATAGCTGCTGAGATAATGTGTAATGCTATTTGCATGGTGTATAAAGCCCTGGATGTTTCATTTATATTATTTATTTTTCCCACTTGTATAAGAAAGAGTGATTGTACAACACACTATAGAATTTTGCAAAGGTAATGCAACTGAATGCTAAAAAGTACTTTTCCACTGGTATAGAAAGACATAGCTATCTCGTTTTCCTGATCTTTAAAACAATAAAAGTGTTTTGTACCTATGAATCATGCCCACAGAAAGTAGACCAAACTGGCTAAGGGAACAAGACTACTGGATTGCAAGCCCACTTCATTCTGATTTACTAAAAGCTATCCTGCCTTTCTGTTCACATTTACATCTCATTTTATAGAGTTGTACCCAAGTAAAACTATGGACACCTTTCTGTGAAAGATGTGGAAGTTCTAATCCTCACATGATTAAAAAAAGACACTCAGCTAGCTCTCAGAAAGCTCCCTGTAACTGTAACCCTTCTGAGATTTTTCTGACACAATTTTTTCAACAGACCAAAGATGTTCATAAGATCAGTGTGAAGAGCAAATTAGATGGTACATACTAGCTACAGCAAGAGTCCTGATTTATTGCAACTATGCAAGTTATTTTAATATTAATATGTAATATATCTTCAAAAATACTTATGTTTCTGATTTGCACAGTGTTTCAGAATTGCTCATATTCCATAAACTAGACACTGTTTTCACTCAGAGTTCCCAGGTTAATGAGGGAAGATAGCTTGACTGACTTCATATGTATGTTTTCTTTATACAGCAACACACTTTTGATCTACTTTCACTTGATAGAGTAGAAAGTACCTTATGCTGTTAACCTGAGCCTCTGTATCCTTCAAATATTATTCTGTTAATGATCCCCTTTTAGGAGAAGTTAATCATAAAAATAAAAGCCTTACCAATAATTACCTACCATCTTGTTTTCATAATGTACTTAAATATTTATACTTCTACTCCTCCATTAGACTAATCAAATGAGAAATACTGCTAAAGGAATTGCCTTATAAATAAGGCTGCCCAGAAAGATGATAATCTACTTTTCTATGCCTCTGTAATTTTCTAACCAAATAGGTTTTCATTGTGTTGCAAAATACTAGCAGATTACCAGTGACATGAAAAATGTGTCACCACATATAAATGCAGACTGATACTAATGACCATTATTCATTCTATTATTGACTCTCAAGGGATTCTATTTACAAAAAGCAATGCTTGAATCAAGAATAAATAATGCATTTCAAAAATACAAAGTACTTTTTACTCTTCCATTAACTCTAGTCTTTTATTAAGAAAAGCTAATTTTATTTAAAACTGATTATCTGCTTAGATTTGTGCATGCACTTAAAGACAAGTTTGAACACATCAGTTAACTTAGATAAATATTCTATTGCTATTTTAGGATAGTAAAAATTAATGTTCCTATTAGAGTCCCATTTACAGTCATCTTTTAGAGCCCACATCATCTTTGGACATTCAAAGAAAAAGGAAAAGTAAATCTTTACCAAAATAAACCTTTTAAATGACATTAAGAATAATGAAAAATACGTTTAAAAACTTATTTTTGCTTCTTCCTTACAAGAGTCTTGCTTTTGAGGCTTTATTGAGTAGACATTAGTACACATGACACATATACATATGTACATATATATAAACACATAGTATATGTATGTATATAATATTTTAAATGTAAATTTTTAGATGCTTTCTAAAACTGTCTAATGCTTTTAAGCTATCGGGTGTAAATATATTCAGAATTTACATCTTACAGGCAAACTACTTATCTGAGTTTTTCTTCCATTTATTTTGAAGTTAGTGTTGTAGGATGAGTTCAGTTTATTACATAGTAAAATAAAAATCTATATTGTGATTCAATTCACAAGGTAATTATTTTTAAATCAATATTGAATTTAAGATAAAAACCAGTCACTTTATGAATTTTCATAAAAGAGTAGTAAATGTCATATTAAGGATGAATATCAGTGAGCTTAACACTCAAGAAAGGAAACTGGAAATTTGTAGAGAAACTACTTAAAAACCGTCACTAATCATGTTCATTATTCTACCACAATGGCATTGAAACATGTACAGTATCATGTATGAAACGAGTCACCAGTCCAGGTTCAATGCACGATACTGGATGCTTGGGGCTGGTGCACTGGGACGACCCAGGAGGGAGGGTAGTGGGGGAGGGGAGGGAGGGGAGGGAGGGGTTCGAGGGAGTGGGGGAAC
>NW_011494791.1:576016-577159 GCF_000754665.1 Bison bison bison
GCAAATGGTGACTGTAGCCATGAAATTAAAAGACACTTACTCCTTGGAAGAAAAGTTATGACCAACCTACACACCATATTAAAAAGCAGAGACATTACTTTGCCAACAAAAGTCCATCTAGTCAAGGCTATGGTTTTTCCAGTAGTCAGGTATAGATGTGAGAGCTGGACTATGGAGAGAGCTGAGTGCCAAAGAATTGATGCTTTTGAACTGTGGTGTTGGAGGAGACTCTTGAGAGTCCTTTGGACTGCTTGGAGATCCAACCAGTCCATCCTAAAGGAAATCAGTCCTGAATATTCATTGGAAGAATTGCTGTTGAAGCTGAAATTCCAATACTTTGGCCACCTGATGCGAAGAACAAACTCATTGGAAAAGACCATGATTCTGGGAAAGATTGAAGGCACGAGGAGAAGGGGACAACAGAGGATGAGATGATTGGATGGCATCTCTGACTCAATGGACATGAATTTAGTTAACTCTGGGATTTGGTGATGGACTGGGAGGCCGGGCGTGGTACAGTCTATAGGGTTGCAAAGAGTTGGAAATAACTGAGTGACTACAGTGAACTAAACTGAGTTTGCTTTTGTATATGGTATTAGAGAATATTCTGATTTATTTTGCTTTATTTTTTATATGTAGCTTACCAGTTTTCCCAGTACAACTTACTGAAGAGACTGCCTTTTCTTCATTGTATATTATTTCTTCCTTTGTTGTAGATTAATTGATTATGTGTTTGGGTTTATTCTTGGCTCCCTAGTCTGTTCCAATGATCTATGTGCCTGTGTTTGTGCCATTACCACTGTGCTTTGACTACTATAGCTTTGTAGTATAATTTAATTAGTCTTAATACTTAATCTTCTAATTTGTAGTTTAAATGAAAAATCTCATGTTGGCTATCACCCTATTTATAATATTCAACTTTACCTAAATAGTAAACAAAAATTTATTTTTACCTAAACAGTGAAAAGTTATTATAGAAAAGACAATATACAGCAATAAGTAATTCACATTGAACTACAGAAGGTACTGCTTTCTTGAAATTTTCACCTAGTAAATATATATCATTTTTTAAAATTTATATGGTTTCTATTTATTTGTTTCTGTATGACTGTTCTTTTCTATCTAAATTACTGTTTTGATTTT
>NW_011494791.1:577625-577918 GCF_000754665.1 Bison bison bison
AGACCTCCCTGTCCATCACCAACTCCAGGAGTTCACCCAAACTCATGTCCATTGAGTGGATGATGCCATCCAACCATCTCATCCTCTGTCGTCCCCTTCTCCTCCTGCCCCCAATCCCTCCCAGCATCAGGGACTTTTCCAATGAGTCATCTCTTTGCATAAGGTGGCCAAGTATTGGAATTTCAGTTTCAACATCAGTCCTTCCAATGAACACCCAGGACTGATTTCCTTTAGGATGGACTGGTTAGATCTCCGTGCAGTCCAAGGGACTCTCAAGAGTCTTCTCCAACACC
>NW_011494791.1:580196-582047 GCF_000754665.1 Bison bison bison
GTAACTCCAAAGAGTATTTTCTGTGACTATGAAAGTTAAAAGTTGGCATTGTCATTGTATGTCAATCTACATCAATTGGAGGTATTCACTCATAGAACAAGCTGAATCAATGCCATATTTAATCACAGATGGATAACAGCTGTCAAGGACTCTCAAGAATATGTATTTATATACTGGGACACAAAATTACTTGAAATCTAATATTCTATTTGCCTTTCAAAAATCTGTAACAGTCTTCACAGTATCAGATAAATGAATTTTTATACTGTTTTATACATTCAAATATTAAATAATAATCATAAAATAAAGAGAATTAGAGAACTGAGTATAACAGTTAATTCTGGTCAAGGGTGAAAGTTGAGTTGGGTGGTGATACACTGTTAACTTTAAGGAAGCTGGGTTGAACTACAAATGTCTTCTGAGTGATGAACTGTGAAGACACAGAGGAAAGATGGAAAGATTTTGTCCAGCAGAAATTTGCTCAAGTTAAGGTCCTTAAGTATAATCTAGGGAAATTTTTAACTTTCTAAAGTATGTTACCAATTTTTTTGTGGTTATATGTGTAGACGTGAAAAATGGCTAGATGTAAGTGACATAAATCCAATCCAAATTAGCTAGCAATAAATGATTTATTTTAGTTACAGTGGGGCAGTTGACATAACAGAAGAAAAGACTGAACACAGTATATGGTAAGGGCGAGGATGTCACCAAACCTCAGTTACCATGAAAACAAGTGCTCAAGTGCTTCCACAGTTCTTCCATGGTTCATTATTCTAGCATGTCAATTTATTTTGTTACATAAGGTTTCTCAGAAAATGATAAAAAACTAACAGCTCAAGAGTTTTTAATCTTAAAGAATAAGAAGGGACACACTTTTTTTCCCTCCCTTTAGAACCAGCTTCAAAAATTTCAGGAAAGTCTTTGAATACTGAAGCCTGTGATACTGAACTGATTTTGATCAATCTATTTTAAAAATAGCTATATGGGAAGAGTAACGAGGAGAGAGGCTGTACATACTACAACCTCTAGAGGAGATTCAAGAGAAAAGCTTGTGATTAATTTTAATTAATTCTAACATGAGGAAACCAGAATGACCAAAAGGAAAAATGCTTCAGGATGACGAAATAACAAATGAAACTAAAAATAAGTGCTATATGTGTCATGTAGTAATAATAAGGTATAAAAATCAAGTAAGGCGATTGTGAAAAGTAACAGGCACCATCTGTTGTGTTTTGCATAGTATTATTATTGGTATTCAGGATTAGTGTGGTTTTTAGTATTGGTTTCAACATTTAATTCCAGGAAGCCTGAGGAGTCCAAGAACAGTCATTTCTGGTGTACTATAGAAATAGAGTTAGAGTAAGAAGACAGAGAAAAAGACTGCATCCATCAGCAGATAAATGTATTTCTTTATGCATTCTATTTGTATGTCTCTGTAAGATATAGATTCAAGAAAGAAGTTTAAGAACTTGTTGGAGGAGTCATGGGAATAGTGTAGTTAAGAAAGAGAAGATCTTGTTTAAATTCTAAAACTATCTTTGGCCTGGCGGAAGAAGGTGAGGAATGATGGAAACTGTACTGATTTAGTGTGGAGGTAAATACCACATTCCAGAATGCAGTCACAGCTCTTTTTATTGCTCTTTGAAAATACTACATTTTTTATAAATGGAAAATTTATGGCATCTCTCCTTTTTCATTATTATATTATTTGTTATGATGTTCTTTGATCAGTGATGTTTGTTATTACAATGGTAATTGTTTTAGGGTACCACACACTGCCCATATAAGACAGTGCATAAACTTAATACCTGTTATATGTGTTCTGACTGTTCACCAGTGAGCTGTTCTCTC
>NW_011494791.1:584768-586465 GCF_000754665.1 Bison bison bison
AGGAGACCTGGGTTCAATCCCTGGGTTGGGAAGATCCCCTGGAGAAGGAAATGGCTACTCATTCCAGTATTCTTGCCTGGAGAATTCCATGGACAGAAGGGCCCGACAGGCTACAGTCCATGGGGCCATAAACATTTGGACATGACTGAGTGACTAACACTTTCACTTTTCTTTTTCATGAAAAAATGAATTTTTTTTAAGCTGATTACTTTTGTCAGTAAACATCTTATTAAGCAGCTTAAAGATTCATTTTGGAAGTTATAGTGCAAGTTGGATTTCAGTTGTGTAAAATAAATGAAAAAAAGACAGAAAGGATAAAAACTAATATAACTCTTTCTAAAAATTTAATGATAAACAATGAAGAGATCTTTTAATACTCAGTTGACCTGTCAAATGAAGTGAACGTTATATTACAATGAATAAAATTCAACAAATACTTGTATCTGTAAGGAATGGCTAAACTAGCCTGTGGCAATAAAATGTCTACAAATCTCTGTTAAAAAACCACAGGGAATCCCTTATTCAAAGTGCATATACTTTGTACAGATGCAGACTGAAACTCTTTCTCAACACAATTTTCCATGATTGTTAATGCAGGGAAGGAGGGCAAATACTTAGCATAGGTTCTTAAGCTTCTACTTTACACTGACATTGTACTGGTCAGATTAGATAGAATAGCTTTGCATTGCTTTTAAAGAAAACACAGAGATGGAGGGGAACCAGATATGCTTGCTGCATGATGTCTAAAATTTATAAACATGTTTTCTACTTACTGAAACAGTCTTGCTGTAGGCCACTAGATGTTTCTTTGCTGACCCTTGACCTTCCTCTCCTATCACCTCTACCCCATTAAAGCACAAAATTTTAAACAAAAGTCTCGATGATTCCAGATACCTCTAAAACTGACTCCTAAACATGGGAGAACTATTAGATTTAGAGTGTGCCCCTCTAGGAAGAAAGGCCAAGTTTTCCTCTTATATAGACACCAGTACCCACTATACAGCAGATTTGTTGTGACTCCAACAATGAAGATTAAAGCTGTGCTCTGAGCTAAATTAGGTTCATTATATTCTCCTGAATGATATATCTCAAGATTTAGATGAATTCAGATACTACTTTTGCCTATTAGAAATGCACTAAGTGCACACCAGCCAGGTTTTAATTAATCTTTCTAAGCTGTTTTTAACAGTTGAAGGGTCCAGAGACATCCCTAAGTTTGGCTTCATGTAATATGCAAATAATACATTAATAGTAGAGCTTTCACTGAAACTGAACGTTACAGAAGCCTTGAATCTTAAAAGTGAGTGTGAATCAAAATTTAACGGCTTAATATTGGGCTAGAAAATGGGTTGATTTAGGGTCAAGGGAAAGGAGGCCTTTGTAAATCAACTGAGTAGCATAATAACATAGAAATGAAGTATAGGTTCATTCATAGCTACTCAAAAAACATGCACTCTATCACCATGATTCAAGAGACAATTTCTTCAGAAGGATTTACATTATATAATGCAATTTATCTAAAGAATGGAAATCCACATTGTAGTGAAAATGATGACAAACACCTAGCATTTGTATAATGATTTACACTATTTCCGTAGCTTTCAAATTCAAAATCTTGTGTGCACATGACAATAAATCACGAAAACTTAAACTATTCTGTGCTTACACTATAGTAACTTTTTTAAAAATAAAACTGT
>NW_011494791.1:589889-591243 GCF_000754665.1 Bison bison bison
CTTTCCTTCCAAGGAGTAAGTATCTTTTAATTTCATTGCTGCAGTCACCATCTGCAGTGATTTTGGAGCCCCCCAAAATAAAGTCTGACACTGTTTCGACTGTTTCCCATCTATTTCCCATGAAGTGATGGGACGAGATGCCATGATCTTCGTTTTCTGAATGTTGAGCTTTAAGCCAACTTTTTCACTCTCCTCTTTCACTTTCATGAACAGGCTTTTTAGTTCCTCTTCATTTTCTGCCATAAGGGTAGTATCATCTGCATGTCGGAGTTCATTGATATTTCTCCTGGCAATCTTGATTCCAGCTTGTGCTTCTTCCAGCCCAGTGTTTCTCATGATGTACTCTGCATAGAAATTAAATAAGCAGGGTGACAATATACAGCCTTGATGTACTCCTTTTCCTATTTGGAACCAGTCTGTTGTTCCATGTCCAGTTCTAACTGTTGCTTCCTCACCTGCATATAGGTTTCTCAAGAGGCAGATCAGGTGGTCTGGTATTCCCATCTCCTTCAGAATTTTCCACAGTTTATTGTGATCCACACAGTCAAAGGCTTTGGCATAGTCAATAAAGCAGAAATAGATGTTTTTCTGGAACTCTCTTGGCTTTTCCATTATCCAGAGGATGTTGGCAATTTGATCTCTGGTTCCTCTGCCTTTTCTAAAACCAGCTTGAACACTAGGAAGTTCACGGTTCATGTACTGCTGAAGATTGTTTTGGAGAATTTTGAGCATTACTTTACTAGTGTGTGAGATGAGTGCAATTGTGCAGTAATTTGAGCATTCTTCGGCATTGCCTTTCTTTGGGATTGGAATGAAAACTGACCTTTTCCAGTCCTGTGACCACTGCTGAGTTTTCCAAATTTGCTGGCATATTGAGTGAAGCACTTTCACAGCATCATCTTTCAGGATTTGAAAGAGCTCAACTGAAATTCCATCACCTCCACTAGCTTTGTTCATCAGATCAGATCAGATCAGTCACTCAGTCATGTCCGACTCTTTGGGACCCCATGAATCGCAGCACGCCAGCCCTCCGTATCTATCACCAACTCCCAGAGTTCACTCAGACTCACGTCCATCGAGTCAGTTATGCCATCCAGCCATCTCATCCTCTGCTGTCCCCTTCTCCTCCTGCCCCCAATCCCTCCCAGCATCAGAGTCTTTTCCAATGAGTCAACTCTTCGAATGAGGTGGCCAAAGGACTGGAGTTTCAGCTTTAGCATCATTCCTTCCAAAGAAATCCCAGGGCTGATCTCCTTCAGAATGGACTGGTTGGAACTCTTTGCAGTCCAAGGGACTCTCAAGAGTCTTCTCCAACACCACAGTTCAAAAGCATCAATTCTTCAGTGCTCAGCCT
>NW_011494792.1:0-19844 GCF_000754665.1 Bison bison bison
CTGGGATTCTCCAGGCAAGAACATTGGAGTGGGTTGCCATTTCCTCCTCCAATGCATGAAAGTGAAAAGAGAAAGTGAAGTCGCTCAGTTGTGCCCGGCTCTTCACGACCCAATGACTGCAGCCCACCAGGCTCCTCCGTCCATGGGATTTTCCAGGCAAGAGTATACTGGAGTGGGGTGCCATTGCCTTCTCTGGTTGTTTCTCTAGGGACTGATTTTGTGCAGTGAGGGGATAGCACTTTGATAATCGCCCAAGGTTTCCTCTGTTCTCTTCCTCCAGCAGTCTGTCAGTGCCCAAGAAAACTGAGCCTGTATTTTTGAAGCTGTGACTTACTTCCTTTTTAGTCAATCATGGTCTATGGACTCTGTCATGAATGAGAGGAAGTCTGCTTCCAAGTAAAGACATGACACAGTTGAAGTTGTACCGTAAGAAACTGCTACCCTGGTGGTTTCCCTCATGGTAAAGGAAAAGAAGAGTTCTGGGCCTGAAATTCTACGACATTTGTACTCATTTTTAATGTTTTTTTTAATTATTAAGTACAGAAAGAGCACATCTGAGTATCATTCTTTTGTTGGTGTATATATACTTATACATGTAAGTATATATTCTTTTGGTGGTGGAATAGACTCATAAAACATAAAAAAAGTTAACGTTTTATGAGTATATTGTTCAATTTGTTATCACAGTATACTCATAAAACATAACTTTTCTTGAGTAACTAATTTTCATCTTTGGAACATAATAGTAGTTATGGTTAATTACCTTGAATCTGTGTTTATAGTTGGGCAACATTAGATGAAAACAGAAAAATGAGTATGTGGCAAGAAAAAAGTATTGGGCAGTGCTGTCTAAGAGATAGCTCCTAGCTCCTTATGTCTGCTGAGTACTTGGTATAGGGCTGGTGTGAATAGTAAGGATAAAACATGCTCTAGAATTTGAAGGATTAGCACAATAAGAGGAATATAAAATATGTATTTAATTAATTTTAATGTGGATTTTATATGAAAATATTTTGCACAGATGGGGGTAAAAATAGGTTATTAAAATTTCTTTTTATTTTACTTTTTAAAATGTGGCTTCTAAAAGATTTGAAATGAATGTGTGTCTCTCATTCTGTTTCTACTGGACAGCACTAGACTATGCTATGACTTTCTTAATTTTCATGTGGAAAATCTTTCTTTTGGTCTTTGAATTCTTTTGACTACCAGACCTTAAGAAGGACACTGGATGTGCACTTGGGAGCTTGGGAAGGATAGATGACTATGAAATCCTTGAGAGGAGCAAGCTTCTCACAGTTGAGGTCATGACTTCTTTTTCAAATTTGTTAGCCGTGATTCTACATTTGTATTTTAGTACTGATTAACTTAGAATGTTCTTAAGTGCAGAGATGAATGTGAGTAGCTACCAATTCATAATCAACTGATTGAAATCAACTGATTTTAATCTCCACAGTACCAGATGTCTTGACTTTTAAAGGGTGCTTCTTTTATAACGCAGCTTGTTGGCTTCAAGTAGATTTAGCCTGAGGTTCTTGCAGTGCCAAAAAAGACTTAATTACCCATAGGATTCCTGATAATAGGGAAATTATAGAAGTTGGAATAGAATAGATGGAATAGATACCCTAAAGGATCATAAAAGGGTTATTACAAGTTTGCCAATAATAACAAAACATTTGAGCAATAACAACTGTAAACTTGTGGGATAACCACCATCATCATAAACAAGCATTTTGAAAATAGTATTGAATTTAAGTTTTGAGAGTGAAAGCACAGAACACTGATTATGTTAATGTTCAGTATATTTCAGTGTTGGTTTAAACTGGGAAAGAATGACTGTTCATTTAACATTGTGATACTTTGATTTAGCACATAGTAGAGGTTTTTTCCTATGCGATTAAAAGTTCACTGCAGTCTTACAGAGATGAACTAGACAAGCTGAGTGCTGAAGAATTGATGCTTTTGAACTGTGGTGTTGGAGAAGACTCTTGAGAGTCCCTTGGACTGCAAGGAGATCCAACCAGTCCATCCTAAAGGAAATCAGTCCTGGATATTCATTGGAAGGACTGATGATGAAGCTGAAACTCCAATACTTTGGCCACCTGATGCGAAGAACTGACTTCCTGGAAAAGACTGTGATGCTGGGAAAGATTGAAGGCAGGAGGAGAAAGGGATGACAGAAGATGAGATGGTTGGATTGCATCACCAACTCGATGGACATGAGTTTGAGCAAGCTCCCGAAGTTGTTGATGGACAGGGAAGCCTGGTGTGCTGCAATCCATGGGGTTGCAAGGAGTTTGGGCACGACTGAGTGACTCAGCTGAACTGAGACATTTCTAGTGATCAGGAAACAGAGGAATAGACATGTAAGTCATTTGATGGTGCTAGGCTTGGGGCCCACATCTCTTGTTTTACGGTCTGGCTCAGATGGCAAAAAATCCACCTGCAATGCAGGAGACCCGGGTTCGATCCCTGGGTCTGGAAGAGCCCCTGGAGAAGGGAATAGCTACATAATCTCATATTCTTGCCTGGAAAACCCCATAAACAGAGGAGCCCAGTGGGCTACAGTCCATGGGGTTGCAAAGAGTCAGACACAACTGAATGACTAAGCACACATTGTTTCCATGTTACCAAAGAAATATACTTTCTTGAAGCTACTGTTATTTTTTTTTAAAATTATTTCACTAAAGCACAAAATATTTTAATTTTCTAAATCCTCTTGAGTCTTAAATGGGAGAACAAAATGCAGCAAGACCTACCCAGATCCCTCAGTCCTCTGGGAAAGTTATTTGCTCATATACAAACAAGTGTGGAAATAACTGGGAAAAACCAAATACTCTTTGAAAACACTGAAGGGACATCTTGTTTGTTGACTAAAAGGAAGAAATGCTTTCTTGGACAAACTAATAGTAACTCTCAAGGTCAGGGCCTCGTGAAGCTGAAAATAAGCATCAAAGGAAAAGGAAAGGAGGCTTTTGCTTTATATAATAACAAAGAATGGTCCTATACTAATTGATATCTCTACCAGTTATATCCAAAGCTATAAGCTCTGGATATAAAACAAAAAGCAGCCGCTTGAGGGCACTAGAGTAAAGTAAAGAAGAAGAAGAAGTGAAGTTGCTCAGTTGTGTCTGACTCTGACTCCCTGGACTGTACCCTACCAGGCTCCTCCATCCATGGGATTTTCCAGGCAAGAATGCTGGAGTGGGTTGCCATTTCCTTCTCCAGGAGATCTTCCCGACCCAGGGTTTGAACCTGGGTCTCCCACATTGTAGGCAAACGCTTTACTATCTGAGCCACCAGGGAAGTCCAGTATAGAAAGGGAAGGCTAATATAGAGATCATAGTGAAGGAAGTGCATTGAATGGAGCCATTGGCTGTTTTCATGACTTTTAAACTTTAGACACGGCATGCAGGTGTATAGGGTGCTGGTGAAGAAATCTATAGTCCTCTTCAGCAGAGAACCAGGAAACTAATCTGGGGAAACCACAGCCAGAAGACATAAGGGAAATCTTAGAAGTGAAAGAGCTGTAAGCCAGACTCCCACATTCTGTCTTTCCACACAGCTGGCATACCTGAGTCACACATATACGGAACAGATTCAAAACATTTCAGCTAAAGATACAATATTTGAATCAGGGCATAGTTTTCATCTAAAAGTAAACATTTGCTTTTCCAAGTTGAGGCAAAAGACTGGTATACTAAAACAAAAGAAATAACACTCATAGGAGAAAAACAACAAAATCCAGAGTCTACATCTTAGCATTTATAATGTCAAGGATACACCCCAAATTACATAACATACAAATAACAAGGACAGTGACGTAGTAGTGTCACTGGAAAAGATCAGTAACTAAAGACCAAGACGGCACAGACGTTGGAAGTAACGGACAATATTTAAAACAGCCATGATGACCATCTAGTATGAAGTAAATAGAGTATATTCAAAGTGAGTATATAAATAGAAAATCTCTGCAGAAAAATAGAAAGGATAAAGAATTAATGGAAATTCTAGAATTGAAAAATACAATATCTGAAAAAAAAAAAAAAGATACTCCTGATGGGCTAATAGTCAAATAGAGTTGACAGAGGAAAAACTAAGGGAATGTCAAGGTAGATTAACAGTAACTATTTAATATAAAGGTCAGAGACAATGACTTCCCTGGTGGCTCAGCCGGTAAAGCGTCTGCCTGCAATGCAGGAGACCCGGGTTCAATTCCTGGGTCAGGAAGATCCCCTGGAGAAGGAAATGGCAATCCACTCAGCACTCTTGCCTGGAAAATCCCATGGAGGGAGGAGCCTCATAGGTCACAGTCCATGGGGTCGCAAAGAGTCGGACACGACTGAGTGACTTCACTTTCACTTTCTTTCACTTTCAGAGACAACAGATTGACGTAAAAATGAACAGAACTTCAGAGATCTGTTAGATAATATTGAATAGTTTAATTTATGTGTATTTGAAGCTCCAGAAATAGACGAGAAAAACAATGGAGTAGAAGAAAGTATTTAAAGAAATCACAGTCAGTATTTTCCCAAATTTGATGGTAGAAGCTGGGTTTAGAGACATTGGAGCCAGAAGACTGCAGAACAGCATGTTTACATTGCTGAAGGGAAAAAAACAAAAACTGTCAACCTAGAATTCTATATCCACCAACAATAATCTTTAACAATTAGGGCAAAATAAAAATATTTTTTTAGATAAAAGAGAGGTACCAGTGTTGCTTCTCCACAAACTAACAGTGCAAAAATAAATAAATTAGTAAATAAAAATTTTTCAGTCTGAAGGGAATTAATACCAGGAGGAAAATTTGATCTTAGTAAAGGAATGAAAAACATTAAAAATGATAAATAACCTTGTAAATTAAAAAATGATTATGTTTCACTTTTTAAAAATAATTTGTTTGTTGTTTAAAGGAAATTATAAATTGTATTTATTGTTTATAACCTATGTAAATATATGTAACAACTACAGAATAAAGGAAAAGGAGGGTTGATGGTAAAAGGAGGTTCTATACAGTTGCAAGGTTTTTATTTTGTAAAATAGTACAAAGTTTCTCTTTTGTTAAATAGTACAGTGTTAACTAACTATAAGATGACTGGAAATTTAAGGATTTATCCCTAGAGCACAATTTCTTAACTTTGGTAGTATTGACATTTTTGGCCAAGTAAGTATTTGTTGTGGGGAGCTGTCCCATGTGTTGTAGAGTATTGAGCAGCATCCCTGGCCTCTACCTACCAGTAGCACCCCTTCCACCTCAGTTGTGGTAACCAAAGATGCACAGATTATCAAATGTCCCTGGAGACCAAAGTCACTTGTGGTTGGAAAACACACACATACACACACACACACAATTCTCTTGATGCTTCAAATTTATGTGTATGCCTACAAAAAGTACAATAGACTTCCAAAAAAAATACTCAAGTAATCCAAAAAAGAAAAGGTAAGATAAAATTTTAAAATAGGATTAAGAGTAAACCCAACCATATAAAAAATTAAGTATTATTGGGATCAATATTCTAATTAAAATGAGGAAATTAGCAAAATAGATTAAATGAGAAGCCAGATGAAATTATATGCTGTTTACATAGTCGTGTACTTGAAATACCAGAAATATATGCAAAAGATGCGCTTAGTTCAAATATCAGGATAGTTAGGTTGAAGAAAATAGATGGAAAAGGTATCTGACAAACAGGAAAGAGGAAAAAGGCTCAAGACAGATAACTTTCAAGAACAAAATATTGCCAGAGGTAGAAACATTTCCTTATGGTATATAGGTCATTTTAGCAAGAATATGTAACAATAATAAATACATATGCATTTAATAAGAGAGCTTCAAGATATATTTCTTCTTTTAATTCTGTTAATATAAAATTAATTTGTGTTAAAGGGATAAATATATAATTCCACCAAGCTGGAGATTTTAACACCATTGTTTTAGCAAGTGATATTACCGGTGTACAAAGTATTAGCAAAAAAAGAAGAGCTAATCCACATAGCAACAGCTTTGACATAGATGATTATTATAGAGTATAATGCCCAATAATTATCGATTGTATATCTACTCAAATGTGTGTAATATGTTCTCCAAAATGATATGCTGCTGCTGCTAAGTCGCTTCAGTTGTGTCCAACTCTGTGCGACCCCATAGACGGGGGCCCACCAGGCTCCCCCGTCCCTGGGATTCTCCAGGCGAGAACACTGGAGTGGGTTGCCATTTTCTTCAATGCATGAAAGTGAAAAGTGAAAGTGAAGTCTCTCAGTCGTGTCCCGACTCTTCGCGACCCCATGGGCTGCAGCCTACCAGGCTCCTCCGACCATAGGATTTTCCAGGCAAAAGTACTGGAGTGGGGTGCCATTGCCTTCTCTGCCAAAATGATATACTGGGCCATAAATCTGGATATATTTATACATAGTTGACCCTTGAACAACTCAGGGTTGGAGCACCAACCCTCCTCCTAGTGGAGAGTCTTGAGTATAACAGTTAGCCCTCTGTATCTGCAGTTCTGCATCTTCAGATTCAACCAACTTGTGATTCTGTAGTGCTGGAGTACATATTTATTGGGAAAAAAAATTTGTGTATAAGTGGATACATGCAATTCAAACCCATGTTGTTAAGGATTGTCAATGGTGTGTGTGTCTATATAGTATTTATACATGTTTGTTTATATTTTGATGTATATCTACAGAATTTATTTGTTTTCTGCCTCTGCTGCTGCTGCTGCTGCTAAGTCGCTTCAGTCGTGTCCGACTCTGTGCGACCCCATAGATGGGGGCCCACCAGGCTCCCCCATCCCTGGGATTCTCCAGGCAAGAACACTGGAGTGGGTTGCCATTTCCTTCTCCAATGCATGAAAGGGAAAAGTGAAAGGGAAGTCGCTCAGTCATGTCGGACTCTTTGCCACCCCATGGTCTGCAGCCTACCAGGCTCCTCCGTCCATGGGATTTTCCAGGCAAGAGTACTGGAGTGGGGTGCCATTGCCTTCTCCATTTCTGCCTCTAGTTCCTGGCATATAGCTCCTTGTAATTTCCTGAAATGTAGGGTGATAGAAGCCTTTTTTGTTATAATATTCAGTGTTAGTCCCCAGTTCCTAACAAAAGAGCATCTAAGATCCAGGGCATCTTTGGAGTAATGAAATGTTTCTTTGTATGCCAATGAGATGACTATTGGCCAAGGTCTCTAGATAGCCCCAGGAGGTGGCTGATTGCTGGAGGAACCAACCAAGTGACTAGAGAGTTGGAACTCCCCACTCACAGATCTTCAGAGCGGGGCCAGTAGCTAGAGATTAACTTAATTACCAGCAGCCAGTGGTTTCTTCAATCCTGGCAAATTATGAAACCTCCATAAAGACCCTGAATGATGTGGTTTGGAAATCATCCAGGTTGGTGAGCACATCAATGTTCCAAGAGGGTTGCACACCCCAAGGGTGTGGAAACTCCGTGCACCCATTCCATCCCCATATCTTATCCTACAGATCTTTCCATTTGGCTGTTCCTAAGTTGTAGCCTTTTTAATAAACTAGTAACAGTACGTTAAGTCCTTTCCTGAGTTCTGTGAGCCAGTCTGGCAAATAATTGAACTTGAGGAAGAGTTTGTGGGAACCCCCAGTTTTTAGTTGGTTGGTCAAAAGTATTTAAGTACAGGTCATATCCTGGGAATTGATTTGTGTCTGAAGTGAGGGGTGGCAGCCTAGTGGAACTGAGTCATTAACCTTTGGGGTCTGTGCTGACTCCAGGTAGTGTCATAATTGAATTTGTGAACACTGAGTTGGTGTTTTGAGAGTTGGAGAATTGCTCAATGTGAGTGAAAAACACATTTGCTGTCAAATTTGTGCAAGTAAAGGGGGAAAAAGTATTTTCACTTAATTGGAAAAGAAGTAAGTTCTAAAAATCAATGATTTATGTTCCCATTATAAAATGGTAGAGAATAGAGAGCAAATTAAACCTCTGGTAGCAAGGGGGAAAAGGGAAATTAAAAAGAAAAATTTTAATCAATGAAATAAAGTGAAAAAAATGGATAAAATTAATGAAAACAATAGTTGGCTCTTTTTGTGGGTAAATAAAACTGATTAACCTGTACCTACCTAGATTAATGAATAAAATATAAAAGAAGCAAATTGCAGATATTAGGGATGAAAGAGACATCTCAGTACAGAGCCTATAGATATAAAAGTCAATATATTTGATAACCAGGATGAAATAAATTAGTTGGAAGACAGAAGTAAGATATAAGACCGAAAAAGATATAAGAAATTATAGACCTAAGTCAATAAAAGAAGCTTAATTCATAAATTAAAACTTCCCAACAAAGAATATTAGAGGCCTTAATGCCTTTACTGGTAAATTCTATTTAAGATATAGAAATAAATGATACTAATCCTACACAAACTCAGAAAATTGAGCAGGTAGCTTTCAGCATAGAGTATCAGTCTGAATAAAATGGAGTTGAATTTTTCTTCAAGGAGGTCTGAAAATTAAGTGTTTTCTAGAGCATCACTGTCCAATACAATTTTCTGCAATGATGGAAATATCTCCCCACTCTCCAATGCAGTAGTTGCCAGCCACATGTGGCTTTAAGCACTTGAAATGTGGCTAGTGGATCTAATGAAATAGCTTTGTATTTAACTTAAATTTACATAGCTGCATGTAGCTGCTGCTGCTAAGTAACTTCAGTCATGTCTGACTCTGTGTGACCCCATAGATGGCAGCCCACTAGGCTCCCCCGTCCCTGGGATTCTCCAGGCAAGAACACTGGAGTGGGTTGCCATTTCCTTCTCCAATGCATAAAAGTGAAAAGTGAAAGTGAAGTCGCTCAGTGGTATCCGACCCTCAGCGACCCCATGGACTGCAGCCTTCCAGGCTCCTCCGTCCATGGGATTTTCCAGGCAAGAGTACTGGAGTGGGGTGCCATTGCCTTCTCCGTGCATGTAGCTAGTAGTTATCATATTAGAACAGCTCTGAAATACATAAAGTTAAAGCATCAAGAGAATAACTGGATGATTTTCAGTAGCCAGAGAGTATGTTATTTTTCAGTTGCTAAATTGTATCTGAGTCTTTGGGACCTCAGGGACTGTAGCATCCCAGGCTCTTCTGTCCTCCGCTATCTCCAGGAGTTTGTTGAAATTCAGGTCCATTGAGTTGGTGATGCTGTCTAACCATCTCATCCTCTCCCGTCCCCTTCTTCTTTTGCTCTCTGTCTTTCCTGGCATCAGGGTCTTTTTTCTAATGACTCTTCACATCAGTTGGCCAAAGTATTGGAACTTCAGCTTCAGCATCAGTCCTTCCAATGACTATTCAGGGTTGATTTCCTTTAGGATTTACTGGTTTGATTTCCTTAACAGTCCAAGGGACTCTCAAGGGTCTTCTCCAGCACCACAGTTTGAAAGCATCAGTTCTTCGACACTCAGCCTTCTCATGGTCCAACTTTCACATCTGTACTTGATTACTGGAAACACCATAGCTTTGACTATACGGGCCTTTGTTGGCAAAGTAATGTCTCTGCTTTTTAATACGCTTTCTAGGTTTGTTACAGCGTTCCTTCCAAGGAGCAGGCGGCTTTTAATTTCATGCTGCAGTCACTGTCCACGGTGATTTTGGAGCCAAAGAAAAGAAAATCTGTCACTGCCAGAGAGTATACAGCTACTGTAATTTAAATTGTTAAAATTAATGATAAATAATGTATATAGTACATACAAAGTATACTGGTTTCACCTGAAGAAATACTGGTACCTCTTAAAAAGGTGGTTATCAGTTTGTTGAAAATATGAGACTAAAGATGAGAAGGTTGAATTAGATGTTTATCATCAAAAACAAAAAAAAGGAAATTTGAAAGAACGAGTAAATATTAAATATATAAACTGAATTTTATGTTTCAGTAATCCATGTTATAAAATATTATGAAACAGGCATAATATTTATACCTCTATAATGTATGTTACAGAGAAGGCAATGGCACCCCACTCCAGTACTTTGCCTGGAAAATCCCATGGATGGAGGAGCCTGGTAGGCTGCAGTCCATGGGGTCGCTAAGAGTCGGACACGACTGAGCGACTTCACTTTCACTTTTCACTTTCGTGCATTGGAGAAGGAAATGGCAACCCACTCCAGTGTTCTTGCCTGGAGAATCCCAGGGACGGGGGAGCCTGGTGGGCTGCCGTCTGTGTGGTCACACAGAGTCTGACATGACTGAGGTGACTTAGCAGCAATGTATGTTATGTGATACGTTAAGGTAAAATTTAAAATAATGTGTACCATAATATGGTGGACTCTGTTTATAATACTTACACTTTATAATAGTGCCAGTTTTCAAAACTCTAGAGCATGAGAGGTAAACAATAAAATTGCCTGGCAAAATGTAACTTTTGTTTGTGAATGTAGCAGGACCTTGCAACCAGTCCTCATCATGAGTATTGATTTTTACCATCTTGAAATTGCTTGTAAAGAGGAGCTTCTGGTTTCAGGACAACCAAATATGCAGGCTTTTAACTGTAATTTGTTCTACAGGCTAACGTTCATATTGTCAAACACTGCAGGCAACATTATAGATTTTAAGGCCTCAGTATCATTATGTCTCCCAAGGTATTAAATGCACTTCAAACACAGAAAAATGTTCTTCTCTCATTTTGTCTTTTCTTTCTGATGAGAGTTGAATAGATCCACTTGAGAAATGATTATATTGACAATTGCAGTCTTACATTTTCTTTAGCACTACAGAACTGGCAAGAAGTGCCAAGCTGGTAAGTCCAAGTAGGCTGGCGAGGCATGATTTCACACCCCAGGTCTTTTCTCTGTAACATAATGGAACAGAGTGTATGTTATTGAGTTATTCCCCAACGAATTATGTCCCTCTTGCATCCTTACAAATCATTTTCATTAATATTAATCATCACTAATTGTAATTACAACTTGCCAGTGAATAATGGGAATTACATTTTTACAGATTTGGCTTCACAAAAGACTCTTCTTTTTTCTCTGCACCCTGGTCACTGTGCAGTCTGATCGCTTTCAGAGAACAAGCCAAATCGTCAAACGCTGTCAGTGTGTGATGTCATGTTCGATCTGGAGCTGAAAAATGCGGCCTCAGGTTTCTGGCCTGTCTTTTATGTTGCAGAAGCAGAGAATTGTTAAACAATCTGGGGAAATTGGAGGCAGCAAATGTGCAATAAAATCTCCGATGTAGTTCAGTGCTACATAACAAGAGGGACCAATAAACCTTGCTCTCCTCCTGCGCTGGATGCCGACTTATCTGCAGGAATGCCAATCACAGCATATGTAAAGAAGAACAGATAGAACTTTTTAAAAATAAACTTCAGGAAATAGTTTCAAAGTTTTTTTCTTCTTCTCTCTGTGTTTCAGCTAAAACTCAAAGGTTTCCTAAAATGTTCTGTTGGAAACAATGAGAAGGAAACAAGGTCCATTTTCCATTTTCTTCCTTGTTTCTGGGCTTTCAGAATGGCCTGTTAGTAACCTGAACTTGTAAGGGTGTTGTGATTAAGGACTTCATTGTTTGAGATTCTAAACATAAACCTGCGATCTCCTGTGATGGCCATGCTTTATTTATGGTTTTATAACGACCTTGTGTTTTATCCTGTTCGTATATCACCACTGTATCTTGGACTTTCTGTTGAAGTTGCCAAAAAAAAAAAACAAAAAAAACCCAGAAGCTTAAAGGAGAGAAAACATCTTCAGCCACTTTGTCTTTTTTTTTTTTTAATCTTTTTTTTTTTCAAGACATTAAATACTTTTTTATAATCTTGATGAAGTAATTTATCTGTGAAAAGTGTACTCAATTCAGTACATGGGACTTATGAGTGCATTTATTGTTTTAAAATGTCATATTTACTTAGATCAAATGAAGAATGATTATGTTGAAAATAAGATAACTATTTTATAAAAGAATTTCTATCTGTCTCTGCCAAGAACATTATGTGTATTTTCCTCACATCAGGAAATGGGCATCATTTTGATGCCTTTGACTTTATTTTTGCAAGTGCTGTACTTTGTCTTCTAAGGAAGGGCACAAAGGTAAGCAGTACTCACTTTTCATCCCCCAAATCCATTTACATTAAAGAGAGATGTTAGTGAAGTTTTCTTCTCTTCCTCTATCTCTGAAATTTGTCCCTAAGGCCGTGTTGTGGGGCAGAGCAAGATAGGTGTCTGCAGCACAGAGGAAGGGGCGCCATTAGAGCAGGATGTCAGACCTAAGGGGGTGAGTAGGCATAGACAGGAGGGAAGCCTGGCAGGGATGTTGGATCCTGGTCAGGGTGATGAGGATGCTCATGTTCAGAGAGAGCCTGTTACTCAGTTTTAGAGACCAAGCAGGGGGAGGAAGTTAAGCACGTGTGTAGTGGGTTGAAACATAGACCCCAAATGGCTACATCCAAGTCCTAACTCTTGGTACCAACGTCTGTATTAGTTTAACCATGGCTGCTGTTACAAATTGCCGTAAACTTGGTGGCTTAATACATCAGAAATGCATTCTTTTACAGTTCTGGAGGACGGGAAGGTCAAAATCAAGGTATCAGCAGGGTGGTTTCTCTCTGGAGGCACTGAGTGAGAAACTGTGCCAGATACCTTTCCTTGCTTCTGCTGGCTCTCAGCATACCCCTGACATGCCTTGGCTTGTAGATCCATCCCTCCAACCTCTGCCTCTGTCTTCATGTGGCCCTCTCTCCTGTGTGTGTCTCTGTAATTTCTTTTTCTGTCTCTTATAAAGATGCTTGTTTTGGGGCTTAAGGCCCTCCCTCATCCAGAGTGACCTCATCTTGAAATCTTTACCTAAGTTACATTTGCAAAGACCCTTAGTCAAAATGTCATATCCTGAGATTTGCACTGTGTGTATATATATATAAAGGGAGTGAGAAGGTATGTCTGTGGAGGGGCAGTCACCTGGGGTTTCAAAACCCATGCAAGGTAGGAGAGCATCCAAGCAGAAAATGTTCTGGCACAGGGTGTGAGATCCGAGTGGAGTGAAGAGGGTATCTGCATGGGGAAGGGGAGAGAGGTGAGGATGAGAGGCTGGTCATACATGATGGGCTGATCAAATAGTCAGATATATTGAGGGTAATCAATATATATGGCATCTGGTCCCATCACTTCATTGCACATAAATGGGGAAACAATGGAAACAGTGGCTGACTTTATTTTCTTGGGCTCCAAAATTACTGCAGATGGTGACTGCAGCCATGAAATTAAAAGATGCTGCTTCTTGGATGAAAAGCTATGACAAACCTTGACAGCATATTAAAAAGCAGAGATACTACTTGGCCGACAAAAGTCCATCTAGTCAAAGCTATGGTTTTTCCAGTAGTTAGGTGTGGATGTGAGAGTTGGACCATAAAGAAAGCTGAGTGCCGAAAAATTGATGCTTTTGAATGGTGGTGTTGGAGAAGACTCTTGAGAGTCCCTTGGACTGCAAGGAGATTGAACTAGTCAATCCTAAAGGAAATTAGTCCTGAATATTCATTGGAAGGGCTGATGCTGAAGCTGAAGCTCCAGTACTTTGGCCGTCTGATGCAAAGACCTGACTCATTTGAAAAGACCCTGATGCTGGGAAAGATTGAAGGCAGGAGGAGAAGGGGACGACAGAGGATGAGATGGTTGGATGGCATCACTGACTCAATGGACAAGAGTTTAAGCAAGCTCCGGGAATTGGTGATGGACAGGGAAGCCTGGCGTGGTGCAGTCCATGGGGTCACAGAGTCAGACATGACTGAGTGACTGAACTGAACTGACTGAGAGTAATGGAAGTGGTTTCTCACTGTCAGAAAAGTTAAAATGTGAAAAAGAACATACTGGAATTGAAGGTATTGGTGTGAAGTCATGATTGTTTAAATTCAATATAGATAGATAGATACAGTAATAATGGAGATGTAAATGTGCATAGATCTATGTATATGTCCCTACCTCTATCCACTGAACGGGGCTGGAAACGAGACACTGCAGTAGCAATGAGCATTCTTAGCACCTATATCTTGGCTTCTAATGACCAGAGTTCACTAATAGAGAAGAGAACTCCTTTGAAAAATGGCTAATTTCTGGGTTTGAGTAGAGGAGGTGCAATATAAGCCTGGAGTATTTAGTCCTAGAAGGTATGAAATTATTCAGAGAATCATGGGAGTATGTCATAAGGGCCTAGAAGTCACCTTAAAGAGGCTCACATAGGCCAAATTGGGAATAATCAGAGCCTGAAGATAAATGACAAAATGTATTACAACCTATTAAATATAAAGCCATAAATCCGTAGTGATCTCAGTAAAGATGATAATTGAATAAGATGAAAATTTGATGAGACATTTAGATACTTTCCAATAAATGCCTCCCCACAGGATGCTTACTGAAGACAAAGGGGAAAATGAGTAACCTTTCAGTAGGAAAACTTCGCAGACGCCACTTTAACCAAGTGATCAAACTGAATATCATTATCGATGACATAAATCGAAATTGTTGCCTGATAGAATGCAGAGAGAAGCATTGTGGTGTTCTTCCCATAGATGCACACACGTCATTTACACGTGAGACTGTGCCCCTTATGGAGGCACAGTCTACAAAATAATTGATGATGATTTTCAAAAACATCAAAGGTATGAAAGACTGAAGAACTATTCCAGTCTGAAGGCATCTAGAAAGACATGATAACCCATTGCAGCGTGTGATTCTGAAATGGACCCATGGTTTTGACAGTTGGTAAAATGTGAATGGAGTTTGAAAATTAGATTGATGGTAACACCTCAACATAAGAAAATGCTTGGGGAAAAACCTGGAGCAAAGTAAGAGTTGATTAATTTTAGCTCTGATTAAGATGAAGAAGGGGAACAGGAGGAAAATAACTGAAGGACCACATGAAAAAATATATCTAGCAGCTATCTACCATATTATCCAGGAATTTGGAAGAAGAATGTTCTGGATTCATATGGAGGAAACTTTTTCCCTCAGGTGTAGTCAAGTTAAATTAAGATGTAGATATAAGTTACATATTCTTTTTGGCCCACAGAGAAATGAAAAGCATTTGACCAGGTAATTCAACACTTGGGACCCAGGAATTGTAAAATTAAATTGTGTTCATGGATGTGAAAAATTCAGTTTTCTTCCACAATCCAAAGAAAAGAAATGACTAGCGAAAGGAAGCCTGAAATGTCCTCACACTGGAGTATTGGAAACAATTCATTGAACTCTAGCATTGGAAGAGATAATGGCAGTGTGCCAAAATCCCTTTATGAAGCCAGTTTGCAAGCACTGATTTCTCATTCCATTTTTTCAAGGGAAATATAAATCTCAGTGTAGTATTAGTACCTCTATGTAGACCTTCACTCGTGTTTTCCGAAGTGTGGAGTTCAGTGTGTTGTCACTTTTATTCAGGGAATTCATGTGAGTATCTTCACTTACTCATGTTGGGAAGGAATTTCTGTGACTTCTGAATATCCATAGGTCATTGTTTCAGCAACACTAATCTAATGCAGCACAACCTCAACCAGGAAGGTTGTCAAGAAGTATTTCCAAATTGCCACAAATTCTTTGTCCTAAAACCATCCCATATTGTCTTGGGTTGTCACTGAGTGTGGATTTGACCCTTTTAATATATAATCTTTAATATGCTTGGTGATCTGACTTTCCAGAGCTCATCATTTAGGAAATAATAAACTATTGATACAACTTTGATGGTGAGAAAGTTAGTATGAAAGTTAGTAAGGAAGAAAAAAAAAAGTGGAGAGATGGTGGAAGTAGAGGAAATGTTGAAGCTGGTCATCTGACAGGAAGGAAGGAAACAATGAAAATATGCAAAAGTACTTTATTTCACAGTCCAGAAGAAGGAAGTATAATTAAGAAGGCACTAGACAAAGATTCTTAAGATTTGAGTTCTATTCTTATTAGCTGTGGGAGACCTCGAGGGTCACACCATTACATTATCTATCTTTACATCTATAAAATTGGGACAATAACAACTTTTGTGGCTACCTCACACAATTGTAGTAAGGAACAATTTTATAATAAAAATGTATTATACACTTAAGCATTCTAGTCAAATGTGAGATGGTATTCTCTTACATGTTTATAATGCTGATTGTTCTTTCATGAACATATCAATCTCTTTTTAAGCTCAGAGAAGTGTGTAACAGATGTGTGAGGAGTGTGCATTAAAGATAGTCAAATTGAAACAGAAATCATGCTGCCCTAAATGGTGAACCCAAGATAAGTGAAAATTCACTTAGCTGATGGTTTAGGATTTGAGGTTGCAAGTGACAGAAATTTCAGGTAGGTGAAGCACGACTCGATGGACCTTTGTTGGCAAAGTAATGTCTCTGCTTTTTAATATGGTGTCTAGATTCATCATAGCTTTTCTTCCAAGGAGAAAGGATCTTTTAATTTCATGGCTGCAGTCACCATCTGCAGTGATTTTGAGAGTCCCTTGGACTGCAAGGAGATCGAACCAGTCAATCCTAAAGGAAATCAGTCCTGAATATTCATTGGAAGGACTGATGCCGAAGCTGAAACTCCAATACTTTGGCCACCTGATGTGAAGAACTGACTCGTTGGAGAAAACCCTGATGCTGGGAAAGACTGAAGGCAGGAGAAGGGGATGACAGAGAATGAGATGGTTGGATGGCATCACCAACTCAATGGACATGAGTTTGAGCAAGCTCCGGGAGTTGGTGATGGACAGGGAAGCCTGGCGTTTTGCAGTCCATGGGTCACGAAGAATCAGACACCATTGAGAAACTGAACTGAACTGACTGAGATGTCCATGATGTGGTTCAGGGTTCTGAAATGGGAGAATGCTGAGACTGGCTCATATATTATCTGTGTTTTTATTATTCCCAGGTCCCATCACTTCATGGGAAATAGATGGGGAAACAGTGGAAACAGTGTCAGACTTTATTTTTGGGGGCTCCAAAATCACTGCAGATGGTGATTGCAGCCATGAAATTAAAAGATGCTTACTCCTTGGAAGGAAAGTTACGACCAACCTAGATAGCATATTGAAAAGCAGAGACATTACTTTGCCAACAAAGGTCCGTCTAGTCAAGGCTATGGTTTTTCTGGTGGTCATGTATGGATGTGAGAGTTGGACTGTGAAGAAAGCTAATGGCCGAAGAATTGATGTTTTTGAACTGTGGTGTTGGAGAAGACTCTTGAGAGTCCCTTGGACTGCAAGGAGATCCAACCAGTCCATTCTAAAGGAGATCAGCCCTGGGATTTCTTTGGAAGGAATGATGCCAAGGCTGACACTCCAGTACTTTGGCCACCTCATGCAAAGAGTTGACTCATTGGAAAAGACTCTGATGCTGGGAGGGATTGAAGGAAGGAGGAGAAGGGGACGACAGAGGATGAGATGGCTGGATGGCATCATTGACTGGATGGATGTGAGTCTGGGTGAACTCTGGGAGTTGGTGATAGACAGGGAGGCCTGGCGTGCTGCGATTCATGGGGTCGCAACGAGTCAGACACGACTGAGCAACTGAACTGAACTGAACTGAGTCTCTTTGCATGTGGTAGCAAAGATGACTAGCTACTAATAGAGGTTTCCTTTTTCAAAGGTCATTTCAAGCCATTTGGGGCATTAAAAGCAACTTTGGGTTGCTTTTTTACTGGGAAAGTAAGGTATATTTTTGCTTTCCCTAGTTCATGATGAGTGGAACACTGAGATGTAGTAATGTCCTGTAATAATATCCTGTGTAATAATGTCCTGTAAGGCAAGGTGGTGTAATATGAAAAAGCGGAGACATCACTTTGCTGACAAAGGTCCATATAGTCAAAGCTGTGGTTTTTCCCATAGTCATGTACGGATGTGAGAGGTGGACCATAAAGAAGGCTGAGCACTGAAGAATTGATGCTTTCGAACTGTGGTTCTGGAGAAGACTCTTCAGAGTCCCTTGGACTGCAGGAGATCAAAGCAGTCTATCCTAAAGGAGAACAGACGTGAATGTTCATTGGAAGGATTGATGCTGAAGCTGAAGCTCCAATACTTTGGCCACCTGATGCGAAGAGCCAACTCATTGGAAAAGACCCTGATGCTGGGATAGATTGAAGGCAGGAGGAGAAGGGGACGACAGAGAATGAGATCGTTAGACAGCATTACCGACTCCGTGGACATGAATTTGAGTACACTCTGGGAGACAGTAGAGGACAGAGAAGGTGGTGTGCTGCAGTCTGTGGGTTCACAGAGAGTCAGACGTGGCTCAGTTCCCGAACAGCAGCAGCAGCAACAAGGCAGCGTTTGATGTAGCGTGGCCAGTGGGCTGGATCTGGTCATTAGCTTGCTTTTGCAAATGTTTTAGGAACACAGCCACAGCTATTCATTTACATATTGTCTACGGCTGCTTTCAGGCTACGACAACAGAACTGAATAATTGTGACAGAGATATTTACTGTCTGGTCCTTTATAAAAATAGTTAGCTAAGCTCTGCTCTGGAAGAATGTAAGTTTCTAGTCTGAGCAGTAAACTGACTGCATTGTTGTTTTCTCATCTTTACAATGATGGCTGCAGACTGGGTGATCCCTGAGACTCCTTTTTGGAATCCACTGTTTATTCTCTGACAACTTTGGCTCTGTTCCTAATGCTACTAAATGCACAGGTTAGTGCCCTGGAATTCCCTTCCCTCTTCTACTAACCTCCTCCCTCTTCACAAAGTGAAAATCCTGGCCAACCTCAGATGTCTCCAAAGTCATTTTCCTCAGTTAAGAGCTGGAATCCATTACACCATACACCCTGTGGTTGGAAAAAAGCACCTCTTTCATGCATTGCATGGACTTAAGCAGCTACTTAACTTCCCAGGTAGCAGGGAAGACTCTTCCACAGCATATATTGGGTTGGCCCAGACAATTGTTTCAGTTTTTCTATAACATCTTAGGAAAAACCTGAGCAAACTTTTTCCAGTATTATCCATGCAGAGGCCAGAAGCTCCTCTTCAGTGAGGGTGATAAAAAGGGGGTATGGGGTGAGATGGTATGAAGGGATGTAATAAAGGATCGTAGGATCTGAGAATTAGAGCGAGACGTCTGTGATCCAACCAGTTAAAAATTCTAAAATGAGAAAAATGACTCCTGGTCAGCTTTTACCTCTCTGAATCACTGTTTTGGCAATGCTTATATATTTGGGTTTAAAAGTCTCAATCTATCAATTTAAAAAGTTTTAAGTAATGAAATTAAAATACAAGTAAAGTTAATATATATTAAACAGGCAAAAAAGTTCCAGAGTCAGCCTCTTCCTCTTGCTTCTTCACTCTTCAATTGGTGTTGGTTCTGTTTTCTCAAACTAGTATGCAGTCTTTTGCTTTTTATTACTTGTTTACTGATGGTGTTTGTCATTTGTAGCAGATGGAATCCTCTATATGTCCATGACCTTGAGTGTCTAACTGTATCACTAGGGAAAGAACAGTAGCATTCTCTAATAGTGTAACCTTCCAACACATTGACAGGGGGCTATGGTTCATAGCCTATACTTTGTGCAGAGTCTTGGGAGTTACTGCATATAGCACACTATTCTAATCACCAGCCTTTTGGGGAGAGCTATATATATATATGCTAAGTCACTTCAGTCGTGTCCGACTCTGTGCAACCCCATAGACCACAGCCCACTAGGCTCCTCTGTCCCTGGGATTCTCCAGGCAAGAACACTGGAGAGGGCTGCCATTTCCTTCTCCAATGCATGAAAGTGAAAAGTGAAAGTCAAGTCGCTCAGTCGTGCCCGACTCCTAGGACTGCAGCCTCCCAGGCTCCTCCGCCCATGGGATTTTCCAGGCAAGAGTACTGGAGTGGGTTGCTATTGCCTTCCCCATATACACACACATATATATATATATATACACACACACACACATATGTGTGTGTGTTATGATGGCATCATTCCTATT
>NW_011494792.1:19944-47751 GCF_000754665.1 Bison bison bison
GGACATGTGTTGCTCATTTTTGCATAACACTGACAGAATTAATGTTGAAAAAATGAAGCTCGATTCTAGGCATTTTATGTCAGTTCAAGTATACCATAGTATTTTAAAGCATAAATATTCGACTATCTTCAACTTCTGAGAACAAAAATAAATATTTTAACAAGAAAAAAAGTGTGCCGTGGCAAGCTGTGACTTAATAGAAAAAGACAAGGAATGGTCTCCATAGACCAAGAGAAAAATGGGGCCTCGGTTATATTTGTACTGGAATGTTATGAATATAAAAAGCAGCTTGTCAAAATCCCCTACCAAACTTATATTATTGCAAGACCAATCTGTCTTAATGAAAAAAAACCAAAAAAATAGTTCTCTGTGTTTAATATTTATTAACTTTATTTTTATAATTGCTGGAGGGTTTTAATTTCGAGTACAGTGGGATGAATATAACAGTTTTAAGTAAGGCAAATGTGAAGACTATAAGTCAATGAAAACAAAATAGCAAGAAATGTCTAATGGGAATAAATCTTAGTACCCCAGCTTAGATGTACTAGAAATGTAACGTATTTTTCTTCATTTAAATAGAATTTTACTTTTAAGCCTCTGATCCCTGGGTCTTAATTCACTCAGTTCAGGGATGCTCCCCGTTTCCTAAGGGTTGCACCTGTGTTTAAGGGGGTGATGTAAAGCTGAAATGCGAAAGAGGTAAGAGCTTGGAGGGCCGTTGCTCTTTCGTGGACCAAGCAGCCACATGATCTCTTTCTATGCTGGCGTTTAGCCACCCTGATCTAGACCCAGGTGTCTTCTTTTACATTTGATTCTTCTTTCTCTTCTACAATAGGACTTCTTTAATTCCATTCTCAAGTATTTTCAGACCTCTGTGGATCCCATCTATTTCTTTTTCACCATGCTGATCTGGTGGGGGTGGCTCTTTGAGACCTAATTTGCTTAAGTAGCCACACAATACAGGTATTTCTTTCCTGGGGTCTTACCACCTTCCCAGGACAATAGGCTATAAGTCATCTTTCCTCTTACATCTTCCAAGAACTCATATCTAGCCAGCGATTTCTCTGAAGTTCACAGAGTTTAAACATCCTTGCTACTGCCCCTCTTTCTCTGTGGAGAAACATGTCTGGTTTGAAAGTAAAATAGCCTGTTTTTCCCTATTGACTATAGTCTCAAGACTATTGCTTATTTCTTGAGATATTTCATTTTTCCCTGAGGACTAGCCTTTTCAAAACAAGAGTTGACTCCCTTTATTTTTTTTCATCTTCTGCTGGGTTATTCTTTCTCAAAAGCAACAAATTAAAAAATGCTTTAACTTAATAAATGGGGCAAAGATCAAGGACGACAAGCTAATATTTCAAATACTATCCAACTATAGGTAAAAGTATGGTTTAAGTTACAGTGGTCGGGTTACAGGTGAGTGAAACACCACTTCACTCATTACTTCCAATGCTCTTGATTTTCAGAATAGTAGACAGGGAGTCTTCCTGGGCTGTTACTATTGCTTCCTGGGCTATTTATCTGATATCAGACTTACTGTGTTAGTTTATTACCAGCTGATTATTGGGCCCCAGCGGAATGACAGTCATGGATATTAACTAGCAAGCAGAAGTCTCATGTTTCCAAGTTCTGATTCTGTCACTAATTAATCTGAAATGCTGCATTTAGTAGTTGCCTTCTTTATGTCTCATTTAAAAGTATGTAATGAAGAATGGGTTGATTTCTAAGAGTTATCTTTCAGTTTTATTAATTTTTGGCTGCACTTGGTCTTCAGTGCTGCATGTGGGCTTTGTCTAGTTGCAGTGAGTGGGGGCTGCCATCTAATGTGTGGGCTTCTCATTGTGGGGGTTTCTCTTGTGGAGGATGGTCTTCATTGCTTCATGGCAAGTGGAATCTTCCTGGGCCAGGGATCAAACCCATGTGTTGTGCGTTATTGGCAGATGGATTCTTTACCAGTGGACCACAAAGGAAGCCCTCAGTTTTATCCTGATTCAAATATATACCACCTTGGGGGAGTCTGGGATACAAGGAAAGATGAAGGGAAGACCCGGAGCCTGAACATATAGGGAATGCAGGTTACTGGAGGATGTCCTAGGGGTTTGAATCCCAATGCGCGGAAGAGTTAGGAGATTAAATGGGATGCTGCCTGGTAAATAAACATTCCCTACTGAGTATTTTTCTTAAAGCTGTAACAGGTCCACATGGTTAACTGCCACTCAGTTGAAATGTTTGACTCAGTTTACATTTCTGATTTAAAAGCCTGTGCTGTAGCAACTGTCCTTTTGCTATTGTCGGTACATATTATAAAGCGCCCACATAGGTTATTGAAAAATCCATACAAAGTCTCTGGTCCCAGAGATTTGTGTTTATAATTAGATGGCCCTTTTTATTTTCACAGATCAGTTTAATAGAAATTACTTAAACATTTTAAAATGATGGCCTTAAAATGTGGGAGTGGGAAGGACGAGGACACTTGACCTCCCTCCGTAAAACTGAATTGCTCTTTGTGTTTGCAGTTTTGACAGAGGGAGAGAGAACATCCTTATTTGGTCATGGTACCCATTAAGAGAGCAGCATAGTTATTACATTTCAGCTTCCTCCTTCACATTCCTGCCTTAGGGATTTGCGAACAGAGTGCTGGGAGACTTCTAGAGTTAAGAGGCTGAGACAGGTAGTTTGGAGCACCTTTTAAGGGGCTCTCCATAATGTGTATAGGCTGAGTGGTGAAGCTTAATTAACTTCAATTAAATGCAAAACATACCGAACAGCTCCTGTGTGTCTGGCACTGTGCTGTGCGCTGAAGTGGCATAAAGGCAAAATAAGAGTCATTGACTCCTAGAGATGGAAAAAAAAAATCTTAGAGCAGTTCTTGCCCAACACGAGTGCCTTCTTTTAATTTGATCATTGTCGGCTGTATGTATGACTGTATGTATGCCTCTTGATGAAAGTGAAAGAGGAGAGTGAAAAAGTTGGCTTAAAGCTCAACATTCAGAAAACGAAGATCATGGCATCCGGTCCCATCACTTCATGGCAAATAGATGGGGAAACAGTGGCTGACTATTTTTCTGAGCTCCAAAATCACTGCAGATGGTGATTGCAGCCATGAAATTAAAAGACCCTTACTCCTTGGAAGGAAAGTTATGACCAACCTAGACAGCATATTAAAAAGCAGAGACATTACTTTGCCAACAAAGGTCCGTCTAGTCAAGGTTATGGTCTTTCCAGTGGTCATGTATGGATGTGAGAGTTGGACTATAAAGAAAGCTGAGTGCAGAAGAATTGATGCTTTTGAACTGTGGTGTTGGAGAAGACTCTTGAGAGCCCCTTGGACTGCAAGGGGATCCAACCAGTCCATTCTAAAGGAGATCACTCCTGGGTATTCATTGGAAGGAATGATGCGGGAGCTGAAACTCCAGTACTTTGTCCACCTGATGGGAAGAGCTGACCTGATGCTGGCAAAGATTGAGGGCAGGGGGAGAAGGGGACGACGGAGGATGAGATGGCATCACCGACTCAATGGACATGGGTTTGGGTGGACTCCGGGAGTTGGTGATGGACAGGAAGGCCTGGTGTGCTGCTGTTCATGGGGTCACAAAGAGTCAGACATGACTGAGCAACTGAACTGAACTGATGAATGACTGAAGTGAAATCTGTTCAGATCAGGGCTTTTTTGATATTTGTTTAAACTGATTGTTCCATACATATAATTTCAGTTTATAGCTGTATCTGATTTCTAATAAATAGACTGAGTCATTAGTCAAGTTTGGTACAGTAACAGTAAAGAAATCCCTTGATGGACTCTGGTCCTGTTGTCTTAGAGCTCTCAGCTTATGGTTTTCTGTAGCTCTTGGCTTCATCTTCTGTGATGGCCATCCTTTTCTCGCACCTATTTTTGACCACAGCCGAAGGGAGAACCTCCTCCTTGGGTACTGGGCTGATTTGTCAGTCTACTATCTCATGGAAGAAATTTGAGGCCAGTGACCTTGTTTTAAATTTTCAATTGTCGTAGTCTTCCTTAATCCTGACTGGCTTTTATTACCTTCTAAACAGCTCCTTGTGCATACACCTGTACCCACAGTTCTTTTTGAGATACCCGTCTTTGTAGATCTATTTTGAGTTTACTGGCTTCATGGGTGAGCCACACACACGCATTCTCGGTAATCTGAGCAGTTTATTTTCCAAATTAAAAGGTTTTCTATGGACAATCTTAAACTGCCAATAGTGTTTAACTCCCAAGGTGACAACGATACTCAAGATTGGGTCTTCACCTTGAGATCTAGTCACAGTTTTTTGCTCAGATACTTCAGTATTTTCTTTCACTGGTTGTAGTTGAAAAAAATAGCTCCATCTTTCTAGCCCGCTAGAACTGAAGTTTCTGGATTCTCTTTATATATCCTCATTCCTGGATTTTATCTGCTTTCAATCAATTCTACTAAGCCACTTTCTTCTCATAAAACCTTGTCAAAGACGGCTGATAATAACAACCCATGCTCCCTAGCAAAACCTTTGCTTCTCGACCTCTTTGCCTAAAGCCACAAGTTCAGTAAGTATATTAGCTGACTTCCATGCTATCACAGAGGACATTTTAAAACAATGTCACATCACTGTATAACACGGCTCATTATTTTTCTCAGCTTCAAATAATATTTTCCTCACCACCTACCACCTGGTTCCAAGGCCAGTGCCTCATATTGTTAAGTCATCACCTTGCTTCTGGTATCAATTTCTTTATCATGGTTCACATTTCTGTATTTTTCAGATTTGCTTCAGTAGCAACACCCGTCAAATCTCATTAATTTGCCATAGCAAGCATTTGTTTCTTGCTTTCATTACATTTTGGCAGCTGCAGCTCTGCTGCTCGTGTCCTCACATTCTCACATTCAATTCAGTTCAGTTCAGTCGCTCAGTCGGGTCCGACTCTTTGTGACCCCATGAATCGCAGCACACCAGGCCTCCCTGTCCATCACCAACTCCCGGAGTTCACTCAGACTCACGTCCATCGAGTCGGTGATGCCATCCAGCCATCTCATCCTCTGCCGTCCCCTTTTCCTCCTGCCCCCAATCCCTCCCAGCATCAGAGTATTCACATGCATGTAAAAGGGACATCCTCTGTATTTTCTGTCTGCACTTCAGCTCCATGATATACATTCTTTCTAAATTTACTGTGGTAGAAGAAAAGGACAACAGGGCTTCCAGAAACAATCGATGTGTCTTCAAGCTTTTGCTTGTAGGTGGCTCACATTATGTCTTGTCTTATCCCTTTGGCCAAAGCAAGTCATGTGGCCAGGTCTTTCAAGCGAATGAGGAAGTATAGCCCACTTTTACAGGGCACAGTCACATGGTGATGAGTGGGGATATATTATACTTTTATAATGGAGAGAGGAGCAGATGGTAGAGGACAGTAATCTACCGAAGACCCCAAGACCAATTGTGTCTAAGAAGATTCCTTACTTTGGTGGAATGACTTACTTATTGCACTGAGGTGCCCATATATATTACCACACAGATGATTTAGGAAAGCTAGTTATCCAAGTTACAATGGGAAGAGAGAGAAGGATTTTTTTTTTATTGGAGAGCAGTTATTTTGATGTTCGTTACTAAATTTGTTATTACCATGATGTTAGTTGTATATCCATTTTATACCTATTAAGCTCTTACTGTGTGTCAGGCACAGTAGTAAGCCTTCTCCTGACTTTTTGTATGTAACCGTTTCTCTTGCTAAGGGACAGAATAGGCAAACAGTTTACCCAAGGGTATGGTATGGATCCCTCCTCTTATGCACTGTATATCCTATTTTTCCATTTTTGTCTTTCATATAATACAGTGATTCTGTGACCATCCTTATCCCTCCTCTACTTGGACTTCATGAAGCAGTTTATTTACCAAATTACACGTCATGAAGTAGTTTATTCTAAATTAGAACAGCTAAAATCACCAGGAAAAAAAAATTAATGTGTCTTTAATCAGTTTTTCCTATTTTTTCTAATTGGTCCTAGTTTTGTCTTATGGAGCTGCTAACATATAGAACATAATCTAATGAATCTTCCTTCAAATAGTATAAACATCCTTTACCTTTTCTAAAAACAGTTTCTTTAATTTCTTGTATAACAAGAGTTACACGTTTTTAACACCTCAGTTAACTTTCCCTCAAACCATCAAACCCTTTCATGTGTGGAACAATTTCTGTTTTGCTATAGGAACTCAGCTATTTTTTTCATTTCTAAGGGGATCGGTGGGTATGTACCTTATCAAAGCTGTCACCATTAGAGTTCATCCTCCTTACCTAAATGATTAGCTTGAAAGTATGGTAGCTATTATTAACAATAAGCCCTGAAGCCAGATTTTGGAAAATGGTCTAAAAAATCGTTGGACGTGTCATTCTAAATTTAATAAAAAGCACCTTATGGGAACTTTTGAACTAATGTCTCATGATGGAGTGAAACAGGTAGATTAACATCTGAATACCCATTTTAAATTTAGTTTTGGCTTATATTGACAGTGATTTGTGATGAATAACTAGGCCTCCTTTGATCTTATTTTTCCTCATCTGTAAAATAATTCTTATTGTCATCAACACTAATTATAAAATCATTTAAAATAGTCCCAGTTTAGCACAAAGATGTTCTTAGAAACTGTCTGCTAATTCACATGGCCATAGGGCCTTTGCAGATGGACTAAGAATCTTAAGGGGAGATTATCATGGATTATCTGGGGCGATGGGAGATAAAATCACAAAGATCCTTATGAGTAAAAAAAGTAGGGACGTAGGAGATGTGATAGGAGAAGGCAATGGCACCCCACTCCAGTACTCTTGCCTGGAAAATCCCATGGACGGAGGAGCCTGGTGGGCTGCAGTCCACGGGGTCGCGAAGAGTTGGACACTACAGAGCAACTTCACTTTCACTTTTCACTTTCATGCTTTGGAGAAGGAAATGGAAATCCACTCCAGTGTTCTTGCCTGGAGAATCCCAGGGATGGGGGAGCCTAGTGGGCTGCCGTCTATGGGGTCACACAGAGTCAGACACGACTGAAGCGACTTAGCAGCAGCAGCAGGAGGTGTGATGACAGAGGCAAAGTGAGTGATGCGGCATGAGAAAGATCTGACTGTATGCTGCTTGCTGGATTTGAGGGTGGAAGGGGCCATGAGCCAAGGAACACAGGCAACTTCTAGAAGCTGGAGAAGGCAAGGAAATAGCTTCTTCTCTAGAGTTTCCAGAAAAAATAAAGCCCTGCCAACACCTTGATTTTTAACCCAGTGAGACCTGTTTTGAACTACTGGCCTCCAAAAATGTTAATATAATAAATTGGTGTTCTTTTAAGTCATTATATTTGTTGTAATTTGTTATGGCAGAATTAGGAAACTAATACACTACTTCATTAGATTATTATGATGATTTAAAAACTCAATTGATAATGAGAAAGTGCTTTGTAAACTGAGTTCCTATAAATGTTAATTATTATTAATAGAATTAAAATGGGTTCCAACAACTCTAATTAGAAGGATGAGGTCTGTTTCAAACAAAATCTGGATTAGAAATGGGCTAGTGGGTCTTTGCCATTTTCATCAACTTTAATAGGGTTCCTCTCAAAGTGAATTAACAGAACCATTTAAAGCAGCCCCTCTGGGACCAATCTGAAATTAATTTTTCAGCTTGATCTCTGCAACATTCTCTAAACCATAAATTAAAAGGAAGCAATAATTCTTCTCTGAGGAGTGGAACTGCCTTAGTTAGAAGTCTATTGGTACAGCACACAAATAGCCTTAGAAAAAACAATCTTTGGTTGAAAACCTTCAAGTAAAAGAAAAAGACTTTAAACATGTCACAGCCCATTGTACTGTAATCCTAATAATAAATTGCTTGTTTTTTAAAAAATTTGTAGCCTGCAAATACATAGAGGAAACATTTTTTGATGGTACTGTGACAGAGGAGCCTGGTGGGCTACAGTCCCTGGAGTTGCAAAGAGTAGTACACAACTGAATTACTGAGCGCGTGTGCATGCTTCACCATTCCAGATACTTTTGTCACATTAAAAATAATTCACTCACATATCCTCAGATTTTTTTGTCTTTGCTCTTTCAAAAGCATATTGATTGTTGAAACAGATTTGTTCACTATAAACATAACCTTGGTTTCAAACAGATTCTGATAAATCTGTTCAGACCAGGACAGAGGGAAAAACATACTAGGAAGAATATGGCTTGGCTGGGGGACATTGTAAGGCTTTTTACTCTAGGATTTCCCTCTGAACTTTGAGAAAATGTTCCTTTTGACTTAATTCCTATACAGAATTATTTTTATTTAACAATCAAGTAACAAAAACCTTCCTGGAAACTTTATGCCACTAGACTTCTGGAGATTGTAGTCTGCTGCAAAAACAGAGAGGCTTAAATGATGCTAGGATGAACATGAAATCCTGCCTTCCGGGAGTTGAGTGCCAGGGAAATAAGGCTTTATTTGTAAAGAGTTCTCTTTGAGCCCACACTTGTGTGCGGCAGGGACTTCAGCAGCACAATTTGAAGAGAACAGAAAAGGAGCAGAATTTTGATTCGCTCTAGTTTGGTATGTTAGTATTAATATAACTAATATGAATTGGGGTTTTGCGTTTGTTCCTCTAGTCCTGGACTGCATCAGCAGCTGCAGAAGTAGACTGGTACCTGCCGCTTCCAGGCATTTGACCTTCCTCATCCATGTCCTTGGACACCTTCTCTCTGGAAGAACACAGTTCGTGGTGACTGCTGGCTTAGTCCTGTTCTACTGCAAAGCCATCACACCTTCCAGCGCCCAGGAGTAGCAGCCCTGTTGCCCTGCAGCAGCTTCCTCTTCTGTAGAGCTGCCCTTTGCATGGAGCCTAGTATGCACCCAGGGAATAGCGCTCTGTGTGTTCAGACTTCACCCCACAAAGCCTTTACTTCCCCTTGATACTGTGAAGTGTCCAAGATAGTCCATGTTTGTTCTGTCCCCTTCCTCTTTCTTCTCAAGCTGTCACAGAAGCTTTGCTTCTCCATCATGCCCTGAGTTTGGAGGACATTGCTCCCATGTTTCCATTGTTGATGGGGGGCTAGTGACAGGGCCGTGCTGTCTGATGCTGCTGTTGTGTCCGCCGACTGACTCTGAACCTGACAAGATCAGATCCCTTAGGCAAGTGTGTTTCACCTACCTAGTCTTCTTCCTTTTTCCAGGTGACTACTACACACTGACTCAGCTGCTCATTTCGGCCAGCTATTTATTTATGTTCACAAGTACTTTTTATCCTAATCATTCTACATTTCTAGGTCAAGAAATGTGGCTATGCCCACTTACAACAGTGCCCGTCTCACTTTCTAGATTTTGGTATTTGGCTTAGAGTAAAACTCCTGCCAAAAGTTTGTGTTCTGTATAGGGCATCTCTGATGGCTCAGAAAGTAAAGATTCTGCCTGCAGTGTAGGAGACCTGGGTTCAATCCCTGGATCAAGAAGATTCCCTGGAGAAGGACATGACCACCCACTCCAGTATTCTTGTCTGGAGACTCCCAGGAACAGAGGAGCCTGGTGGGCTATAGTTCATGGGGTCACAAAGAGTTGTGACTCTTTGTGAGTCATGACTGGGTGACTCAGCACACATAGCTGATTCAGGCAGTAACTTCCATCCACTGAAAGGTCCATTTTCTTACTGTGTCTCTTCCTTTTATGCCCAGTATGAGTCTTAGCACTGATTCCACCTTTTACCAGAATCTCTTATATTTCTGCTCCATTGAGCTTCACAACTTCAATATGAGACTGATGATATAATTTGTTTTATGGATTTTTATGTGAAATAGAAAGGAAGGAAGGGAAAAAAGAAAGGATGGATCACGTGACCCTGCCACCTACACCAGTTCAAAGAATAATGGAAATCTCCTGTACTGCTCTTCCTTAGACTTTGGATTCAGTAGTTCTAGGTGGAGGTCAGAGGTTCTGCATTTCTGGTGAACTCCAAGTGACACCTATGCTGCTGTTCCTTTGACTACATTTCAAAGGAAATGGCTCTCAATTCGATATGAGTGATTAACCTTTTGATTCTTAAAATTTAAATAAATAATTGATTCTTGTAATTTTTTGGTTCTTGTTGGAATTACAGCAGTAAATTTGCAATCAGTTTTGGAATGCTTAGGAGAATTTGAAATTTGCTATATTTGTAAGTTTAATTTATTTAAACCTTAAAGATTTGTTCAGAACGTGGAAAGATTTTGCTCATTAAGATCGTAAATTTACCCAATCAGTCCTAAGAAGTAGGGCATTTTAATTTATAAATGGAGTTTTAAAATTTGAAGGGAATTTAATGAACTGAGTTTTTCAATGAGACTGTTTATCTGTTTTTAAATGAGAATGTAACACGAGTTTATCAAACACTAATCAAAGTTGCCTCCATACTTGTCCTAGTTTATGTCACATTTACTAGGTTTGTGAATGGATGAGAAGATTCGCAGGTTGAATTTAAAGCAAATTATGTTGTTTATTTTTCTTTTACTGAACAAAAATAAATCTAAAAGACAAATAATTCCAAATAGCTTGGCCCTTGTATGAAACTCACCTCGGTGCTACTGACAATTTGTCCAGTAGCACCTGTCTTTGAAAATGCCTAATTTCCTCTGTGTTGCCAGGGCTGCCTTTTTGATCATTGCCCCACCTTGGGTGGACATCTGAGAGCATTATCTACCATTACTCAGGGCACCCAGCTCACTCCTGAGTAGGTGGGGCTTCGAAATTGATACCTGGGGGCTCTCCCTTCAGGTCTGTCTGGAAGCTTCCACCACCTGATTTCTCCCTCTCTGCCTGTCTTCACCCTCACCCCTCACAGTTTCCCCACAGACTCCTCTTTTAAACTCTTTTCCCTTCCGCCTTCCTCCCACCACATCCCATGCAGGCAGAGACCTACATCCTTTGGTCCTCAGTCCTTTGGCCCAGGTTCAGTTCCATCTGGTTTTCCATTGTGGAGAGAGCAGGGGATTAAGATCCATGAAGACAAGGAATGGGATTGAGGAAGGAAAGACATTTACAAGACATTAAAAATTTAAGCAGATCTTTTATTAAGCTAAACATATTCTTTGACTCTTCTCTGTGAATTGAGTTGCATCACAAAAATAATCCCCTTCCAAGCTTGATATTGACCTTGATTTCAAATCAGGGAGCCTGAGTAGAGACCTTGGGAAATAGATGGGGTGGAGTATGTCACCTTGCAGCATCTAAGTGGAGAACTCTTATTTTGCATTCGAATAGAATCAGTCATGATTCTGCCTTACATTTTGTTTCTACATGTCAGTTGCTGTGTCCTCTGACCTGTCCCTCCCTATCAAGAAGATCTCTTGATTAAGCCTGTTTTTGAGACTGTGTTTTTTTTTAGAACAGTTTAAGATTCACAGAAAATTTGGAAGACACAGAGATTCTCCATATACCCCCTGCCCCCACATATGCCCAGCCTCCTCTGTTATTAACATCCCCCACACTTGGTGAACCTGTACATCATTATCACTCAAAGTTCACAGTTTACATTAGGGTTCACTCTTGATAGTGTGCATTTTATAGGTTTGGACCAGTGTATTATGGAACATATACCTTATTATGGTATCATGTAGGGTATTTTCACTGCCCTGTAAATCGCTTTCCACCCTCTCAAACCCAAGCAATTACTAATCTTCGTACTGTCTCCATAGTTCTGCCTTTTCCAGAATCTCACTGAGTTGGAATCGTATAGTATTTAGCCATTTCAGATTGATTTCTTCGACTTAGTAATATGCATTTAAATTCCCTTTATGTCTTCATGTGACCTTTTAAAGAATATAGCCGAATAGGAGCCTCCTCTTATCCCCAGGCGACTGTGTTCTAAAATCAACATGCTCACTTAAGCCTCATATCTGTGATGCTCACTAAGTTGAGGCCCTCCTCCCCACTTCTTCAGCCTCTGCCTCACTTTCTGGTTTCCTGGTTTGCCTTTCAATTTCCTGCTGGAACCAGAGCTCTGCTCTGGACCTTACAGTGATTAGTGGCTTATCTTTGAAAGCCTCAGCTTGATGGACCATGTCTTAGAAATCCCGAGAGTTGGAGACTCCACATCTGCTTCTACCCAATTAACCTACTAGATTGGAGACATACGATCTGCCTGCTTTGCTCGTACAGAGACTTGTGGTCTTATGTTCCCAGCATCTGGGCAGTACATCCTGGATGTATGTATCAGCCTTGATTGAAACTCAGAGTCCTTCATCTCCTTGAACTTTATTATATCAACTGCTGGTTTTACCCCTGGGGGCAAGTCATGCCTCCTGGTTAGTTTCCCCAGCTCTAGGCCCTTCCATCCCCTGCTGTCATCAGTCTTCCTGCTGCCCTGCTTGTGCTCCCAGCATGCAGAGAGCTCACGTGAGTTATAGCCTCGCACATCCGCAGTTCAATTATAATTGATGTTCACAGGCATGTCCCTAAGTTACTACAGGAGCTAAAGGTGCCTTCTAAATCATCAAGGAAGGGATAAATTATGTTCAGTAGAATTTTATCGTTCCCACATTTTCATTCTTTAAAACCTGAGAATTCACATAGGAAATATGGTTAGCTCTGTATTAATCAGATCCATCAACAGTCCATTCCTGAATAGCTTGAAATTTACAACCTTAGGAAAGATCTAGGTGATTGAATATTTAATTCCTTATCCAGGTATTTGACATCATGTACACAAATTTCAGGCAGAGTGTAGTATAGAGGGAAGGCCATTTCTAGCACAGGAGCCCTCAGATCCTTGGCCTTTCACGCCAGCCATCTCTACTGCCCATTCTCTGGTTTCAGTCACTGACCTCTAAATGACCTTCAGTCATTGACTGCCTTATGAGTCAGTTCTTTCATTTTTTGACGAGGTCAGCACATGGTTCATCATCATCTCTCTCAAGTGTTGTCTCCTTGATAATCATGAGAAATAAAATATTTACCTTGTGGCAGCCAGAAGTGCTCACTAAATATTCCATGTGTTACCTTACACTTGGTACAGGCAGTGGGGCATATGACTGGTTTTATCTGATGACATGATGAGTGGAAATATGAGTGTCACCTCTGAGCTGAAGCATTTAAGAGCTAATGTGCCATCTCCATTTTCCTCTCTTCTCTTTTGGCAGAAGAGGGAAAAGTCCTTTTAGTGATGACAGATGTCTCAGATTGAGATGCAGAGTCAAAACGGGAAAGCTGTTCGGCTCTCTCAAGTCACTCAGTGGAGGGAGCAGCCTTGGAGAGTCCTTGAAATACAGTTTTGCATGCACTCGTAATGTGCAAATTTGTGACCACTGGAACACTGGGATTACTTGTTACTGCAGTGTAGCCTCACCTCTGCATGTAGCTGATGCTTTCAGAACGCTGAACTCTCAATTCCTTGACCTCTTTTCCTCCACTGATCTTGGTTCTCATCTTAGCTCAGCCATCTATTCCCTTGCTTATATCCTGGTTGCCACCAATAATTGCACCCACACATAAGCTAAATCTTAAGTATCATAGTCTCCAAACATGATCCTGTGTATTTCCAACTTATGTGTTTTGCTATCCCAACTCCAGTAAGGCCTCAAGACCCTAGTTTCTGTAATTCCTCAACCCATGTGGATCCTCATTTCCTTCATTCCTTAGCCTTTATTCCATAGGTCCAGCACTGTATCGATTCCTGTGGACATGCTCTCCATTACTTTGTCCTTTCTCCCTCCCTTCTTAGCCCTTAGCGTTCAACCCAGGTTAAATGTGACTTTCTTGAAACCCAGTCGTGTTTGTGTGTACAGACAAGTGGATATAGTTAGAGAAAAATATGAATAGTTCTCACTGGATTCTAATTACTATTTACTTATTCCTGTCCTATTTCCTGGGCTTCCCAGGGGCTCAGTGGTAAAGAATCTGCCTGCCAATGCAGGAGATGCACTTTCGATCCCTGGTTCAGGAAGATCTTCTGGAGGAGGAAATGGCAGTCTACCCCAGCGTCTTAGCCAGGGTAATATCATGGACAGAGGAGCCTAGCAGGGTACAGCCCATGGGGTTGCAAAGAATTGAACAGGACTGAGCTCACACGCCTGCATTCTACTTCCCACGCCCTTTCACTCCCATGATATCTTTGATGAACATGTCATATCTTCTCTCTCCTCTATTTCCCATCACTTCTTCCCCTTTTACATTCTCAGAGGATGAGAATGCTTCTTATTTTATTGCTTAAAATGAGCAATCTGGAAAGCACTTCCACATACTTTCACTACCAAATCTACCAGCTAATTTGCATCTTTGTCCGTCTCTTCTGCTTTCCCAACTGTTACTTAAGATGAAGTAGCCTTGATCCTAAAGACCATCCCATTATTACACAGTGGATCCTGTTCTCTATTCCTACTCAAGGTTCTTCATTCTGTAGTTGTCTCTCTTTTCCCCTGCACTGTGAATGTCCTCTTTTTACTAAATCATCAACACAACACGAGGCTCTGGTATCTCTTATCTCAGAAGAAGGAACTCCGTGTAGTATTCCTGAAGTTATGTAACCATTTCTGTGCTCAACTTATACAGGCAGTGTTCTGCATGTCCTCTTCTCCCACTTCCTCCTGAACTTGCTCCAGAGAAAGTTTTAGAACTTCCAAATGTACAAGTGAGTTTCAAAGAGGCAGAGGAACCAGACCAAATTGCCAACATTCATGGAGAAAGCAAGTGAGTTTCACAAAGACATCTAATTCTGCTTCATTGACAGTGTTAAAACCTTTGACTGTGTGGATCACAACCAACTCTGAAAAATTCTTAAAGAGATGGGAATACCAAACCACCTTATCTGCTTCCTAAGAAACGTGTGTGCAGGTCAAGAAACAACAGAATGAAACATGAAGCAACTAACTGAATTCAAGTTGGGAAAGGAGTATGTCAAGGCTGTATATTGTCACCCTGCTTATTTAACTTATACGCAGAGCACATCATGCGAAATGCCGGGCTGGATGAATCACAGGTTGGAATCTAGATTTCCTGGAGAAATATCAACAACCTCAGATATGTAGATGATAACCACTCTAGTGGCAGAACGTGAAGAGGAACCAAAGAGGTCCTTGATGAGGGTAAAAAAGAGTCAAAAGCTGGCTTGAAACTCAACATTCAAAAAATTAATCATGGCATCTGATCTCATCACTTCATGGTGAATAGAAGGAGAAAAAGTGGGAGCAGTAACAGATTTTGTTTTCTTGGACTCCAAAATCACTGCAGACAGTGAATACAGCCATGAAATTAAAAGACACTTGCTCCTTGAAAGGAACGAACACCATGACAAACTTAGCATATTAAAAAGCAGAGCCATCACTTTGCTGACAAAGGTGTGTATAGTCAAAGCTATGGTTTTTCCAGTAGTTAATGTATGGATGTGAAAGTTGACCCATAAAGAAGGCTGAGCAACAAAGAACTGATGCTTTTGAATTGTGCTGCTGGAGAGGACTCTCGAGAATCCCTTGGACCACAAGGAGATCAAACTAGTCAATCCTAAAGGAAATCAAGCCTGAATATTCACTGGGAGGACTGATGCTGAAGCTCCAATGGCCACCTGATGCGAACAGTCCACTCATTGGAGAAGACCATGATGCTGGAAAAGATTGAAAGGGAAAAGAGAAAGGGGTGGCAGAAGATGAAATGGTTAGATAGCATCAGTGACTCAGTGGACATGAATTTGAGCAAACTTTGCAAGATAGTGGAGGACAGAGGAGCCTGGGATGCTACAGTCCGTGAGGTCACAAAGAGTCAGATACAACTTAGTGAGTGAACAACAGCAAATTAGTTCTTGTCAATATCTCTCCCAACGTCCACATTACCAAGTCCAAAGACCAACTTTGCGTTTTCATCTTACTCCATCATTTGACATAGACATGTCACCCACATTGAAATGCTCTTTCTCTTGCATTCCCAAGCATCACTTTCTTCGTTCCTTCTGTGTCACTTTCATTCCCTTCTTATCTTATAGACCTTGTGTCATGTTGTCATGACATGGGGGCTTCAAATAAAATTTACACACTGACTATTCTGTCTCCATCCCAAACCTGATATTCATACTCCAGTGAAAAAAGTGAAGTCGCTCAGTCATGTTTGACTCTTTGTGATCCCATGGACTGTAACCTACCAGACTCCTCCATCCATGGGATTTTCCAGGCAAGAGTACTGGAGTGGACTGCCATTTCCTTCTCCAGGGGATCTTCCTGACCCAGGCATTGAATCTGGGTCTCCTGCATTGCAGGCAGGTGCTTTATCATCTAAGCCACCAGGGAAGCCTCCTTCAAACTCCAGAGTAGATGTACAACTATTGACAAACTTCACTTAACACAAAATACTACAGTCCGTGGGGTCACATAGAGCTGGACATGACTGAGCGATGAACACACAGCACAAGTACTGCTGGAAACTATTTTGCTTTTCATTCCCTAAATTGAAGTTCAGGAAGACAGCTGTTACCATGCAAGATATAAAGTGAGTCCCTGAAATATTTCAGTTTTTCTATTTGAATTTTTAAGGCATTTGAATATGCTAAGAGATGGAGAGAGATCAGTTGTACTCGTGTTTGTGTGTGCTAAGTCACTTCAGTCATGTCTGACTCTTTTAGACCTTATGGACTGTAGCCTTCCAGGCTCCTCTGTCCATGGAATTCTCCAAGCAAGAATCCAGGAGTGGATTGCCACATCCTCCTCGAGGGGATCTTCCAACCCAAGGATCAAACCCATGTCTTGTATATCTCCTGCATTGGCAGATGGGTTCTATACCACTAGCCACCTGGGAAGCCCAATTTATACCCATAATTAATTACAAAGGTTAAGATTGAGCTTAGGTGAAAACATTTCATTTCTTACATCAGAGATTAAGTTAAAAGATTAAGTTAACTTTTTAAGTTATATGCTAAATGCCTTTTCATTTCTCTGTCTGCACATAGATATGGTTCTCATAATTCTTTCTCTGTTTTTGCCAAACTTTCCCCACAGCTCTAGAGGAATGTGGACAAAGAATGTAGAATACATGAGTCAGTAATTTTGAGACAGATTACAATTTAAGTAATCCAATTATTAAGGCTGGATACAGTACAGTAGGCTTAAAACTTAGGCTACATTCAATATAAATTTTGAGAAATTTATATTGGTGCCTACTCTCCAATATTTAAATTTTATTTATTGACTTTCCATTGAGAAACTTGTCTGATCAGAGAAAATCATTCAAAATTGTAATTGCCCCCAAAATTGAGGAATATAGTCAATAATTGTCCAGAATCTTGGAGGTATTAATACTGACCAGATTTAGATGGGCTCTTGCAACATAGTGGGAGGAACCCTGGCTAGAAATCCTAGTACTTGCCACCAAGGAGTTGTTTTGAATGAGTCACTTCTATATGGGCTTCTGCTGCCTCATACAAAAAATAATGTGGAATTAGTGGTTTGTAAGGGTCCTTTTCGGAGAAGGAGATGGCACTCCACTCCAGTACTCTCGCATGGAGAATCCCACGGACAGAGGAGCCTGATAGGCTGCAGCCCATGGGGTCGTGAAAAGTCGGACACGACTGAGCGACTTCCCTTTCACTTTTCACTTTCATGCATTGGAGAAGGAAATGGCAACCCGCTCCAGTGTTCTTGCCTGGAGAATCCCAGGGACGGGGGAGCCTGGTGGGCTGCCGTCTATGGGGTCTCACAGAGTCGGACACGACTGAAGCGACTTAGCAGCAGTAGCAGTAGCAGCAAGGGTCCTTTCAGGTAATTACATCTTTGTTGTTGTTGTTTAGTTGCTCAATCACATTCAACTCTTTGCAGCTCCATGGACTGTAGCCTGCCAAGCTCCTCTGTCCATGGAATTTCCTAGGCAAGAACACTGGAGTGGGTTGCTATTTCTTACTTCAGGGGATCTTCCCGACCCAGGGATCGAACCAAGTCTCCTGCATTAGTAGGTGGATTCTTTACCACTGAGCCACCTGGGAAGCCCAGGTATGTCTCACAAACTGTCTTTTTTCCCCTATATCTTTTCATAGATGAATGGGATTGAATGGGAACTTACGCCTTCTTTTTTTGCAGGCTTGTGCCTGTGACTTCCCCTACTTCTTCTTCTTTTTTTTTTAATGTAAACTTTTTTATTTGGTATTGGGGTGTAGCTGATTAACAGTGTTGTGGTAACTTCAGGTGAACAGCGAAGGGAGTCAGCCATACTTATACATGTATCCATTCTCCCCAAACTCCCCTCCCATCCAGGCTGATAGAAGGCAAACCCTGTTCTTATGTTCTCTGCAGGGGAGTCCACTTTTTCTCTGTCTAGTATCCCTCTAGTTTTGTTAGGGTATACATACGTTGTTTTGAAAAATTCTTCTCCTCCCTCCCCAGTCCTGCAGTTCCCTTGGTTCTTCTTGTGCTTAAATAATCCATCTCCTCTTTCACAATGATTATGAAATCAAGCTGCTCCAACCTTAAGAGACTTTTCTCCTGATTATGCATGATTGGTCCCAGAGACACGCATGTGACCGAACTGGGCCATCAACATTTTTCCTATAATTGTTCAAACTAAAGATGGGGGAAAAAGGCATTTCCTCACTAGTGATGAAGGGAAATAGGAAGCAGGTGGCTTCACATTCTATTGTCTTGCTACGTGGAGAAAGTTGGTCTGAGAGGGTGATATGACACAATGAGAAGCCAAGGCAAGAGATGAAAGAGATGGCCTTGGTGGTTTTCGAGGCTGTGGCCAGCTGAATCACCCAGCTTCCTGCAGTTACATGAGCCTTCCAATAAATTCCAGTTTTTGCTCAAGTTAGTTTGAGTTTAGGTGTCTGTCTGTTGCAACCAAGATGAATTACTGACTTTTAATTTTATACCCGATCAGATGTGAAAATACGTGGTTGGAGAAGCAGCCACTTCTTTCTTCTTTCTTTTCTCTACTCTCCCACACACCTTTTTAAGCTATCAAAATAATTGAGGGCATATGCAAGGATCCTGGTATGAATTAGTATCAATCACTTAAGAAATGGCTTACTATTATTCTTATTCACTCTGAGCCTTCTGTCCCTTCTGCTGGTAATAGTCCTTAGCTCCCTGGCCCCAGGAATGAGGACTTGACCCAGGATGCCGTAGTTGTGTTATTTTATGGCTCTGGGCACAGTGATACCAAGATGTGAACACATAAGCAAAACCAGATCAGTGAGGGTATTTTTCTGGATTTTTTCAAATTGGACCTGAAAAGATGCTCTTAGACTCTCGGGCCACAGAATTGCTATCATGTGAGTCTGATGTGTCCTTGGCTATGTTTTCCAAAGAAAGGATTGAAAAACTATCTTCATGGGGAGAGAATTTAGCCAATTGGCAGAGAAAGACAGAAGTGTTGGAAAGGAAGACTCTTGATGCTGTTGTGCCTCTGGTCCCAGTTATTGCCAGCTAGAGCCCCATCATCAGAGTGGGGTTCTTGAGAAGCAGATGCTGAGGTGGGTTTTGACACACTGGCTATTTTTAGGAATCAATGGCTGTGGATTGTACCTTGTGGGGAGGGGATCATGTTACCTTGCGAGAGAGGAGTTTTTGCATTGTTTTCAATGAAGGGGAGAATGCTAGCTCTTAATAGGGGTGTGTGGGCCACATTTGTAGGCTCCAAAATTGCAGAGGCCTCTGGGGTTCAAGAATTGGGGTGGACCTTTTCTCAGGTGATCCCCATCCCGAGTGACAAGGTCCCATTGTCTCACCCAGGTCCTGATCTTTTATAATACGGACTGTATCAGCTGGGTATCCTCCTCTAGAGTTTTGTTGTCTTGACTTTAAGCCAGAATCTAGTCCAGTTTTTTTTCTTCTTTCTGTTGGTGGAAATGATCTCTTAGTGAGGGACTTCAGAGGCCCTCTGGCTTTCACACTTGGTTTTCATCATCTGTTAATTACCTGTATCTTTACTAAAAACTTCTGGAAGAGTTTCAAAGGCAGTCGCAGGATCAGCAGCATCAGTATAACCTTGGAATGTGTTAAAAAAAAAAAAAGTATAAATTCTTTAGGCCCATGAAGACCTTCTTAATCAGAAAAGTTGTATTGGAGCTCCGAAAACTATGTATTACCAAGAAAGTTATTTTGCTTCATGGTAGTTTGAGAATCATGGTTTTAGAATGTTGGTATAACTTAGCAGTAGCCATTGGAGAACACTGTGCCTTTGGTTACAAAGTCCTAACAACTCTGAAATACTGATACATCATACCAACTAGTATGTTCCCTTCTACAGATACGCCATTCCTGTTCAACACTTCTGCAACTTTTATTATTTTTTTTAAGTTTACGGTGTTATTTATGGCTGCCCTGGGCCTTCATTGCTGCATGTGTACTTTCTCTGGTTATGTCAGATGGGAGCTCCTCTCTAGTTACAAGGCGTATGCTTTCCACTGCAGTGGCTTCCCTGTTGCAGAGCACAGGCTCAGTAGTTGTGGCACTGGGCTTAGTTGCCCATGGCATGGGATCTTCCTGGACCTGGTATCAAACCTGTGACTCCTGCTTTGACAGGAGTGTTCTTAAGCCCTGGACCAGCAGGGAAGTCCTCACTGTGACTTTTAATACCATGTGCCTAGAGCTGTCTGGGCTGTGTCTGCCCAGTGACTGAGTCCTTTTTTGCTAAAGGCCAATTTAAGTTAGAATTCTGTCACTTGACACTGAATGGATTCCAACCATTATACCCGAAACGCCTAAGTATACCTATGGGGGATGTATTTTTATCAACATTATTAACAATAATACTTTTGCATCACCTAATCATGTCACATTGCTTCTTAAAAAGTGCTTTCATATGTTACTTCATGTGATCATAACAGTAAAGCTGTGAGAAGAAGGGCCAAGCTGGTTCTATTATAGTTGCTTGGGGCTCTCTCTCTCTGGATCATATTTAGTTTTTCTTCTTTTATGATATAAAACATAATGTGTAGTAAGGTAGAAACTTCAGGTTGTTCGCTGTAGTGTAGGACTCGCTCATTCTTTTATTGCCTTTAATTGAAACTTGCTCCCGTCATCTCAGGAGGACGGAAAAGATAAAGACCTGTCCTCTGACTTCCTCAGAGGCCCTTTCTGCAGAATGTGCTGTCACCAGGATGACACAACCTGTCCACAAAGCATATGACAGTGTTCAGTGACAATATTCCTCACATTCTCCCTGGGTACACGTGCAGCCACCAAGTGACACGCTTGATGCTCTCATTTCGGCAGCACTCACATTCAATACCAATCACTGCTCTCAGCCAACTGCGATTTATATCAGTTGTGAAGACACATGAACAGGTTCTTCCATTGCATGGTTCCTGTATTTTGCATCCCTGGTCTTGGCCTCTAGGTCTTTACAGCTGAAATTGATAGTCTTTACTCCTGTAAATATTTTCTTTGTAGCTATTTCAATGGATTGACCAGAAAACGTTTGTTTAAACGTGTGATGTGAGACTCATACTGTTAGATATTATGGCAGAGAATAGAAATATATAAAGTATATGAGAAACAGTCTGCAAACCACACTCTCCTTAGGTGGGTCTCTGAGGTCATTTTCTTTAGTTTCTGAGTCCTGTGCAAGTCAGTAATTGAGGTGACACTCTCAGGAGGACCTTGCAAGGGAGTGGGGGAAGTGGGATAGGACAGGGTGAGAAGCTAAGCAAAAAGTATGGTTTCAGAAAACATCTAGGCACAGATTGTTCTCTTTGCAGGACCCTGGAGAGGGAGTCATACCAAGAGTTGTCCTGGACAGAGGCAAAGGGACCAGGCTGCTTCACCCCTTGTGCTAGGCAGTCATTGGCCCATGAGCTGTCTCTGGGGAAAGGGGCATAACACCCCAGACAGCTTCTGTGGAGTCGACTCCCCATCAGCCACAGACAGTCTTCTGGAGAGGTTTGCAGGTATGAACCTTTAGGGCCAACACCTGAAGCAGGTAGAGGGTGGGTGCATGATGTGGTAAAGGGGAATCAGAGCAACAACAGCACCTTATGCATAAAAATAATGACCTGTAAATCTAAAATGATAATGATGTTAATAATAGTGAATAATCATATCGCATTTCATGTATGTCAGACACCATTCTGAATGTTTCACACCTGTTGACTCATTTAATCCTCCCAAGAGCCCTATGAGGTAGGTAGTAGTATTTTCCCCATTTTAAAGATGAGCCAATTGTGGGTGGTTGTGATCTCAGAAATAATGTGGGAAGTGAGAACAAGCAAAAGCCAGGCACATGGAAAATGTAGTCCAGGCAATGTATCTATGGGTAAAGAATGGGGTAGTCCTGGTGTTTGCCCAGACAGATGGGGTTTCGACACAGGCAAAGGTTGAGAAGTACACTGTTAGTAATGAGGCTATGGATGATAACTTTCTGCTATTTATGAACCTCACCAGCTGACCAACACCAAGACCACTGTGAGAGCTAGTGTCTGAAACAGTCACCACTAAGTACATGATCACACACCTTTGAATTTCAGAACATAGATAATGGGTACATATAGTTCAATCTAATACACTGACTGTATTCGTTTTCTAGGGCTGCCATAATAATGTACTACAGACTAATAACAGCAGAAATTAATTTTCTCACAATTCCGGACATTAGACGTTTGGGATCAAGGTAAGGTTGCTTTCTCCTGAAGCCTTCCTCCTTGGGTGTAGACACAGGGCCAACTTCTCTGTGTTTTCAATGTGGTCTTCTCTCTCTGTGTATCCTATTCTCCTCCTCTTATAAGAACCCCAGTCATATCGGATTAGGGTCCACCCTATAGACCTCACTTTAATTACTTCTTTAAAGATCTTATCTCTGAATACATTGTGAGGTAATGAGGATTTGGCCTTCAATATATATGAACTGGGGGAGGGACACAATTTATACAAACTCAAAGTGCTTTCTACATGTAATATGTCTCCTGAGAAAATTAGCTGCAGATGTTTTCTTTTGTAATCGTTGTCTTGCTCTGTACCAAATGACTACCAAGAAATCGATAACTGATTGGATCAGTGGCTGAATCACAGATAGTCCTGAAGAGGGCTGCCTGTTGTGAGACCTCTTCTTAATAGCACAGATTGCAGTTGAGCAGGGAAATCAACCCAAACATACCCTTTCTTTTGATGTGTTTGAATTCATAGCCTATAAAGAGATGGAAGTTAAGAACAGAGGGTAAAGCAGAGACAGAGAGATGCCGCATCAGGAGGGGTAGAGTAATGGAGCTGGGAGCCAAGGATGGCCCTCTGTGCTGAAATTTGCCTCTTTGCCCTCAGGCCTTCCCCCTGGCCTTCTCCCGCCCTGATCTGTATCACTACCTTCAGTTATGTTAAGCTAGTGGAAGGCACTAGTGAGAGGTCTGACTGCAGGAGGAAGGGAGAAAACCTACTCTTCTTATCTTGGTTGATGTCTCAGGCAGAGGCTGTATTACCTTCACAATTCCAGTTCTTCCTGAAAATACCTTCTTCAAGAGTTCCAGCTTCCATTAGGCAGGCCCCCATGGCTCCATTTCCCCCGGTGGCCACTCTGTGTGGATTCTGTAACACCGTAGCCTCTCCCTTTGTTTCTTCAGCCCTCAGTGATAGCAGATTATCTCTGTTCTGATGAATTTTGCCTTCCCTGTTGGACTCTTTATCACCTTTGTTATTTGTGAAACCAGTTACTCTGTTAAATTCTTTCTACTTGAAGTACCTAGCATAATTTCTCTTTTCCTGATTAGACCACCGTTCCATCTTTTCCAAGGAGACGAATTCTAAAGTTGCTGTCAAGGCGCCATCTGTGTTATCCTAAACAGTTATGAATAGCATTCTGTTTCCCATTTTGGTGTACATTGTGCCAATGGTTTTGGAGGTTCTTTCCACCCCATAGAACTTTACAATGTATCCATTATTTGAAGTAGATTGAGCAGATTTCTGATTCTTGCAGCCTGAAGGAGTCCAGCATAACTTAGGCAATGACCTATAGAGAAATAGCAATTTTATCAAAAAAGGCAAATTGTTAAAGTGTCACAAAAAGGTTTAGGATAAGGATCACTCTCTTAATAGCAGTCTTTTTATCATTTGTATGGGCGTTTTTCCTGTTTACCCATTTACCAGCTAGAATTCTTAGACTGGGCCCCAACAGGAAAAGCAGACGCTGATGAGAATGTAGACCTATTTCTTAGCTACTGTAGCATTTAAGATTATTCCCCTTTCATTTCTCAAACAGTAGAGATGTTCAAGGTTATTTTTAATTATCCATATTCCTATTCAAGTCTCAGAGTTAGTCTTATAATATTATTGCAGCAGAACCATGAAAAATTCTTGAATAACTTGATCTATTGAAAGAAGACATAGGCAACTTGGGGCCAAGGCAATTGTAATGTTTTAAAAGCCCCATAGTTGACTCTGATACACATTCAATGCTGAGAAACACTAATATAGGTTGGTAGAATTCTAGTATATGTTAAAATCTACTTGTTGTTCAGTTGCCCAGTTGTATCTGACTCTTTGCGACCTCATGGACTGCAGTACACCAGGCCTCCCTATCCCTTACCATCTCCCCAAGTTTGCCCAAGTTCATGTCCGTTGCACTGGTGAAGCCATCCAGCCATCTCATCCTCTGATGCCTTCTTCTCCTTCTGCCCTCAATCTTTGCCTATCAGGGACTTATCCAATGAGTCAGCTGTTCACATCAGATGACCACAATACTGGAACTTCAGCTTCAGCATCAGGCCTTCCAACGAGTATTCGGGGTTGATTTCCTTTATGATTGACTGGTTTGATCTCCTTGCTGTCAAAACTAGTATATGTTAGTAAATGTCTTTCAACAGTTTTTATTTTTTTCCCTCCAAGAGTCATCTTGGCTGGGTGGGAGATTTTCATGCTCTAAGTTTACACATGATATTAGAAGCATATTTGGAGAAATAAATGTGATTTGACATTGTTTCAAATTAAGTTCATGTGAAGACAGTGCTTCAAATTGAACCCACATAAAGGGATTTAATGTGTTCCATGGGATATTGGATAGAGCATAACACATAAATCTTAGACCAAAGTCCAGGCCAAGAAGAAGATGGTCGTGTCACAGTCCCAGGCTGCCATGTGTCAGAGACATGAGTCCTGAGTTTTCCAAGCAGTTGCAGCATTGCCACTTAGAAAACATCCCCATTACATCAAATGATAAGAGTTTCCGTGTGGTCGCCTGGAGTATTGCTCGCTGACATGTTCTAAAGCGATGCTTCTTGTAACACAGCTCTGCTGGGAGGAGCTGGGGCAGCCCAAGCCATGTGCTGTACATCATGGTGAGTGGAGTGACCAACATGTAACTGAACAGAAGAACTACTTTCAATGCAGCCAGAGCTGTCTGATGGGAGAAGATGGATGAGTAGGAAGAACTAACAAATCTTCCCATGCTTGGGGTGGACAAGGGGAAGAGCACTGACTCACTGGAAAAGAGCATTAGGTTTGATTCTTCATGCTGGAGGGAGACCAGCTTGGGTTGATCTTCTCTTAGTTGCAGACCAGTGTGGCAAACCAGGATAATGATGGGAGTTCTGGGTAGAATTTTACTAACACAGAAGATCTGAGTGCTTCCTGGAGACAGCACATTCTGAGGGCATGAGAGAATCAAGAAGTAGGAGGAACAAGAAATTCACCCCCCACGCCCCTGTTGGCATTACCCGGTGATGATGGCTCTGGGTGGGTTTTTCACATCAAGTCAGATTAGTGGCATCTCTGGGGGAAGGAACACCCAAGGGATGGTAGAACTGGAGATTCCAAATGGACAGAAGAGAGAGCCGTGCCAGGAGAGTGAGCCTGAGCATTTTCACAAAGACGCTGGGTGCCTGTTGCCTTAGCGTGGTCAGTTTTGTTTATGTCCTTCTAATTTTTCAACTGATGCGTCTTTCTTACAAAAGGAAAAATGCAAAAATCATGAAGTAGGTCTGTGTATGTTCCTCAAATGATAACTGATTCCAATGACCTATTTAATGTTATTTCAATATTAATGCCATCATTGTGATTAAATAGAAAATATCTTACTATATAGTATAGAATAGTTACTTGTGCAGTTACTTTATTAACATTTTCTATTTATGGTGAAAACTAGTAAGATAAATCATTTCAGTTGGATGAGGAAAATAAGGGGAAAACTGTAGTTTTTTTTTTTCCTTGAACTTTAATACTTTCCATGAAAGGACCTCAAGGCATGTGCTTCTTTGAGATAAAATACATTTTACATCACTGTCTTTCCCCTCACATCATGGGTCTCTGCCTTCACCCCATCGGATGTTGGCTCAGCGGCATGTCTTATCTCTTCCTAACATGCATCCTGCCATGCTATATTTCTTAAATGAATGGAAACTTTGTTTAAACAGAGGAGAAATATAATGATCACCTCACCTGTTTAAAATGGCTGCATGAGTATGCTTTGGTCATTGTCATTAAAAATGTATTTGCTTGGCAAGTTCTACGGCTGTATGAATTACTCTATAAGAATTCCCCACAATAGTTACTAGGAGATGGAAATAGAGTTAAATGACTACTTCCACACGTATTTTAAAATTAAAGGCAGCAGTTTAATAAAGCGAAAAAGAGATACATTTTGGAGTTAGAGCTTCATTCTGATTCTTGGTTTCCCATTTACTTTTTGTGTGACCTTGGGCAAGACGTATGACCTTGTTAAGGCCTCCAGTGCTTCATCTGTAAAATGAGAACAAAATCCATTTCATTAAGTTATATTGAGAAAGAGATGCTACATGAAAACAGCCGACAGAATACTTGGCATAGAACAGAAACATAAACATAATTGTTTGCTTCTTTTAGGGCTTCCATTGTCACTGTTTTTAATTCTACTTGAGAACTCATTGGTAAAACTATGTTATATAGATGTTTAAAACTGCTTTTGTTATTGTCTTCCAAGAGTGAGTCAAATTTGCATTTTCTTAAGATAACAGAAAAGAGAAAGTTCAGTGAGGATACAGCTGTTAGGTTAGGGCAAATCATCTTAGCATTTGCCTTTTTGATCATTTTGCATTATTTTTCCATTTTACTTTTAAAACTTCCAAATGTTATCAAAATGAGCACTTTCTAGTTCCATAGAAGCTGTTCAAATTTTATATTCTCAAAAGGACTAAATCGGTGGCAACATTCTGAATACTCGGAAAAACAGCTTGACAAGTTCAGTCGAAAGAGAAACAGACATAAGTAATGAGCATTAAAAAAAAAAAAAAAAAACACAAAAAAACCTTACAGGGATATGAATTCAAATTGCTTGATTTTTTTTGGTTTTACAGGACCCACATAAAGAACCCTTTCTATGGAGGAAAATAATGATATCACTGTGGCTGGCAAGGTCAGCTGGGACATTGGCTAGGTAGCAGAAAATACATTTCTTGGCCTCATTTCCTTCCAAACAAGGGCATATTCCATATTTTGCACAAAAAATCTATCATTTCATAGCTGTAAAAAGAAACAAGGTTTAGAAAGAGTGTGATGTGGTAAATGGAAATGTCTGGAGTCTGATGTACTCAGCTGAGGTCATATGACAGCTGGACACATTTGAGAAAGTCATGTATCCATCTGTACCTCAATGTTTGAAAAAATGGGGACAGTGCCATCCAATCTGCTGGCTGGTTGTGAGAATTTAAATGAGATAATGCATGTGAAAGTGCCTGGAATATATAAGACTGTTAGTAAGAGTCACTGGGTACTTTGGCCACCTCATGCAAAGAGTTGATTCATTGGAAAAGACTCTGATGCTGGGAGGGATTGGGGGCAGGAGGAGAAGGGGACAACAGAGGATGAGATGGCTGGATGGCATCACCAACTCGATGGACTTGAGTCTGAGTGAACTCCGGGAGATGGTGATGGACAGGGAGGCCTGGCGTGCTGCAATTCACAGGGTC
>NW_011494792.1:48656-89136 GCF_000754665.1 Bison bison bison
CAAAGAAAGCTGAGCACCGAAGAATTGATGCTTTTGAACTGTGGTGTTGGAGAAGACTCTTGAGAGTCCCTTGGACTGCAAGGAGATCCAACCAGTCCATCCTAAAGGAGATCATTCCTGAATATTCATTGGAAGGACTGATGCTGAAGCTGAAACTCCAACACTTTGGCCACCTGATGGGAAGAACTGACTTCCTGGAAAAGACCCTGATGCTGAGAAAGATTGAAGGCAGGAGAAGGGGATGACAGAGGATGAGATGGTTGGATGGCATCACTGACTCAGTGGACATGAGTTTGAGTAAATTCCGGGAGTTGGTGATGGACAGGGAGGCCTGGCGTGGTGCAGCCATGGGGTCGCAAAGAGTCGGACACGACTGAGTGACTGAACTGAACTGAGAGTTCATTAGTCCAACTTCCTACTTTTACTGGAAGATAACTGACACAAATGTTTAACGGTTTTTGTTTTCAAAACATGGAAGATAATGAGATTGTGTTGATGTATAAAGCGATACTTCAGGCCAAGGCCAAATCTAAGAATAGGAAGCAAAGTTGCTTCTGTGCCCATTGAAGGCTGGGGAATAGAGAAAAAACTATGATTTAGTGGAAAACATCACTCAAAGCTTCAGATTACACATCTGTAAAATAGTGATGTTAGTAGTCTGTCTACGGGTTTTGTAAAGATTATGTGAAGCAACGCATGCAAAATACTTAGTCCAGTGCCAGACACCCACTAAGAACTGTGTTTTCTCTCTCTTTCTATATATATATATATAGTTGTGTGTGTGTATATATACACATACGTAGAGTGGCATAGTATACATGACATAAAAGCTACGACTTTATTTTTAAGAAGTAGTTCAGTTGTATTAAATACATTGACACTGCTGTGCAGCCAGCAATGCCATTTATCTCCAGAACTCTTTTCCTCTTGCAAAACTGAAACTTTGTACCATTAATAATAATACCTCATTCCCCCTGTCCCCCAGCCCTTGGAAACTACAGCTGTACTTTATCTCTCAATGAATTTGAATTAGCCACTTTAGCTAGCTCATCTAAGTAGAATCATACAGTGTCTGTCCTTTGAGGATTGCCTGATTTGATTTAGTATAATGTCCTCAAGGTCCATCTATTTGGAGCATGTACAGAATTTCTCTCTCTTTTAGGTTGAATAAGATTCCATTGCATGTCTATGCCACATCTAGTTCATTTATCTGTTGATGGACACTCAGGTTGCTCTCATATTTTGGCTATTGTGAACAATACTGCCCTGGACAGCAGTATTTTCAAGATTTGAGACCCTGTTTTCGATTAGTTCCATTTTATATCTAGAAGTGGAATTGTCAGAATGCTGTGAGTCGAGAAGTAAAAAGGGGTAAGAATGTCATGTCACCACGGAGAAGGCTTCCAGAAGGAGAAGGAGAAAGAAAGAACACAGAAATCTAGCAGTAGAACTCACGTGATTGTGGACAGGTCTAGATCTGCACTGTCCTCTATAGTGGTGATAATGCCATTTGAGATGTGGCTGGTGCCACTGAGGAACTGAGTTTTTAAATTTTTAGTCTTAATTAATTTAAATAATTGCTTATGTCCATGGCACCCCACTCCAGTACTCTTGCCTGGAAAATCCCATAGACTGAGAAGCCTGGTAGGCTATGGTCCATGGGGTTGCAAAGAGTCAGACACGACTGAGCGACTTCACTTCAGGGGCAACCATAGAAGACAGAGCAGAGAGCACGCAATCTATAGAAAAAGAGGTCACTGAGGGGTATTGAGGAAGGTTTTTATTTCTGTTTTTCTCAAGATATTAGAGACTTACAGGATTATAAAAATGATGAGCATTAGGCAGAAGAGCTTTTGAAGTTGAAGCACAGGAATAGGAAAATAATCAATAAAGTTTCTGAGAGGAGGTAAGGTTGATAAGATCTAGAGCAGGAGGGATTCACGGCCTTTCACAATACACAAGATTATGATGATTCTGTGGGAGGAGAGAGGAGTATGATGGTGTTGGCAATTGTCAGGAGTGTAGGCTGGTGGCAGGAAGCTGAGTGGGTTTCCAACAGACGGATTCCATTTTCTTCCCAGGATGGGAATTGAGGTCATCTACTGGGAGGGAGGGAAAGAGTAGTAAGCTAGAGATTGCAGGAGTTGAGAAGATTTAAAACAGCTTTTGGAAAAGACAGAATGCTGATGATGGAAACCTCTGAAGTTTGTTGAGCAGTCCTTATTTTTCAGACGGGGAAGCCAGACTTAGGAAGGTGTGCATGTCGCTTAGTTTCTTTCAAGTCCAGAAAACAGTGGAGACTTGAATCTGAGTCCACAGATTCAGTTCTTACACTGCCAGTAAATTAACCTGCCTGTGCCAAGCTCCAGCGCCTTATATGTGCCTCTTCTGATACTTTTCACCTCCATCTTTTATGGTATTTATTCATGCAAAGGCTCTGTTTCTCTTAGTAAATTCCAGGTGTGCAGAATCCATCGTCTTAAAACATCCTAGCCGCTCCACAGTGCCCAGCACAACTCCTCACAGACAAAGGAGGCTCAGTAAATATTTGTTGAGTGGTGCATGGCTGGATAAAGGGAGGCAAGATGCATGAGGTGGAAGAAAAGGCCCTTTCTCATACCCGGGTTCACCTTCCCCATTCTTATGCATGACTGACTCCATTTATGCTCTGCATTTCTGGCTTAGACATAGCTGGAGCCTCTCCCCATTATCATGATGGTTTGGAGAGACATACTTGAAAATCAAGTGAAGCAATTCAGTGTGAAAAAGAAGGGCTGTTATTTTTCTGAGATTTTTTTTTCCTTTTTAAAAAATTATTTAATTAATTTATTTTGGAGTCCAGACATGGCAGGAAAGCTGACACTTGGGAGGTTCCTCTTTCTCCAATATAACTGACATCACAGAGTTCATGCCCTTATCTTTCATTCTCAAGGTTATAAACAAACATTGAGATTGGCCAGAGCCCTGACCTTGTGGGTGACTAAGGCCCCTTGGAGTTAAAATCTAACTAAGATTTCCCCCTGGGACTCCAATTCTATCATATTGTGCTATATTTACCGATGATGTTACACTTTATCTTAGCAAATATTTAATTTGTTGAGAGAAAACATGTCATGAATGTATTACTCATAAGTTTCCCTGTTTCCCAAAGATTCTGGCAAGTGGCAGAGCTGGGATTTCTGGGGTCCTATTCATACAGCTGAAACAAAGCCAAGGGCCAAACCTTAGCGAATTCAGAGGAGAAGAGATGGGTGTTGTATCGAGGCTGGCAGCGCTTGCTGAATGATTTGATGTGGCCAGTTGATCAGTAGGCATTTCCCATGCGATGGTTAGCTTAACTCTGAAATCAAATGGTTTTAGAAATAAGTATCTAAGAACCAAGAAAATGTATCTGACTCACTGAAAATATGGGAAGCTCACTTTTATTTTCCCAATTCCATTGTCCTCTGTTCAATTAAATATGCATGTCACTGACCATGGATAAATCTAAACATTGATGGGATTTTGCATCACCAGTGTTTATGCTCACGCCAGAGCTCCTGAACTGAAACACCCCTGAGAGAATAAAATACCTGTTGGCATTGATGGTTTTGAGATTATCGAAACATATACTATTTTAGAAAATCAAAATATGCTGTTTTAAAGAAGAGTTTTTTTTTTTTTTTTCAATAAGCACCCTTAAAACCTCGTTATTTGTACTGAGAGCTGAAACCTGACCATAGAAGCTGTTTTCTTGATTTCCCAAGTGACCTCATAAAGGGTTTGGACTAACTTTCTCTTAATTCCAAAATCCAACGAAAATAAATTTTATCCAGATGTTGGGCTTGGAGATTCGTGTTACATTACAAACATAACTGAATATTTGTTTTTGGAAAAATTTACTACTGTATATCATTTAAAGTAAAGGTTATATGTGTTTTTTCATTCTTGTCACAGCTTCTTATTCTTTTAGCCTCTGAAGCCACTATCCCATCCTGAGTATCTGACGTTTCTGTGTTTGTCGACAGTGCGCATGATTAAAATGATATTTTCATATTTCAATGTAGTTGGAGCTCCTTAAAGTAGAGGGTTGTAAGTGACAAAAAAAAAAAAAAAAAGATATGCAGCTCCCTAATGGCTTATTACCATCACATTTGCAATTCAGATCAGCTCTAAATTGACTGAAATTTTTAAACACATAGCAGGCAGTTTAAACTAATGATTGTCTGGAGGTTCACATCTGACATGAACTAAGCTTCTGTTCAAAACAAATTGCAAATAATTCCTCCCTTAGAGTCAAAATGTCACTTTTAAAACTCCATGTTATTGCTAGATTTTTGTCAGTTACATACAAAAAAAAAATCTGCTTTTATAGTGTGTTCTATCTTTGAAAGGACTGAGTGACACCATTTCCCTATTAAAAAAAAATAACACAACACCACGTATCTATATATATGGCTCTCCATCAGTTTCACTAGGAATCACCTCCCCCCATTCCCCCTCTTCCCCTTCAAAAATCCTAATTGTAAAGTAAAACACCCTTGGGGCAGTGGTAGACCCGGTTGCTAAGCAACCCTCAGCAGGTAGCGGGATTCAGCTGCAGATGTCCTGATTCTTTCCTAAGAACCTTCTTATTACTGTTTGTGTTAATCTTTAACCAGGCTTTTAAACCACAGCCTTTCTCTCGGGTCTCTTGTTGTTAGATTGCACAGGCCTCCTCAAATGTTGTCCCAGAGGTAATGGTATTAAGGGGTGGCTATTGAATGTTTGGAGAGTGATAAGCACTGAAAGGGATTAGAGTTGCATGTTCCAACTAACCTTATTCTTCCGTTCTTAAAAAATATCGTGAAAATTGGACCCTAATAGGAACAATGGTTGGTGTTGACACACAGCTCTGAACCTGCTTTCACTCTGAGCTTGTAAATATGGTGAGGCCACCTCATGATAATTGTTCTTTTTAAAAGATCCACATTCTCCTACCAAGACCATGTATGGAATTCATTTAGCATTTGTCGATAGCCTTAGACTGAGTCCCAAGTCATTCGGTTTAATTACAGGAGAGCCAGGTACGGATGGGTTGATGGACAGACAGATTTAATAACGGGTTGAGAGAATCTCCTTCTTTGGAGAAGTGTTTCTGCCTCCAGTCGGGGAGGAGGGTCTTCACAGTCCCAAAATTCTGTGATTGGGCTTAAATTTGACCAGTTCTTCAAGGCTGTGTCAGTGTCATGTGAGAAGAGAGGCGCATTTAACAGTGTGGAGATCTCTTCATTTCCTCTGTTGTGAGGTTTGGATAAATTTCACAGAAGACCCCTCATAGCTGTTATTGGCCAATAGGAGTAAGCTCATAAAACATGTTAAAATAAGCCTATTTCTGCATCCTCCTTACACAACATAGGGCAGAGTAAAGACAACACAATTTCTCCGAGGCCTTTTCACTCCCTTTCAGTAGATTAAAAAAATCGTCACAGATGATTCACTCCCAGGACCTGCATTCTGTGTCATTTAAAAGGAATTCAGGCCTTTTCCCAACATAACATTTGCTTACAGACCTGATCCTATTATGCAACAGAATATGTGCTTATTAACACTGATTAACTGACTTGGAAATTGGAGAAAGGTCAGAGCAAATGTGAGAGAGAACATTTTCATGTTTTCCAGACCTTATTGAAGTTAATCTATATCGATAAAATCTTCAAATTTTGGATTCATCACACACACATCCATACACAGACAAATAAGATATTAGTCTCCTGCTTTCTGAACTCCATTGATATTCTCCTTTGTTTGAAGCTATTTATGAGATATTTTGATCTTAAATTTAAAAAAAAGGAAAAAAGTATAGCTGCCTCCAAAAGGTTGACAGTTGATTGGTGTCCACCATCTCCTAGGTTGTGTGTGGACTAGTTCATTTTTATTCCTCTCAGTCAGTTCAGTTCAGTCATGTCTGACTCTTTCTGACTCCGTGGACTGCAGCATGCCAGGCTTCCCTGTCCATCACCAACTCCCAGAGCTTGCTCAAACTCATGTCCATAGAGTTGGTGATGGCATTTATTCCTCTAATTCCACCAGACATCAAACACTAGGAAAATACCTTATATTCCTGATGGGGAGACTGAGACAGGGAGCTTGTTACCCAGTTTTTGGACTGTCATGTTTGAATGACCCAAAAGTACCATGATATCAGATAAGTGTTCTCCAATGTATGATGGCCTGAAGGCTTTCATGAGTTTCATTTTGCGTTTAGAAGACCAGCTCATTTTCTTTCCAAGAAACCTTGGATATACCATTGAGAAATGATAAACCTTCTCTATAATTTTGAATTGTCTTCTATTTAAACTCCAACCTCTGTTTTTTATCTTTCTCTAGCTCTAAGAGAAATTATTTTGTTACATGATGATTGGCCAAGTGGGTCTATTAAATTCTGAATACAGCTGGTGTTGATTATAGTTCTGCTAATGAAAGTATCTTTGTGCAATCCTGAATGCAACTTGTAAAAGTAAACTGATGAACCTAGAAGAAAAAATTTTACATGTCCACTCATAAGCATGTTGATGGATTCCATCCTAATCAATCAAAACTTTGTTTGTCAAACAATAGTTTGTCAGATGCCAGTAAAGGAAAATATTAGTTTAGAAAAGGGCAGTTTGAAGCAGTGTGCCCATGCCTAGATTGTAGAGCCATTTTTACAGGATGGGGTTTGGCCTTTGTCTCTGCAGGTAGTGGGAATATAGGCTCCACCCTTTCAATCACTTGCTATCTCCAGGCAGCTACCTGTGTCTATTCAGGGCAGACAGATTCACGGACCTCATGGCCACTCCCCATTCATGTCCAGGATCTGTGGCTTCAAAACTATCAGTCTCCATGCCAGAAGTATAACTCGTAACTGAAGGGTATGCTGTTGGGGTGACCCATTGTAGGCTCTGTGGTTTTCATTGTTGTTGTTATTGATGCATGAACACACTTTTAATATTTCTAGTCCCCCAATTTCCTTCTTTTTGACTTCTGAATCTAGGTATGAATAAAAAAGGGCTACCCTGGTTGCTCAGATGGTAAAGAGTCAGACATGACTTACTGGCTAAACAGCAACAACAAATGGTTTACAGTAAGTGGTGAAGATTTGTTTAGTCCAGGGCTCCATTGATATTTGGGTATTACTGAATTTTGAGCCCAACAATTCTTTAGGACGAGGGCTGCCCTGTGCATTGTGGAATGTTTAGCAGCCTTCCTGGCCTTTACCCGCTGGATGTCTCTCCTCATTTGTGATAAGCAAACCTGTCTCTGGGTGTTGCCAAGTACTCCGTGGGAGTACAAAATCACCCCCTGTTGAGAACTACTGGTTTATTCCCTTGCCCCAGTGTGTGGTGTAGGCTAGTGCATCAGCCTCACCTGTAAGCTTGTTAGAGATGCAGAAATTCAAGACCCACCCCAAACCCACTGAATAGAAATCTGTGTTTTAATAAGATCCTTAGGTGATATCATATGAATGTTAATGTGTGGGAAGTGCTGGTATCATCTTGAACAAAAGTCTGGCCTTATTTATCTCGTAAGCTAAGGTAGCACAATTTCAGGAGTGGAAATGTAATCTCAGTGGAATTCTCATCCTGCAAGTTGATGTATATACTGGCAGGTATATTTAGAACATGGTTCATTGAAATATTTAAGGAAAATCAAAGGGCACTGACCAACCTAAAAATCTTTCTTTTCTCCCAATAATTATCATGTTGTTTTCTGTTTTGGCCCACTTCGTACCATATGAATGCAGATTAATGATACTTAGGAAATGTTTGCATCTCCCAAGCTAATCCATAAATAACACCAGTAATAATAAATACTGAAATTCATCCTAGTGTTTATTATGTACTAAGTGCTCTATCAGGGTCTTTAATCCTCCCAACAACTCTGTGAGGCATTAACCTTGTTTGACTGATGAAGAAGCTAAGAGAGAAATTAAGTGCCTTTGTCCTGATGTCACATTTCTACAGAGTGAGGGGGGTCCGTGTTCTTTCCACCCTTTTCTTCTACCTTCCCATCTAAGGAGAGCAAAAACAAGAATGAGTATTTTCTCCAGCTTATTATGCCTAAACAGCATCCATGCAGATTCTCAGCCCCAGGAATAACAGGGGGAAAGAATCGTTATTTTTTTTTTTTAAGTCCCTTTTGTTCTATCTTCTCAGGCAGTGTTCTCATTATACCTTGAGAATGTCTGGTTGTTGCCAACAGCTTGAGGTGAAGCATCCGCTCACCCTTCCCTCCCCTTGCCCTGAGAGAATTAGCGTCCAGCAACAACAAAGCCCTGTGGTACACTGTAAGAAGCTTTCTGGGAAAGGACCGTTACGTCTCTTGTTTTTGAGATCTGCCCACTGATAGGACGGGGTACTATGCACTGATTCTGTAGCCCAAAGGTTTGATGAGTAGACACAGAGAAAGAAAACTAAATGTGGCACTCACATGATTTAATCGAAATCTAATACTTCAGTGATTCTTTATTTTTCCTTCATTAGAGAAACCCTCTGCTCTTGCTTCTGATCCTTTCTTTGGCTGAACTTCTGCTGTATCACCCGCCTATTTTTTAATTCAACCTATATTCTATCAGACGGTATTCCCAGCTTCCTTTTATCACCATGGTGACACCATACGCTTATGCCTTTATTAAAAATTTATCTTAAATAGATCTTCTAGGAACTAGTCTTTTAGGCAGTGACAGTTTTTCAGTTTCAAATCCACCATAATGTCCAGATACTGGGAATTTGTGTGCAAATATTATTCCACTATTACTATAAAGGGAAATAAAGCAAAATGTTTAAAATTAGATAGCTACTATTCCTGCTGGATGCTTATGCATGGAAAAAGACATTTTATATGCATTCCATTCTTACTTTCCAAGTGCACTTGGCACACAGTCTTTTTAAAGAAGAACTTTATGTAACCTTGAATTAGCTTATATGATCATCTACATTTGGTCAATTTTTAACTTTTAAACTTAATGTCAACTTTCCAGAAATATGTCCTATGAGAAAAATCAGAAATGCTGATGAAGATTAACATGCATATAAACAGCTTAAAATTACTTCTATATCCAGTAATGAGAGAAGAAATAATAATATAATAATTTATACTTTGATATAGTATGAACTGGTATGGTACAGTATCATATTATTGCTATACTACAAATTGCTCAACTGTAGTAATGACTGAATAATAAGCATTTCCTAAGAAAGATATTGCAAATAATTTTAGTAATGAGGAAAGGATTATAATGTAGTAATTGAGAATATACTAAATTTATTTGTGACACTGCTTTTGTCTTTATAGCTATGTCTATACCTCTTTAGTTAATTAAACATCTTTAGTTATATGTCTATTTATAAAATTGAAAAAATGCCAAATACTAATAATGGCTATACCTAGTTGATGAGTTTATGGGTGGTTTTTATCTTTTTAAAGCTTTTCTCTGTTTTCTGTAGTTTTTTTTTCATGAACAGGAAATACTTTTGAAATCAGAAAGAAAAAAGTGAATATTTAAATATGAAATTAATTTAATTCTACCTGGATTGTAGTAATATGATTAAGAGGTCCTTGGGATTTTGCATATTTTTCTTGTATTTAAAGAGTTTACTGTTACAGAAACTACTCTTAACCTGATACTTTTGTTTTAAAAGAGGATTTCAAAACAGTTATTCCAAATGAAGGACAGAGACTATTGTCTTCACCACAGATAATGAAAAATGAGTTACAAGGAGATAGGAACAAAATCAGGGGCCATTGTCCCCAGTGTGTATAAATTAAATAGCTATGTTTCCAAAAGGTCATATCTGGAGTTTGCAGATGGGCTTGACAAAAGAAAAGATTGCCTGAATATTTTTCATTGTACTTAAACAAAAATATTTAAGCAAAATGTAAAAAGATGATTTTTATAAAGAATATGATTAATGGGTGTTTTACGAGGAAAATACTCAGAGGATGGTGCTGGATACTAAGAAAAAAGCACAGGATTTGATCACAGCAAACATGGGATTCTCGATTTAACTGCCTTTACCAAGATGTGGATAAATAATTTCATCTTTCTTAGCCTCCATTTCTTCACTTATAATACAGAAGCAATCTAAAATCCCTTAGAGTTGAGAGTGTGCTTTATTCTACTGTTTTACATATCCTTGTGGCAGAGATCAAGTTATGGGAGTTTATATTTCTGAAACTTGGGTCAAGGTCCTGGCTGATCCTCAACAAGAACAACTGTGTGGGCATCTCTTGTGTTGTTGTTCTCACCAACTAAGTGAAGCCAAGCAACAAGGAAAGGAAGTCCAAGCACACAAAATCTCTTCTTGGTTTCCACGAAAACAGTGATTTTTCGTTTGGAACAGTCTTTCCACATGTGGAAGTGTTTCATCTTTCATAAAGTGCTTAATGTAAACTTGTGACTAGAAACAGCAAACAGTGATAATAGCTGTTCTCTTTTATGAATCCAAGTGTCTGTTAAATATATCTAACATGTACTTGTGTATGTGAATGTGTGTATTAAAAAGGCACTTAAGTAATTGATAATAATAGATAATGTATTAGTTTTTTAAAACAGCTTTATTGAAGTATAATTGATATGCAACAAATGGTACATATTTTAAGCATACAAGTTGCTGTTCTGATGTGTGTATGTGTGTGTGGTGTATGCCCTCACCAAAACCCATAACATCACCCCCAAAAGTTTCCTTGTCTCTTTTTGTAATTTCTCCACAAACTCATATGCGGTATGAAGGGTAGGTCAGAAGTTTTTTTTAAGGTTTCCATTTTTTATCATTGTGTATATCCAGTTCTTCCAGCACTGGATAGTGAAAAACTTCCCTTTCTTCCCCTTGCAACTGTTAAAAGTAAATTGCCCACATATGTTTGGGGGTATTTTGATTTATTTATTAATATTTGGCCATGCCACTAGCAAGATCTTAGTTCTCCACCCAGGGATTGAACTCTGGCCAAGGCAGTGAAAGAACCGAGTCCTAGCCATTAGACCACCAGGGAGCTCCCGTGGGTTTATTTTTGAAGTAACTATTTTGTTTCACTGATACAGTTCTTTGTTTGCTAATACCACACAGTCTGGATTGCTGCAGTTTTATAATGAGTCTTGAATTTAGCTAATAAAATTTTAGGTGTTTTGAATTTTCATATGAATCTTAGAATTAGCTTGTCAATTTCTCCAAGAAAACCTGCTGAGATTTTTATTGGGACTGCATTGAATCTCTCAATTGATTTATAGAGAATTACTATCTTAAATTGTCTTTCCTGATTTATGATCACAGTATATCACTTCATTTACTTAGGTTTTTTAAATTTTCTCTCTGCAGAGTTCTGTAGTTTTCATTATATAGGCCAAGTACACATTTTGTCATGTTTATACTTTAATATTTTGTATTTTTGACACTGATGCAAATGATATTCTTTCAATTTCAACTGATTATTCATTACTAAGCTATAAAAATACTCTTAATATTTAAGTATTGATCTAGGATCTCATGACTGTGTTACACTCAATTTTTAGTTTTAGTAGATTTGGGGAGTAGATTCCATAAGGTTTTCTTTGTGGGTGATTGTGTCATTTGCAAATATTGACATTTTACATTCTTTGTTTCCAATCTGGATGGTTTTCATTTTGTTTTTCTTGTCTTATTACATTGACTTAGCACTTCAGTAAAATAATGAGTAGATGTGGTAAAAACAGACATCATTTCTTTGTTCAAGATTTTAACAGAAAAAGCGCTTAGTATTCTACCACTAAGTAGGATATTACTGAACTGAGGATATTAAGTGTACATTTTTGTAGATGTCCATTATCTTGTTGAAAAAGTTTCCTTTTGAGAAATGCTACTTTCCTGAAAGTTTTTTTTTTTTTTAATTAGGGATGGATTTGGATTTTGCTAAAAAATTTTTCCATCTATTTATAATTGTGTGTGGGTGTGTGTTTAAATCAGCTAAAGCTTCCCTGGTGGTTCAGTCAGTAGAGTCTGCCTGCAATGCAAGAGACTCGGGTTGGATTGCTGGGTCTGGAAGATCTCCTGGAGAAGAGAATGGCCACCCACTCTAGTATTCTTGCCTGGAGAATTCCATGGACAGAGGAACCTGATGGGCTACACGGGATCACAAAGAGTTGGATACAACTGAGTGACTTACACGTCACTTTACATGGTGAATGATATTGACCGATTTTCAGTGTGAAACCAGACTGGTATTCCTGGGATAAATCTCATTTGGTTATAATGCATTATATTTTTAAAATTATATATCACTGGATTTGATTTGCTAATTTTTTTTTTTTTTGCACCTGTGTTCATGAGGGATGCTGCTCTGTAGTTATTTTTCTTGTGTTTGTAGAATGAACTGGGAAGTACTACCTTCTCTTCACCTAGTGGTGGTGGCTCAAATGGTAAAGAATCCTGCTGCCAATGTAGAAGACAGAGGAGATGCAGGTTCGATCCCTGGGTCAGGAATATCCCCTGGTAGAGGAAATGGCAACCTATTCCAGTATTCTTGGCTGAAAATGCCATGGACAGAGGAGCCTCGTGGGCTGTATAGTCCATGAAGTTGAGCACTTGATAAGAATAATACCTTCAAATTTCTAGAAGTTGTGTAGAATTTCTTTCTTTCTTCAGGGTTTGATTGAATTGACCAATAAAATGACAGGTGGTAACTAGGCTTATCATCATAATCATTTCATAATGTATGATAATATCAAATATAAAAAATAACTACTGTGTTGTATACCAGACATTAATATAATATTATATGTTAGTTATAAATTAGTAAAGAAAGAATTGACCAATAAAGCCATCTGTGTGCGGAGTCACTCAGTCATGCCTGACTCTTTGTGACCCCATGGACTGTAGCCCACCAGGCTCCTTTGTCCATGGGGATTCTCCAGATAAGAATACTGGAGTGGTTTCCATGTCCTTCTCCGGGGGATATTCCCAACCCAGCGATCAAACCCAGGTCTCCCACACTGCAGGCGGATTCTTTACCATCTGAGCCACCAGGGAAGCCCCAAAAGCCATCTGTATATAGAGATTTTTTGGTGGGAAGATTTCAAATTACAAATGCAACTTCTTAACAAATAGTGTTAGATTATCTGTATCCTCTTGAGTAAGCTTTAGTAGTTTATGTCTTTGAAGGAATTCGTCATTTTCATCTAGTTGTCAGATTTATAGGCATAAAGTTTACAACATTCCTTTATTAGCTATTTTAGTTATCAGTTTATTACCTCTCAGCTCCAGATCCACTCTTTACCTGCTCTGTGATCTGTTGTCTAGTTGGTAAATCATTACCGACTCTTTTGCTACCCCGTGAACTGCAGTCCACCAGGCTCCTGTGTCCATGGGATTTTCCAGGCAAGAATACTGGAGTCAGTTGTCGTTTCCTTCTCTAAGGGATCTTCCTGACCCAGAGATCAAACCTGCGTCTCCTGAAATTCTCGACCCCTGAGCCCACCTGGGAAGCCCCTGCTCTGTTATAATGGAGCTTTAAGCATGTCTCCCTTGCAGCGAGCAGGATAATATGCTTTGTCAGTAGAAGGTACTAGAGAGCTTTACAGAGGAGGGACTTGTCTTCCTTCTTTCTGGTGGGAGTCAGTGTTCTATGTATATTCTCAAGTTTTTGCAGTTAGGGCTTTGAGCAAAAAACATTGGCACCTGGGTTGAAGGATGACTGAATAGAACCATGAAGATAAAGGCATATGGAGAGAGACACATAATTGATCTCTGCAGACCCATTTGTTTATATTTGTTTGTGTTACAGGGTGGTAATGTCGAGGGGAGAGGATGGAATCCTTAGAGAGCATTTGCTTATATTCTGGAGCAAAGGTTTCTCTAAAGAGGAGCATGGCAGGTGTGCCAACAGTCCTCTGTAAGCTCTGAGTTTCATAATGTTGGAGTGCCCATCCCGTGGTGCAAAACCCATTTTAATGCCTAGGGTACATGGGCTCTGCCACATCACACCCTATTCTCATTGGCAACAATTCCCACATGTGGCAAGAGAATGTGTGACATTCTCCTGCATCCCCCTGTGGGAGAACTGAGTCGTGAGGAAGGGACACACACTGCTGTGTATGTGAAAGTACTGTTCCCTGAAAGAGCGATTTTATGTAAATGCATATGCATTTATGCACGCACGTACACACATATCTACGTCTATACTTGTGACAAGCTTACTCGTTAGTTTATGGATCTCATTGCACATCTTTCCAGTTTCAGGCTTAGTTCCAGCCTTGCTGCTGTGCTGCCACTTCTTTGCCCCAGCTGCATGGCTGTCAGCAGGGCACTGACACATCCCGAGCGCTCAGTCCCTCCGTGAGCTCACCGCCCTGGCCACTGCACTCACTGTGGCCCCGCTGACTCGGACACCACGTGCTCCAGGTGTTGCTCTGTCCTTCTGGTCAACAGACTTCCCATACTCCAGTCCTCTGCACAATATCCCACGGCCCTGACCCATCTGCACCCTGTCGGACTGTTTCTCGCAGTCCTCCTGACACTGACACTGTTACTCCTGGCTGATACCACACCACAGCGAGTGTGCTCCAGTCACCTTGACTCCTTCTGTGCTGTGTGGTTTCACCTGCAGCTGGGAGAGGTTTTTAATTTACCTTTTTTTTTTTTCCTGCACCTGTGGACCAGTTCAGGTTTAGCCAATGCAGTGAACTTCCCTGTTATGTGGTGGGCTGCAAGACCAACTTTTCTAATAAGGTCTTAATTCAACCTTGAGAAGGGCACCCCTTCCAATTGCATTCCTCTTTGAGTACTCTCCCTCAAGTTTATATTATTCTTTAGAGCTTTGTTTATATCTTTATTATTACTCTTCATTATAGTTCACTATTTTATGGGCTTTCCTGGTGGCTCAGACCGTAAAGAATAGGCCTTCAATGCAGGAGACCCGGGTTCAATCCCTCTGTTGGGAAGATCACCTGGAGAAGGGAACAGCTACCCACTCCAGTATTCTTGCCGGGAGAATTCCACGGACAGAGGAGCCTGGCAGGCTGCAGTCTGTGGGGTCACAAAGAGTCCGACAGGACTGACCAACACACACACACACGCACATTCCTTTTTATAGTTAATGCAGACTTTACTGATAGAAGACTCTTATGAAATCAGTTGTATCATGCCATGCATTCATACAACATAGAGTGACCTCTTGCACTATAGGGGGGAGAACTCACAAACTCACTAGTTAAGTATTCTTTATATCAAAACTTCTCTGCTCAAATCATCATGTATTTTATGTTGCCTGATAAGATTCGGACTGATACATTACTTAAGAGAACAAATTTGTATTCAGTACACAGTAAACTGCACATATTTAAACTGTACAATTTGCTGTTTGATATGTGTGTATACCTATAATATACTATCAGGATAATCAGCGTATATGTTACCTCTAGATGTTTCTTTATGTAAAATATTATTTTGGTACCTTGGGATCAGTGTATGGGATTCATGGTCACTTTCATGCATAGTTAAATCACTGCTGGTCATCCTGGTTTAGGAATGATTTCTGGAATGATTTCTGCTGACAGTTACTTTCACTAGCATCTGGATAGGAAGGGTCAGGGTCAAATGAACATATCCTGAGGTGCTGAGGATGGTCTAGTGGAGAAGTATGGACTAATGGAGCATGTGGCTAATGGAGAAGAAATAAGGTTTACATTAAATAAATATTTAGATTTAGGACTTTGGCTGTTAACTCACATGAACAAGGCTTGAGAGAGTTTTTCCAAGTTATCAACAAAACTTCTATTTCAGTTTGCTAATAATGCATCAAGAAGCTAAAAATCATTGAAAAACTATCAGTAGTGAAAGAAAATAAATTTTGGCTAACTATGCTCAAGGAGACTGAATTAGTTATTTAGCATCTTTGCAAAAGGGACAAAGAGGTTGAAGCTAAAAATGTAGGCATAACTTATTGTAGAGGTGGGTCTGTTAGGTTATGAATAGAAATGTTTGCTCTCCTTTGGTTTATAATGTTTGTGGTATGTCAGTTTTTTCTATGTTGAAATCTGTTGCCATTTATTTTTATCCCAAATAAATATTCAATCTTATATCCATAATTTGGTTTTATCCTTATAGTGGAATCTCCCGAAAATGCCTGGAGTCCCACAACCTGGATTTGCCTATGTCTCCAGCACAGTTTTTCCTTAAACATGTGAAAATATACATAAAACACTGACTCTCACCAGGAAGTAGGAAAAGACAAGTCCCTCCTTTGTAATATCCTCCAGTACCTTCTGTTCACAAAGCTAATGATCGTGCTTGCTGCTAAGGAGAAATATTTAAAGCTCCGTTCTCAGAGAGTGGGCAAAGAAGAGTGGATTTGGAATTGACAGCCAATAAATTGCCCAGTGTATGGAGGTTTTTTTTATGGTAACAGAGACTCTGTAGGGATTTTGAAAATATTGATGATGATGATGGTGATGACAACAATGGCAGTGATTGATGGAGGTGGTAGTGATAATTAATGGCTATTTCATTTATTCTTACAGACTAAGCTAAACCCCCTAACTACTTTTCCAGATTTTTCCAGCATATCAGTATTTCTTTTTCATTCTCAAATTTGCACCACCTACGGTTTAAACTTCATCTTGGTCTATCCTACTAAAGATTGAGAACACTTGGTCAACATTTATCATCTATTTCTTTAGGTGGTCAGTGTCTGTTGATAATTTGTCAACCCCAAATCAGAGCACACAGTTTTTTCTAGTTTATATGTTTCTAATATTATATAACATGGTGTTTGATGCCTTATACAAGTATCCAGCTAATTTATATTTATTTTTATACTTAAGTAATTGCTTTTATTGTAAAAAAAAAAGACAATTGAGTGTATATTTTAAGTAAATAAATTTCACATGCAAATAGAAGTATATGAAAATTGTACTGGAAAATCAAGGACAGTTTAGAAATGCTCTTGTGTAACATGCCTTAAGAATGATTCAACGTAGCATAAAGAAAATTATAACTATTTTTTTATTATATTTTATTTACTTCTGTGGCAAACGTGTTGGTTTTCAGATGTATATATTTTGCTTTTATTCTTCATGTGTATCTTCCTAGTTTGAATCGATGGCTTTCCTTCCTTTCTTAGTTTGTCATTTTTTTCACAGGTTGCTCAAGACAAAGAGCTCTTTGATAATGGGCGGGACAAAGGGTTAAAGGATAGTTTAGAACTAATTCAAGAAAGAACAATCCGATCCCACTTGGAGAAGGACAGAGACACTGAATCAGATGGGGCCGGGGAGCCTGGGGAGGAAATTGTGAGTACTTGCTCTTGATTGAGTATCATTATCCTCCTGTGGTCTAGGAAGATGATTGTTATAATTAGCAACAAATGTCTTGGGCAACTATAATTTACCTTTCCCTGTAACGACTGATGGTTTACCTTTTTCAGTGCTTTCTTTTGCCTACCCACCATGCCCTTCTCCCTACCCTTCTATAACAATCAAATGCAGAATATTATATATTTGTCTTATAGTGTTGGATCTCAGTGTATATTAACAGTGATAATGTGACTATTAATTGAATGAAAAAGCCATTCAATAACCAGTCACCCCACTTTGGGGCTCTCTTAAAATTTCTACAGGGGGAAACTAGAAACCACAGGATCACATAGTAAGCATGCCGGAGACACCTTACAGATATCTTAGGACTATTTCTTATTAATCCTTTTTCTAAGTGTAGTACTACATTTAGAAAGGAATATTATTTTACTGTATTGCATAGTGTCTTTTAAGTGAATTTTCATATTCTTTAGATTTTATTTATAGTGTACTTTTTAATCTCATTTGAATTTATTGCAGTAATTCAGTAGAAGTACATGTAACTCAAGTTGAGTTTTAAAAATAGAATGTAAACACAATGCTTTATAAAACATCATAGAATTAATTGTGAAGAGTATTTAACTAGTATATACCTGTACTAGTTATTTGTTACATGATAATCACAATTGTTGACCTGCCTTTAAATGAAAGTAGCTCAAGTCCTCTTTTTGAAGTGTCCCATTATTTTGGAATTTGCACTAAATCTATATAAATAGGTCCCATTGCAGATTTTAAATAACATAGAATATCATATTAAGAATAGTAATTAAGTGAAAAAAAGTCATTGAAATAAATAACTGATAAATCATCTGGCAAAGATGAATATTCCTAAAACTGAGGAGAGTTGAGAATAATATAATGATATGTTTTTATCATTATCATATGTGTAGCTGCTGCTCTGACATTTCTGTCTTTTACTACCACAGTTTTAGAATGAATGGTCAGCATTTCTCATCTGCAAGTCTACTCTGTATCCTTATGACTTGAATTAATTCTGTGTCTTCCCGGAGACTGTTCTAGAATGCCATTGACACGTTCTTTTAACCGTATCTGCTGGCCTTTGCTCGGTGTTCATTCTCTATAGCATCTCTGTAGATGTTCATGTTGTAGATCACAGTGAGTTTTCCTGAAACAATGTCCTTTGTGGCTTTGATTCTGGGTTGTCTTCTGTCATCTGGGCTGCTCCTTTTTTCACTATTTTTGTCCACTCCCCTAAATGCACTTATTTTGCTCATTGCTAGAACACTTGCTCTTTTCCTCCTCCTTTGGGAAATATTTTCTTAAATCTCATTTCTCTGAGGACAAAACTTTGAAAACGAACGTTTTTCCATCTCTGGACTTGTTTTCTTGACTATCCTAGAGTCAAGGAAAGTGAGAATAAGATAAAGTAAGTAATTTTTTTGGTTAAGATCATAAAACTATCTAGTTAGAGACCTAGAACTATGGAATTAATTTGAAAGATGAATCGTCTGTTAGTAAAACCAAAACAAAACTGGAGTTTGATTTTTTAGTTTTTGCTCTCTTTTGAAAGACAGCTTTTTTAATACTTATTTTATTTTTTTTACTCTTTGTTTATTTGTAAAGGTGGTCCTTGTGTTGTTGCATAGCTTTTTGCTAAAGGTTAATAACATATGTACTATATCCAACAGTCTTCAAGTAATTAATTCAGGTCCTAAGCAGAAGTTGCATAGTTTTTGAGACGATGGGAAAATTCAGTTGCTGTTTATACTCAGTTATATTAATGGCACTGGAGCAAGTCCATTATTTTAACACCATTTGCCAATTTTGCTGACAGTGATTACAGTAAAATATGACAGTAAATTTTATTTTTAAAGGGCTTTTAAGCTGTATACTTAGAGTGCCTGTATCTCAAATGACATTCAAGGTGTCCTTTCCTTTGTATGTGGTTGATAATTTCACTTTCTCAGGCCTGTATTTGCATAAGGTTCATTCTACTGACTACTGGGATCACAAAGACCAAATTTACTGCTTGTGTTCAGGTTATCCTAGGACAACCCGAAAAAGTCTTCATTTTTTAAAACCAGGTTGTTCTTGTATAAGCTTAGGATTTAACACAAACAAACAGTGAGGAAAATGTAGAAAACTTCTGTGTCAACATCCTAAACTAGAGCACAAATTTTTGTGTACTAGATAAAATGTGATAGAAGGCAATGTACCTGATTTTTTATATACGATTGTGGAATTAGTCTCATCTTAAAATCATACCGAAGAATTGATGCTTTTGAACTGTGGTGTTGGAGAAGACTCTTGAGAGTCCCTTGGACTGCAAGGAGATCCAATCAGTCCATTCTGAAGGAGATCAGCCCTGGAATTTCTTTGGAAGGACTGATGCTAAAGCTGAAACTCCAGTACTTTGGCCACCTCATGTGAAGAGTTGACTCATTGGAAAAGACTCAGATGCTGGGAGGGATTGGGGGCAGGAGGAGAAGGGGACGACAGAGGATGAGATGGCTGGATGGCATCACTGACTCGATGGACGTGAGTCTGAGTGAACTCCGGAAGTTGGTGATGGACAGGGAGGCCTGGCGTGCTGCGATTCATGGGGTTGCAAAGAGTTGGACATGACTGAGCGACTGAACTGAACTGAAAATCATACCTGGCTGTTCTTGTTACCATGAAAAAAAGCAAAGAATATTTTGCTGCCTAAAGCTTGGTTTTACTAATGAAATTATTTCTATGCCACCTCTTATCTGTTAGAAGGCCTAAAGAGACCCCACAGTTGCTTCTTAGAAGTTCAAGCATATTTGGTTAAACAGGTTAATTTTCTCTCCCAATTTAATTCTGTTCATTTGCATTTGCTTTTTATTCTCTACCAATTTCTGTCTTTTCCAAAATGTTTGTATAGTGATTGTTCAGCACATTTTTAATTTGAAGGACAGTTTCACCCAAATTTTTTTCTCTTGTTACCTCATCTTCTGAATTGAAAATATCTACATATCTGCATATGTCATTCAACATACTTGAAAACTGTATTTGACAGTAAAGAAAATGGTATACCAAGTGTTTGATGGAAGTAAAAAATAAAATCTTAAAGTGATAGAGCATATGTAACGAGACAAAACCATTATATGTTATTCAATATTTGTTATAAAAACATTGAAATAGAAAATTGATGCTGCTATCAACACTTAAAAATATGGCTATATTGGAAATTTGGGGATTGAAATTTAAGGAATTTGTTTGAATATTTTTATTTAAACTATTCCTGTTAAATTTTTGTGAAATCTTCTATTCATACTCTTCCTATTCAAACTGTGAGTTAAATTGGAGTACTTGAGTTACAAAATATTGTAAGACTTTTAAAAAATCAGCATATTCATATTTTTGTTAAATTCATCCTACTGTGTTCTGGTGACTGCCAAAACATTTAATAAGATTATGACAAATCTATTGAACATTTTGAAATGTATGTAATAGTTGAATAAAATTACTTCTGCATGATATAGTGTAAAATAATGAAGATATTAAAAGTAAATACTTTCACAAATGATTCAAATTCTATAACAAATGATTTAAGAAGTCCCATAACATGAGACTAATTTATATACGTACTAACATTTTTGAATTTAGTTCCAATCACAATTAGACTTTTCACAAATAGTTTTAGATAAAACAACAGTAGCAGCAGCCCCCCTCCTTCTCCCTCAAAACTCTCAACACCTTAAGAGAAATCAATTTAATTTTACTTTTAAACTATAAGGATATTTGGGAATGATGCCCACATCACTAATTCTGTTCCAAACTAATAATAGAGAAGTCCATTTTGGAGCTTGTCTGGTAGCTCAGCTGGTAAAGAATCCACCTGCAATGCAGGAGACCCCGGTTTGATTCCTGGGTTGGAAAGATCCCTTGAGAAGTGATGGGCTCCCCATGCCAGTATTCTTGGGCTTCCCTGGTGGTTCAGACAGTGAATAATCTCCCTGCAATGCGGCACACCTGGGTTTGATCCTTGGGTTGGGAAGGTTCCTTGGAGGAGGGCATAGCAACCCACTTCAGTATTCTTGCCTGGAGAATCCCCATGGATAGAGGAGCCTGGTGGGCTGCAGTTCATGGGGTTGCAAACAGTCAGACATGACTGAGCAACTAAGCACATGGCTTATTTATTTTCTCCTCCTCCAAATGTTAGACTAATTATATGGTTAAATATGGTTTAGTCATCTGATTAAAAATGTACACCAGCTTTCTTTTCTTTTTTTTTTTTTCCCAATAAAACAGGTATTCAATCCCGTATTTTTCCTGAAGACGAAACAGGTTTTGACAAGTCCATTATACTACTGTAGACTTAAAGGAGACTTTAAACACAACAAGAAAATAAAACATAACACTCAGAATATAAAATGATTTAAACTTTAAAAGTTAAAGATAAACAATGATAAGGTTATTAAATGAGTGTTACAGAAATCTCTACACTGCCTTAAGTATTAATCGACTAAAAATCAGCACTAAACTTTTCAACAATTGAGTGAAAAATTGTAACCTGAAAAATTCCATAGTTCACCGATTTCATGCGTTTTAAAAATAGACCTCTTGTTTAAGAGGTACAATTATTTTGTATACTAATCCCAGAAAGAAATTTCTTGCAAAGTTTCTCATTAAGAGGATAATGTAAGCAACATCCTGCATGAGATTCCTAGAGATGAGTTCAGAAGTTCTATTTTTTTAAGAATTATATGCTAAATATTGAATATTTATTATAATGTATTTAAGTAATCTAAGTTAATGTATAAATATGATAATCAACCATGTAAATACATTAAATATATGTAATATTCTCTTAGAGTATTATACCAAAGCAGAGAGAGAACCTTATTTTCTGTAAGAGTGCATAGTGTGAGTGCCGTGAATGCAGTGGCCTTAGGAGACACCTAGCCATGCTGTCTGTTGCCACAGAAGGTCTAGGTACACCACTCCAAAACAAAAGTCAATAACTTGGCAAGTTATCCACGTGTGTGCATACGTGCGCTGTCATTCAGTAGTGTCCCATGCTTTGTGACCCCATGGACTGCAGCCCGCCAGGCTCCTCTGTCCACGAAATTTTCCAGGCAAGAATACTGGAATGGGTTGCAGTTCCTCCTCCAGTGGATCTTTGTGGCCCAGGGATGGAACCTACATTTCCTGTGGCTCCTGCACTGGCAGGCGGATTATTTATTGCTGAGCCACCTGGGAAGCTCAAGCTATCCATTCAACTGCCTTGTAATTTATGATCTTATGTGGTAAGTTCGCTCATTTAGTTCTCCTGGCATGTATTTTGTAAACAGTGCTCTACAGAGCAGCCTGCTATTCAAGATTATCTACTCTAAGGGTACTTTCCTGATACTTAAAAAAAAAAAAAAGACCAAGGAGTAGGTGTGATGTTGGGAAAGATTGAAGGCAGAAGGAGAAGAGGGTAACAGAGGATGAGATGGTTGGATGGCATCACTGATTCAATGGACATGAACTTGGGCAAACTCCGGGAGATATTGAGGGACAGGGATGCCTGGCGTGCTGCAGTCCATGGGCTGCAAAGAGTCAGACACGACTTATCAACAGAACAACAACGACCTTCATTTTCAGGCTCTTTTTGCAACCATCTACTCTTGCATTGTTGCCTGGGTAATCCCATGGACAGAGGGGCCTCGGAGGCTATAGTCCATGGGGTTGCAAAGAGTCGGACACTACTGAGCATACACGCACCACCTTGTGCTGCAGAACTTTGGGGAACTTTTGGTTCCTTCATCTGCATATGCAAAATTACATCCCTAGGAATGTCTTACATCTTCTTGGAGGAAGAGAAAGCCTTTCTGTGCACCCTCCATACTGTTGGGCAGGCACACAACTCTTCTAAAGTGAAAGTGAAAGTTGCTCAGTTGTGTTCGACTCTTTGTGACCCCATAGACTATACAGTCCATGGAATTCTCCAGGCCAGAATACTGGAGTGGGTAGCCTTTGTCTTCTCCAGCGGATCTTCATGATCCAAGAATCGAACCAGGTTCTCCTGCATTGCAGGTGGATTCTTTTCCAACTGAGCTATCAGGGAAGCCCAACTCTTCTAAAAGTCCATCCCAATTTAGGTATAAGACTCCAAGCTAAGACAAAGCGTGGGACAGTTGTGCTTCAGGTCCATGTTAAGGAATATCACCTTAAGGTCCCCGCTGCACCAATTTTATGAAAAACTCACTTGAACAAAAGTATGTTTGTAAACACACACACATCACTGTAAGAGTATGTGGTCCAGCTGAGAACTGCATTAATTGACTTCTTAATTGCTGTTGTCCCCTCATATAATTGCTTTTATTGAGTTACTTCTTTAGTGCAATGTCCCAGCCTACAGTGAGTAATTTTATAAGGAAACAGTCTTATGAAACATAATGCTACATCTAGTGTAAGAATGTTGGGTTTGTTTCATCACCCAGCGCCATCTTTATCAGGACCCATGGGAGAAGAGTTTCTTGGATTTCAAAACTAGGAATGCCTGCCCTGAGCTACATGTGCCCTCCTCATCCATGTTGTTAATAAGGTACTTGACGGGGCCACTTCTGAATCCTGAACTTCCTGGCTCTGTCCCCCAAGGCCTGCCCTGGCACTGGATTCTAGAAAAGCTAGGGTCAACATATGGCCTTCTTCTAGTGAAGGTCCAGATCCACAGGAAGCTTATGTATTCGTTTCAGTCCTGGTATCCACTAATTTCTTCTAGTATTGCTTTCTCTTGGTTTCATTTTTTTATCCTCTTAGTTGAGATTTTATTTTTTCTTAATATATAGATTTTGAAAGCTACCTTAAATTTATGGAAGTGAGGGTGAGAGTTTGCAGAACAGTTAAGGCCTTAACCTTTCATTCTTCTGTGTCCTTTGAGTCCAGCGATTCCTGTGTTCTTTAAGCTGACCCCCTGTGTAGTCAGACTGCACTCCAGATTTGCTCACTGTTCCCTCTATAGGGTTTTTCTCTATTGATAAAATATTATACCACCTTCCCCATGGAGGACATGAAGCATGGTTGGTGTGGCATGTCACTTGTGCTGTGTTCTTTAAGCATATAAATTTTCATATAAAGTTTAATGCTTCTTGGAAGTACTGAATTTGGTGAGCTCAATGTTTTTGATGATTCATATTGTCACTCAGTTTCTTGGGTGATTTAATAAAAGATCTGAACTCTTCTCTGAAATGAACACGCTCAATTAAAAAAAAGAAATGTTTACATATTATCTTGATAGGAGTTGATGGTAAAGCAGAAATTCTGAGAAATGCTAGTAAATATTGTCAGTAAACTCCTTCCTCCATTGTCTGAAAATACTTAAATGGCACAGCAGACATTCAGTATATCCTGTGATTCACTTTACCATTCACATTTTTTGAACAACTAAGAAGAATGTAGGAAAATTGTTTTTGATTATGTTATCATTTATTCACTCATCCACTTAATTCCTGTTATCAGTAACTACTCTGTACCCTACACTGTTCTCAGTATTGAAGATACAGTGAAGAAAATGAAAAATCCCTGCCCTTGTAGAACTTATATTCTGTTAATAGCTAGGGGAGACAGATAATAAACACACTAATAAATTCATAAATAACCAAAAGAGAACCTCACATGATTTTGGATACTATGAAAAAAAAGAAGTGGCTAAGTGTGGTGATGACTTTAGTTAGAGGAATCAGGACAGGATAATGACCTTTGATAGGAGACCCGAACATTGAGAGAGAATCAGCCACACAAAGATCAGGGAAAGAATCCTCCAAGCAAAGAGAACAGCTAGTGCAAAGGATCTGAGATGAGAAAAGGGTTGCATGCTCTGGGTCCAGGGAGAAGGCTGGCATGCTTTGAGCTGACTGTGGTAGACCAGGAGGATGAGGGGCCGGCAGGGAGTGGGTCACTTGGGGTTGTTAACTATTCATGTCTAGTTGTCCTTAGTCTCAGTTTCCAGAAGCAAATGGGGAGGATGAAGGCTCCTTCACAGGCTAGTTTGTGAAGATTTTGTGTGTTAATCGCTGGTTAATGCTCAGGAGAATGCCTGGCACTTGGTAAGAACTATATGTGTTGCTTACTATTCTTATGCATATATGCATGGTACAGTTTTCCTCTAGCTAACAATTTATTGTCCTGATAGACTTTTAAAACAAGTATAGGTCTTAATAATCATATCCGGTCTTGATGTTTTACAGATCATACTTTAGCTCAAAGAGGTCAAATGGCCACGCAAACTCCCACAACTAGTGAGGAAATGTTTAGACGAGAATCTTGGTCTCTTGACTCTCAAGCCAAGAGCTTTCTCTGTTATATTGTGTTGGCCTTTAGTTATCAAACTAACGGGCATAGAATTGTTTTCCTTAGTATTTGCCTTATAGGATTATATTTAGAAATGTATAGTTAAACCTGACTTTCTTTGTATAGAGATCAAGATAGTTACATGAATTTATAAGTCAATGACTTACTGATAATTGAAAGATTTTTGGAAATAATTCAAATTTCAAATGATTCTAACAATTAGCTGCAGATTTAAATATCCCATTTGTAGCTTTAGCATTTACACTTTTTTGAGTAAGATGGATCTAGGAAAACAGTTTCATTTCATTCATTCATCTCAGCAGCTCCCCTGTGTCTGTACCCAATACAAAGTGCCTGCCCTCATGGAATCTGTACTTATAGAAGCAAATAATAAACACGTGAATAAACTAACACATGACTAAAAAAAGACAATTTCAGAGAAGTCCCCAAGATACTTTAAAATGAAATCAAGTAGTCAGTGATTTGTTATTATGATAGACAAGAATTTTGTCACTAAAATTGGAAAACCTAATCACACTTTAAACCCATTAAAAACATTTTTTTGAGCACTGCTTACCAGTAAACACATGAATGGTTTACGTAAATTCAAATGCAGTTATGTACATGGTGTTATTGAACAGTGACATTTAAATTAATATGTAGCATAGTCTTTGTTAACGCATCAATTTATAGGGCTACATTTATTTTACCCAAAACGTATGATTTGGTGGCTTGCAATAATTTTAAATTTTAACTTGTCTCTTTTTACAACTCTGTAAGTTTTCCTAGGCATAGGAGAATTAGTTTCGGGGACATTTTTTTCCCCTTTGCTTGCCTTTTTATAGGAGATCCATTACCTGGGAAAGGTTTTGTTCTGAAAGTTCATTTGTAAACCATTTTGAACTCATTTGTCATAGAAGCAGGCTTAACATGGTGGTTAGTTTCAAATGCCAATTCACAGAAATTTATTCCCCATTTTTGAAGCTGAGTGGCTGTAGTTATGATGCTTCCGTGAGTTCTGACCCAGTTTGGTTTGGAAGTAAACAGGGGAGAGGCGTACTTTTCTCCTTCTCTGAGCTCGGACCGTGGACCTAGTCCGTCCCTTAAAGCTGAGAAGCTCTCCTTTTTGCACTTACTCACTTCCTTTCTGCGCTCCTGCCTCCTATGGCACCCTTCTCTTTAGGCTCTTGTAAAATTAAAAGGATTTTTTTCCCAGTAAGAATACGTGTTCCTTACTCTGTTTTCCATTTCATTTGGAGTCATACAAAATTGATAATCAGGTACACAAAATGAATATTTGATTTTCAAGATACCAAGCATATATTTCACACTGTTGAAATGATTTCTTTTAACGTTTGTTCAGATACCTGCTTTTAGGAGCTAAGAACTTATATTCTCAATGTTACCTCCTTTTGCTCCCTAACAGCACTCACCATTCAGTTAGAGCTGCAGTTCACTCATCCTCAGATGTTCACAGAATGTTCTTGTTTCTTGCTTTGAGATGGTGTGTTTGCTGTTTAGTTGCTAGGTTGTGTCCAACCAGCACTTGCAACGCCGTGGACTGTGGCCTGCCAGGCTCCTGTGTCCATGGAATTTCCCAGCAAGAATAGCGGAGTGGATTGCCATTTTCTTGGGGATCCTCCTGACCCAGGGGATTGAACTTGCATCTCCTACATTGCGGGTGGATTCTTTACCGCTGAGCCACCGGGGAAGCCATGAGATGGTATATAGGATTTGAAAATTTAAGAGATTTCACTGAAGGCAAGCTTAGTCCTGTAAGGAAAGGCTGAAAAATTATAGCAGTATTATTCAATTAGTTTGGGTCCGCCCTGCTGTTGGCATCTGCTTTGTTTTCTATATTGTCTTTGTGCACTTTGCTGTCAATTTAGAGAAATAGGCTACATGGACTCCTAGCCAAAGCAGAAACCAAGTGGTGAGTGTTTCCTGCTCAACTCTGAAGACAGTGCATAGGTCTGTTGCCCGCCAAAAATAGATGTAGTTTATAGTATGTTCAACTCCATGGCTCATATTTTTTCATTTCCTCTTCCCAGATGAATAAATCGGGAGGAAAGAGAAAAAATTACCCCCATAAAAAGTACATTTCCCCCTCTATGTTCAATTATGGAGGGACATCTATAAACACAGGCATAGAGCCCAGAGGAAAGGAGATATTTTCGAAATGTTGTCTGAGAGTCACTTTAGCTTCCAAATAAAAATTGTTTGAAAATACATTTAGGACATCTAAGCAGAAATATTGACATATGGTATGTGATATTTGGCTGAGTTCGTGGATGATATATGGGCCTGCCTGAAGGAGCTTTGCTGGTAATTGTATAACCTAGGAAGAGACTGATTGTCAGAAACACAGAGATTCGAGGATCTGTGGAAACTTAATGGTCATGTAGGAGAATTTATTTGGTGATTGAAGGAGTGTAACTTATACAGAATAGAAATAAAATTAATGAGGCTTTTTAGAAATAGCTGAAGTATTCAGTTTCTGTTTTTGCAAATTCCAAAAAGATTCTATTTGCTAGGTCTTCAGGAACCACAGCAGCAATGTGCCCTTTGTCAATATCTACTGTTGAAAACAGCCTTTCAGGCTGTTTAGGGTATGGCACTTATTTGTCCATTGCAGTTTTGCCTCTTAAAGCACAAGTCATATATGCTTGTAGCGTATTTAAAGTTATACAACCAATAGATTTATGAGAGACAGCAAGGATTGCAACAGTTCATGCTCAAACCTGTATGTACTTGAGAAGTAAAGTGTCAAAGAGATAGTACTGTTTATTGGAATGTACATTTAGTTAAACTTAGGAAACTTGGTTTCTACTTTTGCCATGGAGTTTTATGAGTTTAGATAAGTGACATAACCACTCTTGGATTTATTTATATATCTCTAAAATATTACACATATATATATATCTAAAATAGAAAGATATATATATATATCTAAAATACTAAAAAGCAGAGACATTACTTTGCCGACAAAGGTCTGTCTACTCAAAGCTTTGGTTTTTCCAGTGGTCATGTATGGGTGTCAGAGTTGAACTATAAAGAAAGCTGAGCACTGAAGAATTGATACTTTTGAACTGTGGTGTTGGAGAAGACTCTAGAGAGTCCCTTGGACTGCAAGGAGATCCAACCAGTCCATCCTAAAGGAAATCAGTCCTGGATATTCATTGGAAGGACTGATGCTAAAGCTGAAACTCCAATATTTTGGCCACCTAATGTGAAGAACTGACTCATTTGAAAAGACCCTGATGCTGGAAATGATTGAAGGTGGGAAGAGAAGGGGATGACAGAGGATGAGATGGTTGGATGGCATCACTGACTCAATGGACATGAGTTTGAGTAAGCTCTAGAAGTTGGTGATGGACAGGGATGCCTGGAGTGCTGCAGTCCATGGGGTCGCGAAGAGTCAGATATGACTGAACAACTGAACTGAACTGAAAATGTGAGGAGAGTCTAGTTGATTTCCAGGGTTTCTCCCTTTTTTATCAAATGAATCCCACTGGGATTAAAAAACCTGGAATAAAAAAACCTATTTTCCATGCCAAGAGTAATGGCTGAAATATCTATGAAATTATATAAAAAGCATCTAAATCAATGATGTGTTTCTTTTTTTTCAGTTTTATGGAAATATAATTAGCAAATATAATTGCAAGATATTTAAAATGTACATGATGATTTAAATAGCGATACATTATGAAAGGATTCCTCCTATCAAGTTAGTTAAGACATTTATCACCTCACTTATTTACTACTTAAAAATCTTTTTTGGTGAGAACATTTGTTTTACACTCTTGACAAATGTCAATAATACATTACAAACCATCATCACTATGTTAAAAATTAGATCCTCAGACCTTATTCATCTTAGAGGTTAAAGTTTATACTCTTTTACTAAATTCTTTCTTTTGTAAATGATTTTTTTGCATTTATTTTTATGCGATCTGAGACATATTCTTATATTTATGGTTTTGAATTCAGGAAAAAAGATGTCCTCCTCCTGTTGTAAACACTTTAGCAATAGGTCCTTGAGGAACCATCTTTATCTAGCAGCTCCATAACCACCTGTATCATTGTTCAAAAACAAGATGATTTACACAGGTAAGGAAAATAAAGAGAGCTTAATGAACTTAAGCAGTTATTGGAAGTTGTACTAGAGTAAAGGATGACTGAAAAGGAATAGCAAACCCTGTTGGAGACATGCAAGAACAGGGAGTGATGAACACATTTAGGTCCACAGGACAAAGGAAGAAAGAGGACATTGCAGTCTCTAGAGAGACTTGTATATAGCTGCAGCTGAAGGTGAGGGCCTCTGACCGGGGCTCTGGTCTTCAGTGAAGAAACTTGGCCACTTCCCAGCAGAAGAGAAGTCAGAGGAAAGAATCAAATCCACTAATCTCTTTCTCCACAGACTCCAGTCTCTTGGTAGTGTTTTCCATTGGCCAAACTCCAGTAGAAGTCAGAGGCCAAGGGAGCCAGAGGGATGCAGTCTGGTCTGGTCAATCTCCAAAGGTTCATAACATGAAAGAAAATGATCAAGAGTGGTTCTAGAGCCTCAAAAAAAGAATACCAGATAACCCGTCATTTCTACGTGATAGAAATGTTCTCTTTATCCTGTAAATGTAGTTATACTTGATTTTGATAGACCTTTAGAATGACCCTTGTCATGATTAACTTTAATGGGAAAGGTCAATTTCTGATTTGGCTTTCCTTGGGTATTTGTCACTATATTGCTGTTGTGATAATATTATTACTGGGACCCCAACTGACTGTATCGCTGATTTACTTACACCCTTTGAAGAGATAGGTATGTGACCAGACTTAGGAAGGAAGGGACTAGAAACATATCACGATGTGTTTTTATATATTGTTGGATTCGGTTCAGGTCATATGCACATTCTGTTCTGAACGAGTATGCTTTCTGTTTCAACAAACTGTAAGTCTTGTATCTCTTCATTATTTCTCTTTACAAATGGATGTATATAATGATACTTATACTATATTTTACTTATTCTTATAGGCCATTGCTCTGCTTTTGTTAGGACCTGAGATTTAAACCCTTGAAAAAAAGAAATCTGTTGTAGAGTTTGAAGTATGTTGCAGTATTTGAATTGATGGAATAATAAAATGACTAATGATGATTACTTATTTGAACTTACAAAATTTTATATATGCATATGAAGAGAGATATTCACATATAATTTTATTCTCAGCCCCTTGTGGTATTCTGAGAGCTTTGGTTTAAATTATATGTAAAAGAAATTATTTTATTATGACAGTTAAACAACTGTGGTGGTTATAATTATGTGTGGGCATACTGAATCCATTAGTCCAGGGGCCGTAAAATCGCATGTCCTCATCCCTTTGAGAAGAGAATAATAGCATTTCTATGACTCTTTATCTCACTCATTTAATTTATACTTTGTGTATATTTTTAAAATATCACAATATATTAGAATAGCAATGCATATATAATATTTTTGCATTATACAATTTGAATCACTGACAATGTGTTGAAAAATGAAAATAATTTGGAAATTAATTCTTTTGAAAACAGAAAATTATCAAAATTTGCTGCATAAAATGTTATTTAATTTGGGAGTAGTGTAGTTTGGAAAGTAGTTTGTTAGTTGCTCAGTCATGTCTGTCTCTTTGCTATCTCATGGAATGTAGCCCCCCAGGCTCCTCTATCCATGGAATTCTTCAGGCAAAAATACTGGAGTGGGTAGCCATTCCCTTCTCCAGGGGATCTTCCCAACCCAGGGATCAAACCTGCGTCTCCTGCATTGCAGGCAGACTCTGTATCATGTGAGCCACCAGTGAAGCCCAATTTACCCCCAAATTATTTATGAAATCATTTCAACTGAAGAGAGGGAAAAATGTTCAAAATAATCATGTTTGCATGAGTTTGCATAAAGCCTTAGAGATGGAAATATTTTTGAAGTTGGGCAGAAGAGCAAGAGATCGGATTATATAGGGTAAACCTTGAATCTGGAACGTAAGAGAGCAAGTTTGCTGCCCTCAATGGGTTCCTCCTCGTTTTTTAAAATCGCCTCCTTTTCTTACCTTTACTCCCTGTATCACCTCCTCTGCTTTACTATTTCTTTTCCCATAGTACAGATACAGATCACCTGTTAACATATTATACAGTGTACTGGATCCATGGTTTTTGTGGGTTATCTGTCTTCCTCAGCTAGAATATAAGTTCCATGAGGACCAATGTCTGCCTGCCATAAGCGTGCTTGAGTCAAGTGGGAATTAAGAAAACATTTGTTACATGACCAATGGCAGAGTACTTTGGGCTTCCCTGGTGACTCAAGACGGTAAAGAACCCACCTGCAATGTGGGAGACCTGGGTTCGATCCTTGGGTTGGGAAGTTCCCCTGGAGGAGGGCATGGCAACTACTCCAGTATTCTTGCCTGGAGAATCCCCAGGAACAGAGGAACCTGAAGAGCTACAGTCCATGGGGTTGCAAAGAGTTGGACATGACTGAGCAGCTAAGTACAACATAGCACAGCAGAGTACTTTAATGACTGAACAACAGTAGCAGTTTCAGAATTTAGTGGTTTTTATTAGCTATTGTAACTAAACTGTTCTGCAGTTAATGATGCAAGGTTAAGGCACTTTTCTGTTTTCTTTATCAGCATAAACATAAAGTACATTTGGAGATAAGGTTTTAGTCACAATATGCTAGCTAGAATGTAATTTTGGAAAAAAAACAAAAAATGTTAGTTGAGTTGCTTTCTTTATCCAAAAATAAGTATATTCCTTTAAGAAAAGTTTCTGTATATAGGTGTGTGTACATTTGTTTATACATATATGTATATAAACCAATACATGTTTTAGATATAAAACATAGTGCTTGTATGATCATCATACATCTATAACATATATAATGTTATATGAGTTTCAGGTGTACAGTGTAACTATTTGATATGTGTATATATTGCAGAATGATCACCACAGTAAGTCTGGTTAACATCTGTCACAATATAGTAACAAGATTTTTTCTTGTGATGAGAATTTTAAGATCTCTTAGCAACGTTCAAAAATGCAATAAGTATATTCATTTTTCAATTTAGTGCAGTTAACTGTGGGACAAGTCATTCTGAGTCTTAGCATCAAAGAATCATGTTTGAATAGTTGAATTGAATAAGATTTCTCAATTCTAATTCATAGAGAGCTTTCTTGAAAAATCCACCCCTGATTAGGCCCACCTGGCTCCCATCACACTTGGTATGGTGTGCAGGCAGAGATCTGTCTTTAAAGCATATGTTTCTTTTCCACTGTTCTGTGCATTTCTTCCTCAACATCTTTCATTGCCTCATCTGTCTTCCTTTTGTTTATTATCAAAATAGGTTATAATTATGCAGAAGATATCTAAGTAGCTAGAGTTTCATCTGCTGCCTACTGGGCATTTTGGAAAGAGGCTCGGAAGGAGTTCTTCCAATATTAGAGTTTTACTTTCAGGAGATTAGAAAGATTTTCAGTTTCAATAGTCCATCAATATGAATATTATCTTAGGACTGAACACTTTAAATTATTTGATTAGTGATTAGCTGACCTGCTGAGAGTAAAACAATGAAGGGATAGTAAACAAGGGTGGATTCAGGTGAAAGGAATGAGAAATTCTTGGAGGAAGTAGACACATATTTAAGGAGGGCATTACTTAACGTTTTGTTTAGGATTTGGGTCAGGCTGGCTCTGTAGAGGAATGGGTTGTTTTCATTTTATTTCCATTCATCCTGTATGCTTTACAATGTATGTCTTATTTAAGTGTTGAAAGGGACCAGTGACTTACTGCTTGTTATCACTGGGTAGTCGTGCTTTGGTTCTGGTACCTGATAGAGTCCAGCAGAGACTTGAGTGTACTTATTTCTGTGATTTGCTACAGTGACTTAACATTTTTTGATGATTTCTGGTACAAAGTGAATGAAATACAGGAAAATAAAGTTCAAATGCTTTTGGACAAAGCCTTAGTTTATCTCCTCCCTTGTCTCTGACTTTCCAGCCATTTATTTACTCATCTAGTCGCATGTTCTTGGATGCCTTTTGACTCTTAATGTCTGCCTCATTCTGTCTGTGTGGTTAAAGCCTATTTCTTTTCCTGTGTCTTTCCTATCCTTTGCTTCTTTCAGCTTGGCAGAGCCCTCTTTGATTTTCCTTTAGTGTCATAATATTCCCAGCTGTTTCTGGGCTGCTGCTTTTTCTCTACCAGTCTCAACACCCACAACCTGTCAGTACTGGTTAATGTTTTCTTTTTGTCAATTCTGAACATACTGCTCTCTTGCACTAAAATGTCCTGGTTTCCTGCTGCCTTGCAAAATAATCACAAACTCTCCAATTTGGCATAAATGATCCTCCATAATGCATAAATAATCCTTATGGGATTCTCTCCAGTGTAACCCTACAATAATGTATGTAGCACATCATGGCAGCATAATCATGAGAGATGTATGTGTGTTAAAAAAAATGAATGTTTCTTGTATTTTTGTCAGAATTGATTATCACTGATACCTTATAATGCTATATGTATACTAATATCTCAGCTCCTTTGCTCCCTAATGTAGTAGATATGTAGTAGATGGACAGGTTTCTCTGTCCATCACCAACTCCTGGAGCTTCCTCAAACTCATGTCCGTAGAGTCGGTGATGCCATCCAACCATCCCATCCTCTGTCATCCCCTTCTCCTCCTGCTTGCAATCTTTCCCAGCATCAGGGTCTTTTCCAATGACTCAGTTCTTCGCATCAGGTGGCCAAAGTATTGGAGTTTCAGCTTCAGCATCAGTCCTTCCAATGAATATTCAGGACTGATTTCCTTTAGGATGGACTGGTTTGATTTCCTTGCTGTCCAGGGGACTCTCAAGAGTCTCCTCCAACACCACAGTTCAAAAGCATCGGTTCTTTGGTACTCAGCTTTCTTTATGGTCCAACTCTCACATCCATACATGACTACTGGAAAAACCATAGCTTTGACTAGACAGACCTTTGCTGGCAAAGTAATGTCTCTGCTTTTTAATATGCTGTGTAGGTTGGTCATAATTTTTCCTCCAAGGAGCAAGTGTCTTTTAATTTCATGGCTGCAGTCACCAACTGCAGTGATTTTGGAGCCCCCCCAAAATAAAGTCTGCCACTTTTTCCATGTCATGATCTTCGTTTTTTGAATGTTGAGTTTTAAGCTAGCTTTTTCACTCTCCTCTTTCACTTTCATCAGGAGGCTCTTTAGTTCCTCTTCACTTTCTGCCATAAGGGTGGTGTCATCTGCATATCTGAGGTTATTGATATTTCTCCCGACAGTCTTGATTCCAGCTTGTGCTTCTTCCAGTCCAGCATTTTGTATGATGTACTCTGCATATAAGTTAAATAAGCAAGGTGACAATACAAAACCTTGATATACTCCTTTCCCAATTTGGAAAAAGTCCTTTGTTTGGTTTTAACTGTTGCTTCTTGACCTGTATAAGATTTCTCAGGAGGCAGATAAGATGGTCTGGTATTCCCATATCTTTAAGAATTTCCCACAGTTTGTTGTGGTCCACACAGTCAAAGGCTTTAGCAGAGTCAGCGAAGCATAATTGATGGGTTTTTTTTTTTTTGGAATCTTCTTGCTTTTTCCATGATCCAGTGGATGTTGGCAATTTGATATCTGGGTTTCTCTGCCCTTTCTAAATCCAGCTTGAGCATCTGGAAGTTCTTGCTTCACGTACTGTTGAAGCCTGGCTTGGAGAATTTGGAGCATTACTTTGCTAGCGTGTGAGCTGAGTGCAATTGTGTGGTAGCTTGAGCATTCTTTGGCACCGCCTTTCTTTGGGATTGGAATAAAAACTGACCTTTTCCAGTCCTGTGGTCTGCCATATCATATAGTAATTTTTGTGTTTATGTCGTTCTTTCTTTTGCACAACTTGAGAGCCATCTTCTGGAAAATAGAGATTTTTTTAAAAGCTCAGTTAAGTCCTTGTTGTCTCCATGACACGTGATTTACTAATCTAATTGGTCACTGAACTTTAGGGTTTTTCATTTGTTTGTTTCTGTTCAATAACCACTGCTACTGTTCTTGCGATAGCAGGACAGTTTCTTCAAGTGCAATCTTGCTTTAAATCTGTAAAAGAGGGAAAAATCGATGCACTCTGGATAGCAGGGGAATGATTGTTAAATCCACCCCCAATATCCTCTTTTCAGCTACTCCTTGCTGTCTCTACAGAACACCTATGACTGTGCTCAGTATTGTCTGAGATCTCTAGTATTTCGTTTATATGTCATGGTCAAGCAGGGAGACACCTTTCAATATCACCACCTGTGTTGTTGATCCAGAGTCTTAAATTTATACTTGGAATAAGCTTTATAAGAGACAAATACATGAAGACGTGTGGGCTATTGGTGAGTGTATGTTTCCTACAATTGCTTTGTTCCCCTTTATTGCCAAATTTATCCTCTAATAAATACCACCTTCTTTGCTAGAAATACCTAGACATTGAAGGAAAGAAAGTTAAGAGGGTCACACAGTGAAATTAGATATTTTCAGCAATAAATGATTTGGAAAAAAAGTGCATACAGGTCTTTTCCATGATCTTCTGCCAGAAAGATGGCATTTTGCATGCATGCAGGAGCAAAAGGAGAGATTAATAGATTTTTTTGAGGCAGAGTATTCTGTCATGTTCTGAAAGGTTTGGGTCATCACAGCTAGAGGCAGGAGCAGGACTCAGACGAAGATAACCCTGGCTTTGAGGGAAGAGATTGGTTTTGCTGAACAGTGTTCCTGTATATGTGTGAAGGTTGTGTATTTATGACAGCAGAAAATTTCCCTAGATTCTGTGCTGAAGAGGTAACAGATTTTGTTCATCCCTAGAACTATGTCAACTCAATTAGTAGCAACAAAAGAATACTCCTAATACAAAGGACAGTTTCAGAAAAAGAGGAGAAAAGAGAAAATGGAGGTAAAACAAGAATTTGAGATGATATTTGCTCTTAGGGTATAAAAGTTAAATCATATATATATGCTGCTGCGGCTAAGTCACTTCAGTCGTGTCCGACTCTGTGCGACCCCATAGATGGCAGCCCATCAGGCTCCTCCGTCCCTAGGATTCTCCAGGCAAGAGTCCTGGAGTGGGTTGCCATTTCCTTCTCCAGTGCCTGCACGCATGCATGCTAAGTCGCTTCACTTGTGTTCGACTCTGTGCAACCATCCCTAGGATTCTTCAGGCAAGAATACTGGAGTGGGTTGCCATTTCCTTCTCCAATATATATATGGGACTTTCCTGGTGGCTCAGACAGTAAAGCGTCTGTCTACAATGCGAGAGACCTGGGTTCCATCCCTGGGTCGGGAAGATCCGCTGGAGAAGGAAATGGCAATCCACTCCAGTACTATTGCCTGGAAAGTCCCATGGACAGAGGAGCCTGGTAGGCTACAGTCCATGGGGTCGCAAAGAGTCGGACACGACTGAGCGACTTCACTTTCCTTTCCTTTACCATATACAGTATTCTAGTATTAATAGCATTTCAACCTTCAAAACCCAATTCTTTTATTCATTTTCCCTCTTCTCCTTTTCCTTCCTGTCTTTCTCTTTCCTTCCTCTTCATTCCCCTTTCCCTTCTACCTTTTTATTTCCCATTGTCTTGTTTACTAGAAATTCCTGCTAAAGCCATAAAGATACTGCAGAACCAGCCCAGCAACACTACGGACTTCTCAGGAGAGCTAGCCAAGAGATTGGCCTCATCACAGTTTGTCTGGAGGCAGTTGAATAAGGTGAGCAACCCTGATTTAGTCATGTCTTTGTAGCCTCTATTGAGACTTAGTATGTTTGGAGGGTTTTGTAATTCAGGGACCTATAGGGGATGTTTGTAAGGCCAAATAATTATCTACAAAGATAGTTACTATAAAAGAAGGAAAGAATGGTATCTCACTCCTCAGTTAAATGTATCTTTATGGATCCAACCTTCTGGTCTACTCTATGTCTATGTGACCAGAGAATTGTTCAGAGACCTCAGGAAGCAGGTCAGATACACACCAGTATTTCTACCATTCAATTGTTTGGAGTGTTAATGATACATGGGTTTCCTGCGGGTCAGCTAGTGGGTAGCTGACTTCAGGCTAATTAATTTTCTCCAGAAGGTGCTTGCAGAGCGGGGGAGACAGGCTGTGGTGACTACTGCAGGTGGGGAGCTGTGGGGGCCAGAACATTTCCCCTGATTTAAAAAGAACATATGAAGTCGGATATCTCCAACTTGTGAATGTCCAGGAAAATCACAAGGGTGCCCCACAAGTGAGACAGTTGTCAGTCAGGGGGAATTCCAGGTCAGTCCTTCTTGACACCAAAGGGCTACGACAGCACTGTGTAAGTCAGTGATGTCAGAACTTCCCATCTTGTCACCCTCTACCCTCTTCCAACCTGGCCCGAGGAATGAAGATCCAGAGAGGGAGAGAGAAGGAACCTTGCAGAAATGGACACATCTGTACTTCCTGGTAGGTCCCCTGGGCCTCAGCAGGGGAGAGGGAGACATTGAATAGGCTGAATATGAGATGGAGCTGACCCTTGACTGACCTAGACTTTTGAAACCCAGAGTGATAGAATGTATGGAATGGCTGCAAGGTGATGCAGGAAATGAGGATCAGTGGAGTGTGGGTGACGACAGCCACTGGAGGAGGATGAGCCGGTTCATGTTTGTATCTGCTATGGTCTCAACATTTATGTCCCTCAGAAACTTCATATGATGTAATTCTGATTCCCATGGTTATGGCATCCATAGGTGGTGCCTTTGTGAGGTGATGGAGTTGTAAGGATGAAGCCTCTTCAATGAGATGAGTGCTTGTATATATAAGAGATGCACAGAGCTCCCGAGCCCTCCCCCGTGTGAGGATACAGTACGAAGTGTGTGACCAGAAAGGACCCTGCATGACCCTGCTGTGGAAATCAATTTCCATTGTTTTTAAGCCTCTGATATTTTGTTATAGCAACTCAGAAGAACTAATACAGCATCTTAACAATCTTTAGACAGTTCAGTAAAGCTCATGCTATTTATACAAAGGTGCGAAGCACTTATATTTTCTGGTGTAACACTGTGATAGTTGGCTGACAGTTCGTGGCTGGCTTTCATAAAGAATCCTGAGAATTCAGTCTTCTTGGCAGCATGACCAGAATGATGAACAATTATCTAATTTTTGATTCTAATAACTTGACCCAGAATAACTGTCTGTGATTCTTAAGTAATCTCTTAATGGTCTTCTTTGTAATGCCAGCTTCTGCTATTTGTGACTAATTTTAATAAGAGCTTCATTCTCTCAATTGTAGGAGTGAATTTTCTTTTGATTTTCTATTAAATGACGATAAGAAATGTTGACAAATTGCCTTCTTAGATTTTGACATCTCTAGAGAGTCTCTGTTTATTTTTTTAAGAGGAGACCCATTTCACAAAGCATGCATTAAAAAGCTGTAAAGCTCAAAGAAGCTTGCTATGGGATAGATCATTACAGCCATCTCAGAGCTGGATGGGATGGATGTGGATTTAGCACTTGTCATGGAGGAGTCGGCACGCCAGGAGTTTGGTGTAAATGTCAATTTTTCGTGAATTCCTGTGCAGGCAGTGGAACAGGTTAAAAAATGCAGAATGATGCCTATCTTCATTGCTCGACGGCAGGGATGGGAGTCCTCACCAGACAGTGTTAGCTCAGGCCATCTTCCTCTTGACTGTAAGAATAACCTGAATACCCAAAAGATAATGACTTCTTATGTGTTTTATTAGTATTTGCTTATCTTTGTTCCTTCTAATTATCAAATTAAGATTTGGGGAAGACACAATGAATATAAAACTCTCTAGATATGGATTTTGGAGCCAGCCTATAAGAAACCTATTAGGAATCTAAAAAGCAGAAACATAACTCAAGTTTAGTTTTAACTTTCTCTTTTCTTCCTTCCCACTCTCATCCTTTGATTTGAGGAGAGCAGAGAAAGAAGACAAGTGGAACTTCAATAGCAGATGTCCTGGGATACTTTGAAGAAAATGCTGATCTTGGAAATTCTGTTCTCCAGTTCTCTTACTCTTGAAAATATTTTAACCACCAGTGCCCAGGAAGAGGCAAGCTTTCAGTGGCATTGTGTGCAATGCAGGGAAGGCTGCACATGTCAAAAACTGCAGTGAAATTCTGATTCATTTACAGTAGAATCTATCACTATGAATGACTAGGCTCCTGCTTTATGTAGTAGCAGTCTAGAATATAGAAGTCATGAACTTTTTCTTACAAAATGAGATATTTCAAAACTCCTTCTGCATTACAGAGGTCTTTCATTCATGAGCAAAGCAAGAAAGTCCTCTGCAGGATGCTCACCTGGCTGAACACCCTCTCTATGAATGTTTGAAGTTCTTTTACTTTTTTTCACATTCTCTCTGGCTCTTGATAGGATAGCATCTGAGACTTCTTTCATACTCCGCAGGTTCATGACTAGATGATACAGAGATTCATTCCAGGAGTACAGTAACATGAGTATCCACCTAATAAGGCCTTTGTTCTAAGCAACCATAAGAAACAGTCTCATTAAAATAATCATAATTCAGTGGTTTTGGTAACATGTTATGTTTGCTCAGAGCAGTTGACCTAAAGAACTCTTGGTTATTCCTATGTGTATGCAGAGATTTTTGAAGGTAGTAAAAGTTGTAGAAGTATAAAACATAACCTCTTAGTTCACACTTTGCTGAATTAGTGGAAACAGTGTCAGACTTTATTTTTGGGGGGCTCCAAAATCACTGCAGATGGTGACTGCAGCCATGAAATTAAAAGACGCTTGCTACTTGGAAGAAAAGTTATGACCAACCCAGATAGCATATTCAAAAGCAGAGACATTACTTTGCCAACAAAGGTCCATCTAGTCAAGGCTATGGTTTTTCCAGTGGTCAT
>NW_011494792.1:89236-92456 GCF_000754665.1 Bison bison bison
GCTTACTACTTGGAAGAAAAGTTATGACCAACCCAGATAGCATATTCAAAAGCAGAGACATTACTTTGCCAACAAAGGTCCATCTAGTCAAGGCTATGGTTTTTCCAGTGGTCATGTGTGGGTGTGAGAGTTGGACTGTGAAGAAAGCTGAGAGCCGAAGAATTGATGCCTTTGAACTGTGGTGTTGGAGAAGACTGTTGGGAGTCCCTTGGACTGCAAGGAGATCCAACCAGTCCATTCTGAAGGAGATCAGCCCTGGGATTTCTTTGGAAGGAATGATGCTAAAGCTGAAACTCCAGTACTCTGGCCATCTCATGTGAAGGGTTGACTCATTGGAAAAGACTCTGATGCTGGGAGGGATTGGGGGCAGGAGGAGAAGGGGACGACAGAGGATGAGACGGCTAGATGGCATCACCAACTCAATGAACCTGAGTTTGAGTGAACTCCGGGAGTTGGTGATGGATAGGGAGGCCTGGCGTGCTGCGATTCATCGGGTCGCAAAGAGTCGGACACAACTGAGTGACTGAACTGAACTGAACTGAACTGAGGTTATTTTAGTAACTAATTCTTCTGATGCATTCTAATTTATAACATGAAGAATTTTCTTTTTTCCTCTGAAATTCTATGACCACTCAGTGAGTTCTTTTATGTTGTCTATTTGCATGAGAGAATCTAAGTATTTTATGGCAAGTGAGTATGTGCTGCAGTGCCTGACCCAGGAAAGAGGGATTCCACCTGAGCCCACATCATTGTCACCCAGCGATTCATTCGTATTAATGAATCAGATGAGTCCTTCGTACTGATTTTTGATTGGTAATTTGTTTTATGATATTACAACAAAGAGACAAGGAAGAAGATATGACATTCTTAAACAGGCTTCTCTCCTCAGCTGATCCCACACCAGCACCCTGCTGACATCAGAAGAGTCTGTTTTGTTGACACGTGTCCGGGCAGAAAATGGCACAGCGTTGTGTTTAGTAACAGCATCAGTGGGATTCACAGTGGAGGGCCCCCCTAGTTCACTACTACTAGCAGAATTGAGCCTGAAAATCCCGGGGGCTGAAGATCTCTAGTTAATATTCTTGATTTCTTTATAGCCGTGAATTGTTTTACTGGTAAAGAACAGAGAACTGAATAGGATTAAATATAGTAATGCACATGAAGTGCTGAGTAAAATGTAAGGCCATGTAGTAACTCTCAATAAACTTTAAATTTAAGCTTATTGAAAAATCCCTCCTCCTCTTTCTCTTTGACCTTTTTCCTTTACTTGATCACCCTCATTATTAATGAGCTTAACAGAGGAAAAGAATGCTGGTATCATTAAGAAAGTTGTAGAGAGAGAAGATAGTATTTTAAGGGGGGATGCATGTGAAAATATTTTAAGTAATGTTAGGATGAAGGATAATGCAGGAAATCAGAAAGGAGAGATTATAACTGTGAAAATTTGGAGCTGCCATAAATGACTGAGGCTTGATGTGTAAACTGTGTTGTCCTCTGAACAGAGGCAATTGTTGCCGCCTTGAGAAGCAAAGCAATGTTTTATAGGCCATTGTGGGGGAGACTTACAAATTAAGAATAAAAGGTGACAGAGGAGTCGTTGAAAATGACAAGTGAAGGAGGTGTCAGAGAAGTAGAAGCAGAATCAGGAGAGCCTTGAAAGGCAGACGCGGTGGCTCGGGTGGTGCAGTATAGGATCCCATGTAGGACTCACTAGTAACAGGGAGTACTCAAAACTGGGTGTGTTTCTTACATATTCACGAATTTTGCGATCTTATATTTTACACATGGAAGTTCCATTCATTTCATGTTTTGATACAGTGTAATAGCTGCAATCCTGTGTCTAATGCATTGGTTGAACTAAAGTTGTCTGCATGGACAATTTGTGGATCTGTTATTTATTTTGCTACTACAGATCTTTAGTCATCCCTTGATTTCACTCATGCTTCAACAACTGCATAATATAATTTCTCTTCAATTGCTGACGGTTCTTCAACCTTTCTCTGCATGTACGATTACCATTACCTCTAATAATCTGATTCTTGGTAACACCAGTATAGTGTCTCATGTGATCCAGTGAAAAACCCAGGGGTAAAAGACTCACGTGCCTGTGTTGGACTTGTTCTTTTTCTTCAGGAGCATGGAGGGAAGTGGTGTGGCAGCTGTTGGTGGTGTTGATATAGTACTATCTGCCCTGGGCATACTGTTCATCCTGAAAGTGATCAGGATTAGTTAGGGTTGTTGGGCATTCATTATATGAACCAGAACATTAACATGTTTGATAGACGTGTAATTTTTTTAATGGGGGGGTCACAAAATTTGAAAGTCATTCTTTTCCTACTTTTTCTCTACATTGTCTCTATAAAAAATGATTTTACATCTGACTTTTCTAAGTTCAACCTCTCTGTTTTATTATTATCTTTTTTTTAATTTAGTATTTGAACCAACTATAGTACATAAGTATCAATATTTGGTGCTTCCCAGGTGATGGTAGTGGTAAAGAACATTCCTGCCAATGCAGGAGATATAAGAAGACTCAGGTTTGATCCCTAGGTGAGGAGCATCCCCTGCAAGAGGGTACAGCAGCCTACTCCAGTATTGTTGCCTGTCTATGGACAGAAGAGCCTGTTGGGCTACAGTCAGTAGGGTTGCAAAGAGTTGGACACAACTAAAGTGACTTAGGATGCATGCACGCACCTATATTTAACCACTTAATCTCTTGTTTACTGTGGGTTGGAGCCAATATATTCCCTTATAAGGAGTTATACAGTTATGACTCTGACTTATCTCTGATCCGCACACCAAAAAGCTTAGTGTTCTTCCCAGGTGCAAAATACAATATTGTTTATGGTGACAAAATGGTACGGCAGAAAAACATGGCATAAAGTTGTAGGAAACACTAAGCATGGACTGAGAATAAGAGTAGAAAAATCTAGCTAACACATTGACAGAGAAAAACTAATAGCGAAAGTTATGAACATTTAAAAAGATTACTTGGAAGAGTTGGAAAAAACATGGACAGTCAAAAATGAAGGATGAGACAAAAACTAGTGAGTAAAGCAGCCATGAAATTAAAAGACGCTTATTCCTTGGAAGGAAAGTTATGACCAACCTAGATAGCATATTCAAAAGCAGAGACATTACTTTGCCAGCAAAGGTCCATCTAGTCAAGGCTATGGTTTTTCCACTGGTCATGTATGGATGCGAGAGTTGGACTAAGGAA
>NW_011494792.1:92556-107036 GCF_000754665.1 Bison bison bison
ACTTTGCCAGCAAAGGTCCATCTAGTCAAGGCTATGGTTTTTCCACTGGTCATGTATGGATGTGAGAGTTGGACTATAAAGAAGGCTGAGCGCTGAAGAATTGATGCTTTTGAACTGTGGTGCTGGAGAAGACTGTTGGGAGTCCCTTGGACTGCAAGGAGATCCAACCAGTCCATCCTAAAGGAGATCAGTCCTGGGTATTCATTGGAAGGACTGATGCTGAAGCTGAAACTCCAGTACTTTGGCCACCTGATGTGAAGAGCTGACTCATTTGAAAAGACCCTGATGCTGGGAAAGATTGAGGGCAGGAGGAAAAGGGAACAACAGATGATGAGATGGTTGGATGGAATCACCAACTCAATGGATATGAGTTTGAGTGAACTCCAGGAGTTGGTGATGGACAGGGAGGCCTGGCGTGCTGCGATTTATGGGGTCACAAAGAGTCAGACACGACTGAGTGAACTGAACTGAAAAAGAACTATATGAATTTAATAGAAACCTTTAGCACCGTTTTTTTATTAATTGTCTGCTCTACTGTGTGCTCCTTGATTGACCTAAAAGAATTAACATATAACTTTCAAATACCTTCATCAGGAAGAGAATAATTGCTTACAGTTGTAGACCCCCCTTCTATTGTAGCTCTAAACCTATTCCCTGCAAATCTTAATTTCTGTTGTTTATTCCACTGAGTCTATTGTATTCTTTTATGGCATTCCTAGCTGACAAATACAAAATCATTTATTCTGGAAATTTAAAAAAGAAAATTAAAAAAAGGCAGTTGAAAAAGTTATTGCACTCCTTTGGAGTCTTTGAGATTTCACAAAACTGATTCTTTCTTCGATTTCCACATCTTATGAGCTGGCGGCTTCTTTGACCTAGAGAGTATGTTATTTGAAGTTTGGCTGATGCAGCCTTCTTGTTTAAAGGATAGTATAGTCCAGTCACTTATGCGAAGCTTCATTCTGGGAGTCTGGCAGGCTACAGTCCATGGGGTCACAAGAGTTGGACACAACTTAGCAACTAAACCACCACCACCACCACAGTACTTACAAACTCATTGAACATTTTCGAGGAGAGGTTATAGATGTAGTGGGACAGGTTGGTGGCACGGGTAAATAAGTCTTTAAGGGAGTTCAGGCAGAGGTCATCAACGTGAGGACAGAGGAATGTGCAGAAGTTGCCTTGGCACAAGAGCAGATTTGACATGACCAGCAGCAGGAGCAGGCGGGACCCTGCTTAAAACATGAGCCATTCTGAGATGATCTAGTCACTTGCGGTTATCAAATCCATCTTGTAGAGGGAAGCCTTCTCTTTCCCTGTTGCTCTGAGCAGGAGTTGGTGCTGTAGTAGCTGGGGTGGGGAAGAAGCAGCGCCTTCTGTGTAAATTTAGATGGATGATGATATTTGCACAGATAGATAGTTGGAGAATAGGTTACTCCCTGCATTTTTATATTGCTCCCAGAAGTGCTTCTGTGCTGTGCAAACATTTGGAACTTAATTTTGAGCCAGAATGTTTAGGCCATTCTTTTAAGACAATTTAATGTTGGGACTCTGCAGACTCTGAGCAGTGAGGCCCTCTAGAAGTTTGTAATTTTTTCACTCTGCATTGACTAATGCTTGCATTTTAGACACTGAAATGACAAGAAAAGTCTAGTTGATCTGTGTGGTTTACTGTCACGCTGGTAAGAGTAAACACACGACTGACTGATTGCTGCTATTGAGTACAAAGAGAATACTAAGAGAAAAAGGATTCTGTACCTTGGATCTGCTAACTTACCTTAATAACCCCATGCATGTCTTTGATACTTTCCCAAAAGCTTTAAAACATTTTAAAATTTGTGTTTCACAGTAACCCTGTGAGATAGCCTTAATCTTCACTATTATCATCAAATTATATTAAGATGTGATGACTTAGAGAAGGGCAAGTGATTTTCCCCAGGTCCCATTATTAGCAGATGCAGGCGACTGAGCATCAATACACTCATCTGTCCACCTCCTGATGTCACATCACACATGCCTGTGGCCCTCGGTCTGCATGTGTGTAACCAGGACCACATCAGGAGCTGTGATGACTCTGCTTAAAGAGAAAAATATTTTGTCTTTGACTGCAAAACAGTAGTGACCCTAGAACATTGGTTTTATCCACTCGTTCTGCTCTGTCTATAAAACACTCACTGTTACAGTCTTTGACAATTATCAGTGTGGGGGCCTGGTTCTCCTGGCTAGCCTTTCTTCTAGGCACCTTGGCAGCTCTTCTACTTTTATGCATCTTTAATCTTCTTATTAAGTTTGTTTCTTTGAGAAAATAGCAAATAAATCTCCAGATGGTAATACAAGAATATTACCTGGTCAGCACCCAAGACAACGTCATCAGCTCTGCGAACATGGCCTGCCCTTTCCTAACTTTGACTTTTTAGGGACAAAATTTACCCGTTTGGTTGGGAGTACATCCTGACAACCCATGGGGCTTAGTTTTTGAACCATCTCCAAACATCTCCTCTTTGACAGTAGAACTAGACCTTCATGCTTCCATGATGTATTGTAATATTTCAGAAACTATACGTGGCCCTACCTTTGGCCAACAGAAGCATAAATCATAGACTCTTGCAAGCATGATTTTAATATTACTTTTCCTGTCTGTCCTTTGTAAGGAAGCAGAATTTAAGAATGAAGTAAGCAAGAATTTAGTTTGGACAAGAGAACTGATAAAATAGAGATTTTACCCTCCTGAATGAGATCTGAACATGATTCTTTTTCCAGTTTACTAGAAGAGTGGTAATTTAATTAAGGATAAGACATCAGCATTTACTAGATTTTCTCTGCTCTTAGTTCAGAGAGGCATGGTATCTAAGAATAAAATGGTTATTTAAAATTAGGTGATGAAAATAAGTGGTTCTCAAAAAGAAGACATGTAAGTTGGAGAAATTTGGGACTATCTGTCTCATCAACTAAAGAGCTTATTGTGACAGGCAAGGAGAATAATAGCTTGTATAACATAGATGTATTTCTGTGCATATATTTCTGTGCATACATGTGTTATGCATAAATATATGCTTAATTCCTACATGGAGATTTGGACCTTATCAAAATTAGATTTTATAAGAGGTAGTAAATATAGCAGAATACCCTAATTCCTAATGTAATCAATTATTTATTGGTAGATGACTATATGATTTTTTTTTCTATTGAAAGGTTATTTCTTTTCTGACACCATACACAAAAATAAACTCAAAATGGATTAAAGATCTCAACATAAGACCAGAAACTATAAAACTCCTAGAGGAGAACATAGGCAAAACACTCTCCGACATACATCACAGCAGGATCCTCTATGACCCACCTCCCAGAATATTGGAAATAAAAGCAAAAATAAACAAATGGGACCTAATTAAACTTAAAAGCTTCTGCACAACAAAGGAAACTATTAGCAAGGTGAAAAGGCAGCCTTCAGAATGGGAGAAAATAATAGCAAATGAAGCAACTGACAAACAACTAATCTCAAAAATATACAAGCAACTTCTACAGCTCAACTCCAGAAAAATAAATGACCCAGTCAAAAAATGGGCCAAAGAACTAAATAGACATTTCTCCAAAGAAGACATACAGATGGCTAACAAACACATGAAAAGATGCTCAACATCACTCATTATCAGAGAAATGCAAATCAAAACCACTATGAGGTACCATTTCACGCCAGTCAGAATGGCTGTGATCCATAAGTCTACAAGCAATAAATGCTGGAGAGGGTGTGGAGAAAAGGGAACTCTCTTACACTGTTGGTGGGAATGCAAACTAGTACAGCCACTATGGAGAACAGTGTGGAGATTCCTTAAAAAACTGGAAATAGTCTTATGATCCAGCAATCCCACTGCTGGGCCTCCACACTGAGGAAACCAGAATGGAAAGAGACACGTGTACCCCAATGTTCATCGCAGCACTGTTTATAATAGCCAGGACATGGAAGCAACCTAGATGTCCATCAGCAGATGAATGGATAAGAAAGCAGTGGTACATATACACAATGGAGTATTACTCAGCCATTAAAAAGAATACATTTGAATCAGTTCTAATGAGGTGGATGAAACTGGAACCTATTATACAGTGTGAAGTAAGCCAGAAAGAAAAACACCAATGCAGTATACTAATGCATATATATGGAATTTAGAAAGATGGTAACAATAACCCTGTGTACGAGACAGCAAAAGAGACACTGATGTATAGATCAGTCTTATGGACTCTGTGGGAGAGGGAGAGGGTGGGGAGATTTGGGAGAATAGCAGTGAAACATGTATAATATCATGTATGAAACGAGTCACCAGTCCAGGTTCGATACACGATACTGGATACTTGGGGCTGGTGCACTGGGACGACCCAGAGGGAGGGTAGGGGAGGGAGGAGGGAGGAGGGTTCAGGATGGGGAACACAGGTATACCTGTGGCGGATTCATTTCGAATATTTGGCAAAACTAATACAATATTGTAAAGTTTAAAAATAAAATAAAATTAAAAAAAAAAAAGAAAGGTTATTTCTGTGTTCGCTTTGGTAGCACATATATTAAAAAATTGCAGTAATACAGAGAAGGTTAGCATGGCCCCTGTCCAAGTATAAAACACAAATTTGTGAAGTCTTCCATATTTTTCTGTAACAGCTTCAAGGGGTGGGACTGGAAGGAAGGTGGGAAGGAGGTTCAAGAGCAGGGGGACATAGATTTACCTATGGCTGATTCATGCTGATGTTTGGCCAAAAGAGGTACAGTATTGTAAAGCAATTACCCTTCAATTAAATATTAATAAATTTAATTATTAAAACTGTTATTGGGGATCATATAACAGGTTTAGATATCCATTGTACGACTAAAGAGGATCTGACTGGAAACTGATGGCATCAATTATCATCGGCTAGTGATTCATTAACTTTATAGTTGAATGAGAAAAGTAAACTAACAAACACTACTGTCTGTGATTCAGTGTCATAGCAAGCTATAATCCTAGTCTGCGTTCGCTTTTAGGTGGTATGGTGACCAAACTTTGAAACTGAGGCTGTTTCCAGAAGTGCACAGTCGTGAGTCCTGCCCAGGGTTTTTGTTCCTGATGCTGGAGGCTTGTGTTCACTGGTCACTAAGGCCGAAATTTTCTCTGCTGAGCATTCTCTGGGTCTATCACGTGCACAAGTCTTTATATTTTGGTTTTCTAATTTGATTCTCTTATTCTTTTGATCAGATTACCAAGTCTCTTTATGATTTATTTTCAGACCCATTTGTGCTTTGATCTTTCTGATGCTCATTAGTGTATTTGCTTCCATGTCTATCTCTCTGAGTAGTTTTCAGCATCTACATAAACCCTACCCTATTCTCTTACTGTCTGGATTTTGGCTTTTAGCATCGTCATATTTTTATGAACTTCATTTTCCTTCTGGTGCGGTTTCTGGTACACAGTTTAAGCTGGTTGGCTCACATCTGGCTTGTGTGTGTTGTCTCAAAAAAATTAGAGAACTCTGCTTTCTTTCTAGGCAATACTGCCCCTTGTTTTGATACCATTGCTAATTTTCTGTAATTTCAGTTCCTGCCTCATAAGCTTGTCTTTCTCAATCTACTGTAACTGGAGTACTGTATGTCTCTATGTTGGTATTACTATTCTAAATAAACATCAACCTAGTATAGCAGAGAATTAAAGGGAATAAAATTACAGTACTACTAGGAATAATACATTCCCCTGAATTATAATCCAGTGATGCTCCCAGTTTTAAATGACTTCTATCCATGTGTTATTGAGGTCCCCTAAGTCATTTTTCCTTACTAGATGTTTCAGTTTTGACATAGAATGTAGAAAACAATGGAGTGGAAAATTCTGAAAATCACCTTGTATTTTAGATTCCTCAAGATTCAGTGCGTAATTATTAGTTTTTTATAGTCAGTAGGGCTCTTCTTAGCACATATAGCTCAGTGTAGGGTGATTGTTATTGAGTGAAGGATGTATACTGTGAACTGCAATCACTAAACAGGTGATTGGAAATAAAGAAAGCAATTCCAGGAAGACACAGGCATTTGTTCTGGAAGGAAAATCTTACAGTGTCTGTCATCTGCAGTGCACACTTCAGATTTTTCAAAATACTTACTCTTCCTTTGCTCATTTAATAATTTGGGTTATTTAATTTTTTATTCCTACTGAGTTGCATGAGTCTCTTATATATACATGGATATGAAGCCCTTACCAAATATGTGATTTGCAAATATTTTTTTCATTCCATAGTTTGCCATTTCATTTTATCGATGGCTCCTTTTACTATGCAGACGCTTTTGAGTTTGATGTGGTCCCACTAGTTTATTTTTGCAGCTCTCACCTTTGCTTTTGATGATTGAGTTGTATGAGCTGCTTGTATATTTTGGAAAGCAATCCTTTATCAGTTGTTTTACTTGATATTATCTTCCATTTTTACCAAATGCACAGACTGGCTGAATGGATACAAAGACAAGACCCATATATATGCTGTCTACAAGAGACCCACTTCAGTCCTAGAGACACATACAGACTGAAAGTGAGAGGATGGAAAAAGATATTCCATGCAAAAGGAAATCAAAAGAAAGCCGGATTGGCAATTCTCGTATCAGAAAAAATAGACCTTAAAATCAAAACTATTATAAGAGATAAAGAAGGACACTACCAAATGATCAAGGGACCAGTCCAAGAAAAAGACATAGCAATTGTAACTATTTATGTACCCTACATAAGAGCACCTCAATACATAAGGTAAACGCTGACATAAAAGGGGAAATGGACAGTAACACAATAGTAGTAGGACAAGTTACCACCCCACCTACACCAATGAACAGATCATCAAAACAGAAAATTAATAAGGAAACATAAGCCTAAAAGGAAATATTAGAGCAAATGGACCTAATTGATATCTCAGCACATTGCATCCAAATGCAGAAGAGTACACTTTCTTCTCAAGTGCCCATGGAACATTTTCCTCATCTTGGGTCACAAATCCAACCTCAGTAAATTTAAGAAAATTGAAATCATATCAAGCATTTTCTCTGACCACAACTCTTTGAGACTAGATATCAATTAAAGGAAAAAAAAACCTTTAAAGTACACCAACACAAGGAGATTAAACAACACATTTCTAAATAATATACAGGTTACTGAAGAAATAAGGGAAATAAAAAAAATTCCTAGAAACAAAGAACCTTGAAAACATGATGATCTAAAACTTATAGGATGCAACAAAAGCAGTTCTAAGAGGCAAGTTTATAGCAATACAAATCCTACTTCAAGAAACAAGAAACACATTGAATAGACAACCTAAATTTACATATATTTATCTTTTTAAAAGTTTCTCTTATCAATGTCTTAAAGGTTTTGTATAAAATCTTTCAACACGTTGCTTAAGTTTATTTCTAAGTGTTTTATCTTTTTTTGATAGTAATAGTAAATGGGATTGTTCTCTTTATTCCATTTTCTGATAGTTCATTGTTGATATATAGGTAGGCACTGAGTTTCATATATTGGAATATAGTAAACATAATGTATGCTACATCTTTAAAGAATAGACATTTTTCCACTAATAAGACATTTAGATGATCAAGAGGTATATGACAAGATGCTCAACATCACTAATAATCAAGGAAATGCAGATCAAAAGCAGAAGAGATATCAACTCATACCTGTTTGAACGGCTAGTACCAAAAATGTATGAAATGACAAATGTTATTGAGGATGTGGAGAAAAAGGAGTGTTTATGCACTGTTGGTAGGGATGTATACCGGAGCAACTCCCATGGAAAAATACTGTGGAGGTTCCTCAAGAAATTTGAAAGAGAACTGTTATGTGATCCGTTATCCCACTTCTGGATATATAGTCAAAGGAAATGAAATCATTGTCTCAAAGAGAGATCTGTATTCCCATGTTCATTGCAGCATTATTCACAGTAGCCTTGGTATAGGCACAACCTGAATATCTTTCGACAGGTGAATGGATTAAAACAATGTGATGTGACATATATAGGTAAATATTATTTAGCCCTTAGAGAAAGAAAGAAATCCTTCCATTTGTGGCAACATGGATGAAACTGGAGGGCATTACGCTAAGTGAACTAAGTCAGAGAAAGACAAATACCATATGATCTCAATTATAAGGAATCTAAAGAAAAGAAAAAAAGGAACTCAGAGTAGAAAAATGATTGCCAAAGCCTGGAGGGTGGGGGAAATAAGGAGAGATTTTTAAAGGTTACACATTTTCGTGTATAAAAAATTAGTAAAGTCTGAGGATCTAATGTGTGAGCCTCGTGATCTAATCATGAGATCAATCATGAGTTTGAGCAAGCTTTGGGAGTTGGTGATGGACAGGAAGCCTGTCTTGCTGCAGTCTGTGGGGTCACGAAGAGTTGGACATGACTGAGCAACTGAACTGAGGATCTAATGTATAGCACGGTTAGTGTAACTAATAAGATTGTGTTGTGTATTTGAAATTGTCTAAGAGAGTGGACATCATTGAATGGCACCACTGCACTTGATGGGCATGAGTTTGAGTAACCTCTGGGAATCACTGATGGACGGGGGGCCTGGCGTTCTGCAGTCCATGGCGTCGCAAAGAGTCGGACATGACTGAGCCACTGAACTGAACTGAAGAGCGAGGAACTTAGCTGTGTTCTCCTCAAAATGCAAAAGTTAAACGTGTGGTGATGGCGGTGTTACTTAATAGAAGGGAAACTCGTTTCTAATCCATGCACAAATGGGGGTGGACAAGATGAGGAGGGGTAGGTGGAAGTGGGGTACACCTCTCTCCACTGATGCATCAAGAACGTCTAAACGCAGCAGTTCTCACAGAAGACCAGGTGAATCCTGCAGGACTCCCTGACTACTGAGAAGGAACATCCGGATTCATACAGAACTCAGTAGGACAAAGGAAAGAAGGGACAAGGGAGAAGGGGAAAGAAGGAGGAGAGCAAGTGGGACCAGCCTGCACCTGGGGATGAGGGAGCTGAAGCGCAGGGGAGAGATCCCCACGTCCATGCCCATCCACTGGGACGGGGGAGGCATTTGAAGCAGTTGGGGAGTGAACTCACTACTCTGTGACAGTCTGAACGGAGTGAGAACCACATAGACGAGCCATGCTGCAGCCTCTCATACCTCGGACAGGGTTGTAAGTCCACTGGTGTCCACGGAAGCTGGGAGCTGGAGCCATGCAGATTGTGGAATGATCCCAGGGTGAGGACTCCTGTTGACCATGGGGAGTCAGCCGGATGGGATGGGGTGGAGGAAATGTGCTGCATGGAATGCTTCTTAAGGAAAGCCATGAGGCATAAAAGTAGGGTTCCACTGCCTGTGAAGTAGAGCTATCTTTCTCCATGCTGGTACCTGTAGGTTGAGCAATAGAGAAAGACTTCAGTGAGGGTGGTCCTTGAGTGCCTGATGCACTAAGCAATGGAGAATTTTGAATGCCTGTATACCCTACCCTACCCTATTCTCTGGCCAAATTTTGGTTTTTAGCATCATAATGTTTTTATGAACTTAAATTTCTTCAGGTAGAGTTTCTGGTATACAAATTAAGCTAATTCCTCACATCTGACTTGTTCTTGGTGTTTCAAGAAACTTTGAGAACCTTACTTTGTCTCAAGGCAATACTACCCTTTATTTTAATACCATTGTTGACTTCCCATACTTTCATTTCTTGCCTAATATAATCTATGTCTTTCTCTATTCACGATAACTTTAGTAGTATTTGTCCTTATGTTGGTATTAATATTTATAATAAATTACTAACCTGATGCAGCAGAGAATCAAAAGGAATACAGTTACAATAGTAATAATAAATTACCTGCAAATTATAATCCATTAATGCTTCCATTTAAAAATGATTTTCTATGTGTATATTATTGAGGTCTCTTAACTCATTTTTTTTACTAGATGGTTCAATTTTGAAATGAAATATAGAAAATAATGAAATGGTAAACTCTGAAAATTACCTTCCTTTCTATATGCCTAAATAGTAAGTATGCAAATATTAGTTTTTTTCCCCTAGTGGGACTATTCTTAGCACATATCATAGCTCACTGTGCAGTGATTGCTATGAGTTGAAGAATGTACACTGTGAACTGTAATTGTCAAACAAGTGAGTGGAGATGAAGAAAGTAATGCCGGGAAGGCACAGGCTGTTGTTGTTCTGGAAGGAGAACCTTGCTGTGTCTTTCATCTCCAGTCTAATCTTCAGATTTATTGAAACTCTTACTTTTCTTATACTCCATTAAAAATTTGGATTATTTGTGTTTTTTTGCCCTTCAGTTGTATGAGTATCATGTGTTTTTGAATGTTAAGCCCTTATCAGATACGTGATTTGGAGATATTTTCTCTCAATCCAAGGTTGCCATTCGATTTTGCTGATGTTCCTTTGTTTGGAGTTGGATGTGGTCCCACTTGTTTATTTTTGCAGTTGTTGCCTTTGCTTTTGGTGTGAAACCCAAAAACTCATTGCAAAGACCCATGTCAAGGAAGATTACCTCGATGTTTTCTTCTGGGAGTTTAATCGCTTAACGTCTTATGTTCCATTTTTAGTTGACTTTTGTGTATGGTAAAAGACAGAAGTACAGTTTCATTTTTTCACAGGACTATCCAGTTTTCCCAGTGCCATTTTGAAAAGCTTGTCCTTTCCCCACTGGATCTTCTTGGCTCCGTTTTCATAAGCTAACCGACAATATACGGGTGTGCGTTTCTTTCCGGCTTCTCTGTTCTGCTCTGTTGATCTATGTGTCTGTTTTTGTGCCAGAAGCAAGTCATTCTGTTTTGATTACTACAGCTTTCTAATATATTTGAAATCAGCAATCATAGTCTCGAACTTTGTTCTTCTTTCTCAAGATCACCTTGACTCTTTGGTATTTTGTGATTTAATAAAGCAGAATAGGCCAAAAAGAGATGGAAAAAGTACACAGGAGAACTATAAAAAAAATCTTAATGACCCAGATAATCACAATGGTGTAGTTTCTCACTCTGAGCCAGACATTCTAGAATGTGAAGTCAAGTGGGCCTTAGGAAGCCCTGCTTCCAATAAAGCTAGTGGAGGTGATGGAATGTCAGCAGAGCTATTTAAAATCCTAAAAGATGATGCTATTAAAGTACTCCACTCAATATGTCTGACAATTTGGAAAAGCCAGCAGTGGCCAGAGGACAGGAAGAGGTCAATCCTCATCCCAATTCCCAAGAAGGGCAGTACTAAAGAATGTTCAAGCCACTGAACAGTTGCACTCATCTCCCATCCTAGTAAGGTTATGCTCAAAATCCTCCATGCTAGGCTTCAGCATTATGTGAACCCAGAGCTTCCAGATGTTCAAGGTAGGTTTAGAAAAGCACAGAAACCAGAGATCAAATTGCCAACATTTGCTGGAACATAGAGAAAGCAAGTGAATTCCAGAAAAACATCTGCTTCATTGATCTCACCAAACTGTGTGGATCACAACAAAGTGGAAAATTCTTAAGAAGCTGGGCATGCTAGACCAACCTTACCTGTCTTCTGAGAAACCTGTACACAGTTCAAAGAACAACAGTTAGAAGCAGACAAGGAACAATAAACTGGTTCAAAATTAGTGAAGAAGTCTGTCAAGGCTGAATATTATCACCCTGCTGATTTAACTTATATGCAGAGCATATCATGCAAAATGCTGGACTGGATGAATCCTAAAAGCTGAAATCAACATTGCTGGGAGAAATATCAACAACCTCAGATATGTGAATGATGCCACTCTAATGGCAGAAAGCAAAGAGGAACTAAAGAGCCTCTTGATGAGGGTGGAAGAGGAGAGTGAAAAAGCCGGCTTAAAACTCAAAATCAAAAAAGCTAAGATCTGGAGAAGGAAATGGCAACCCACTCCAGTATTCTTGCCTGGAGAATCCCATGGACAGAGGAGCCTGGCAGGCTACAGTCCATGGGGTTGCAAGAGTAACAACTTAGTGACTAAACCACCAAGGGTTGTTTGTCAATAAATGATTAATCACACAATGGAATATAATTAAAAAAAAAAAAAAAGCTAAGATCATGGCATCTGGTCCCATCTCTTACATGGCAAATAGAAGGGGAAAAGGTGGAAGCAGTGACAGATTTCCTCTCCCTGGGCTCTAAAGTCACTGTGGATGGTGACTGCAGCCACGAAATTAGAAGATGATTGCTTCTTGGCTGGAAAGCTCTGACAAACCTAGACAGTGTGTTAAAAGCAAAGACATCACTTTACCGATAGAGGTCTGTATAGTCAAGGCTAGGCTCTTTCCAGTAGTCATGTACACATGTAAGAGCTGGACAGACAATAAAGAAGGCAGCGTGCTAAAGAAGTGATGTTTTTGAACTGTGGTGCTGTAGAAGACTCTTGAGAGTCCCTGAGCACCAAGGAGATCAAACCAGTCAATCGTAAAGGAAATCAACCCCATTTACTCTTCAGAAGGACTGATGCTGAAGCTGAAGCTCCAATACTTTGGCCACCTAATGTGAATAGCTGAGTCACTGGAAAAGACTCTGATGCTGGGAAAGATTGAAGACAGAAGAAGAAGGCTGACAGAGGATGAGACGTTTGGATGCCATCACCAATTCAATGGGCATGAACTTGGGCAAATTCTAGGAGATGGTAAGGGACAGGGAAAGCTGGAATGCTGCAGTCATGGGATCACAAAGAGTCGGACACGACTTGTCAACTGAACAAAGCAACAGTTTTATACAAGTTGTAGAATTTTTTTTCTGTTTTGTGAAAAACACCTTGGAATTTTGAAAGAGACTGCAGTGAATATGTAGATAGCTTTGGGTAGTATGGATGTATTAACAATATTAATTCTTCTAGTCAGTAAATATAAAATATGTTTCCTTTTGTGTCTTTCAAAAATTTTTTTCATGTTTGTCTTGAATGTTTTCACACATAGATATTTCAACACTTTGCTTAAACTTATTTCTAAGTATTTTATTTTTTTGATGCAGTTGTAAATGGGATTGTTTCTATTTCTATAATTTGTTGTTGGTGTATGGATAGGTAACTGAGTTTTATATATTCAAATACAGTGTACAAAATGCATGCTATTTTTTATAGAATAGACAACTTTTCCCCCAATAAGACATACAGAATGCCCGGGAAGTGTATGACAAGATGCTCAACATCACTATCAGGGAAGTGCAAATCAAAAGTACAACAAATATCACCTCGTTCCTGTTGAAATGGCTTTTACCAAAAAGTAAGAAGTAAATGTTGTTGAGGATGTGTAGAAAATGGAGGTATTAATGGATTATTGGTAGGCATGTATATTGGTGCAACTCCCATGGAATACCTTCTGGAAGTTTCTCATGAAATTTAAGAAAGAACTGTTATGTGACCATTAATTCCCACTTTTGGATATATATTCACTTCTGAATATGTGTTCAAAGGAAATGAAATAATTATCTCAAAGGAAATCTGTACTCTCATGTTCAGTGCATCAATATTCACAGTAGCCTAGAAACAGCCTATTATAGGAACAACCTAAGTATCTGTCAGCAGGTGAAGAGATTAAAACAATATGATATGACATATACATGTGAATTTTATTTAGCCATTACAAACAGAAAGAAATTCTTCCATTTGTGGCAGCATGGATGAAACTAGAGGGCCTTATGCTAAGTGAAATAAGTTAAAGAAAGATACTGTATGATCTCAATTGTAAGGAATCTAAAAAAAAATGTGGTACTCAGAAACAGATAGGAAAGTGATTGCCAAGGCCTGGAGGATGGGGAAAATAGGGAGAGGTTTATAAAAGGTTATACATTATAACATATGAAAATGTTAAGGTCTAAGGATCTAATGTGCAGCATGATGACTATAACTGATAAAATTGTGTTGTATAATTGATGCTGTCTAAGAGAGTGGCACTTACCTGTGTTCTCTTCAAAAAATAAAAGGTAAACATGTCAGATGATAGCTATGTTACTTAACTTAATGACAAGTGACAAGTGAAGTTGCTCAGTCGTGTCCAACTCTTTGCGACCCCATGGACTGTAGCCCACCACGCTTCTCCATCCATGGGATTTTCCAGGCAAGAGTATTGGAATGGGTTGTCATTTCCTTCTCCAACTTAAGTTAATAGAAAGGGAAAATCTTTTCTAATACATACGTAAATGAGGGTCAGCACTATGGCAGAGGGGTAGGTGGAAATGGCAAGTATACTGGCGTGGGTTGCCATTTCCTCCTCCAGAGGAGCTTCCCGACTCAGGGATTGAACCATCTCCTGTGTCTCCTGCATTGCAGGCAGAGTCTTTACCTGCTGAGCCATCAGGGAAGTCCTAACAAAACTACCATATGACCTAGAAGTTCTACTATTGGGCATCAGATCAGATCAGATCAGTCGCTCAGTCGTGTCCGACTTTCTGCAACCCCATGAATCACAGCACACCAGGCCTCCCTGTCCATCACCAACTCCCGGAGTTCACTCAAACTCACGTCCATCGAGTCAGTGATGCCATCCAGCCATCTCATCCTCT
>NW_011494792.1:107519-107630 GCF_000754665.1 Bison bison bison
CCAGGGCTGATCTCCTTCAGTCTGAACTGGTTGGATCTCCTTGCAGTCCAAGGGACTCTCAAGAGTCTTCTCCAACACCACAGTTCAAAAGCATCAATTCTTCGGTGCTCA
>NW_011494792.1:107877-116981 GCF_000754665.1 Bison bison bison
AGAGGCAGATCAGATGGTCTGGTATTCCCATCTCTTTCAGAATTTTCCACAGTTTATTGTGATCCACATAGTCAAAGGCTTTGGCATAGTCAATAAAGCAGAAATAGATGTTTTTCTGGAACTCTCTTTTTTGATGATCCAGCAGATGTTGGCAATTTGATCTCTGGTTCCTCTGCCTTTTCTAAAACCAGCTTGAACATCTAGAAGTTCAGTATTCACATATTGCTGAAGCCTTATACCCTGAGAAAACCATAATTCAAAAAGACTCGTGTACCCCAAAGATCATTGCAACAGTGTTTACAATAGTCAGGACATGGAAGCAATCTAGATGTGCATTGAGAGAGGAATGGATAAAGAAGTTATACATCTATACAAGGGAATTCTAATTAACGTTAAAAGGAGTGAATTTGGGTCACTTGAGCTGAGGTGGATGAACCTACAGCCTGTTATACAGAGTGAAGTAAGTCAGAAAGAGAAAACCAAATATTGTATATTAATGCGTGCATATGGAATCTAGAAAAATGGCACTGGTTAACCTATTTTCAGGGCAGGAAGAGAGACACAGACAGAGAACATGTTTGTGGACACAACAGGGGAAGGAGGGGGCAAGTTGAATTGAGAGAGTAGCGTTGACACGTAGTACATTACCATATGTAAAATGTTAATAGATGCCAGTGGGAAGTGGCTGTGACACAGGAAGCTTACCCAGAGCTCTGTGACAACCTGGAGAAGTGGGATGGGGTGCAGGTGGGAGGACTCAAGAGGGAGGGGATACATGTATACTTATGGCTGATTCACATCGTTGTACAGCAGAAACCAACACATTGCAAAGAAATTATACTCCAATTAAAAGTAAATTAAAATAATATATACATATATAAAATTATCATGTTATATACTTTAAATATCTTACAGTTTTATTTGCCAATTATGTCTCAAAAAATACTCTGCTTGCTAGTCACTATTCATGACATTTGATTTATATATGTTGGTGTCTACATAGGAAAAAGAAAAACTTTGCAGTATTTACTGAGAAAGGCAAAATGGAGACGTTTTTTGATTGCTTAAATACCACTTGAGCAAAAAGATTAATAATTAAGTAGTTATCAGTGGAAGAATAGCCCCTCAGCCTCTGGCCTCACTTTTATTAAGTGAGGACCCTGCTTCTCCTTTTTCTAGTGCTTTGGTGGGTTCCTTATCTTTGAGGGCAAATTTAACAAGTCAGCTTCCATACAAATGTTATAACTGGGTGCTTAGTCCCCAGAGGTGACAAAGTCCCTTATCACTTGAACCTGCTTGTGTGAAATAAAGCCTCCCCCGTATCATTTGTGTTTTGAAGGAGATCCAAGAGGCTGAGGGTAGCACTGAGGGGGAGGTTCTGTTTCCCAAGCTGGATCCTCTTGTCAGGACTAGATCGGTGGTGTATGAAATTTTTCAGCAGTGGCTGTCTTATGCTTGCATACATATGCCCATCGCGCGCGCACACACACACACACACACACACACACACACACACACACTCCCCACATAATAAAAGACTGGCGTGCAAAGGAAACTCAGGTTCCCATTTTCCAGTGACTGAAGATAAAAAATTTAGACTGATCTTGTTGCCCTAATTCTCTTCTTTTCAGAGTAAAATGTGAATGAAAAAAGTGAAAATCCCACACAAAACCTTTAAATCAGAAGAGAATTTTAACTTTCCTCCTTCATTTTCTTAAAATAAAAATATTCAACAAATATAAATACATAGACATCAATATGTTCATACAGATATACATAAAGGGTAGCTGAAGAATCTTCTAACAAGGATGTCATTAACTTTGGTGTGGAAGGTCTGTGACAGTGTTATGATGACCAGTCACTGAAAGGTTTGACATTTTTCATGGGGCTGAATATTCTTTTTCTTCTGGACACTTCAGATCATAAAGCCTTTGTGGGGCTACGTGAAAAAACCAAGAAACTTGCTCTTGTTTAAATATCACCACCTCTGATTTTTGAATCTCTGTGGTTGTCTTATAAACAGAAATCTCATCTGAAATGGCTGCTGTTAAAATGTCCATGTGTTGTATACTGCATGTTTTATTTGAAAAGATATTTTTATTATTTGTTACCGTAATAGCTGGAATTTTCAACTACTTTCCCATTCTGTAGGAAGTTTTACATTTTAAAATGTGGGTGTTTGTATTAAAGTTATAGGGACTTTGCATAAGCGTTTTTAAAAATTAATGCTTTGATCAAATTTTGTAACTGGAAAATAGGATTGGGGTGACCTGATTTCTCTCATTTCTTTTGCTTGGTTACAGAGTGTGAACCACATCAGACAGTGACCATTCTGCTCCTTATACAATTCCTGGGAAGTCAGTCCACAGTCTCCTTTAATGATTCATCCACCCCAGGACTCAACAACCCAGATTGTTGAAATTTCTTATTGTATATATCTTGAAGCTTGAAAACATTCCATGTTTTTTTCTTTTTTTTCCATTTTACGTGGAATTTGAAACCTCTTTAGTCTAATAATTCCTAATACACTTTAATGTGATTATTAAATGATATTAAACATAATTTTTTAAAGGTAAGCCATCTTAAGCATTTAGCATTTCTCGTGTCTTCCTTTCCACTCTCTCTTTTGTATATTTCGGCATATGAATAAATAATCATGATTGAAATTGTTTCAAAGCTTCTTAATTTACAAAGCAATTTTTATATCCATGCTGGTCTTAGTCTCATTGTGATAAACAAGGAGACAAGGGTTTCATGCACTTAAGGAAGAAAGAAACCTGGGAAGGAAGGAAGGAAGTTAAGGTGATGTGTAATGAAGGGTTGAATAGAGCAGGAAGTGGATGTAAGAACATGAAATAATGGGATGCTTACGTATTTCAGTGGCCAAACTATGTAAGATAGATGGGTCTGCCAAGAACAGTTGCCCTTTTGTGATTCACTAATTTTTGTAGCAAAATCAAAGCCTCATATTTTTTGCAGACTCTTGCCTGATTGAATCCCATCCTGACAAAGTTGGCACACAGATGCTCCACACACACGTGTGTACACAGACCTTGACAAGTGAAATGAGCCGATTTGCATTGTGGCTACCGATCGCTCTTTGGTCTGCCCCTCTTTCCCTCCAATTTTCTGTACTCTTCCTGCATGTTCTACCGGGTAAGACGTGGGAAATGGATAGCTCAAACACACACATTAAAAGTTGTAGGGATAAAGTTGACTCCATTACAAATTAAAGTTACACCGCTGTTTCAGCAGTAAAGACCCACCTGCCAACGCAGGGGACCCGGGTTCGATTTCCTGAGTGGTGAAGATCCCCTGGACAAGGAAATTGCAACCCATTCCGTATTCATGCCAGGGAAATCCCATGGAAACAGGAGCCTGGTTGGTTATGGTCTATGGGGTTGCAAAAGAATCAGACAAAAATTAGTGACTAAATAACAAAATCAGGGAAGTCTTTTCCCCATCATTTCCTCCTTCTGACCACTGCCGAATATGATTTAAAAACTGGAGATTTGGAGTTGTAATTGAAAATCAGAAATATATATTACTTTTCCAATTGAAGGACGAATCCGTTAACTCAGTCCATGAATGTTTAAAATCTCAGAACTTCATTAAGTTGTGATGACTACACTGAGACAGTCAAGGTTGAGAAATAGAAGCTCAGCCTTTTCTCCCCAGCAAGACAGCTGCCAGATGATGCTGTGCTCTGAGTTTGCTCTCTTGGCTTCTGTTCTGCTTGTCTCCTGCATGTAGAGCAAGAAAACTTAAAAAGCCATTAGGGTTTGAGAGGGTCAGATACCCAATGGCAAAAATTTTCCCCAATCCCACAAAGAAAACAACCTTTTTTTTTTTTGAAATTGGAAACTTTAAGGAAAGATTTATAGACCTTCAAGTTTATAAAACCATCTGGTCCTTTGTAGTTTGCAGGCTGGTTGCTTTGAGAGTTCAAAGTTTGGGCTGACCACACCACTATTGTTACCACTCCCTCCTTGAATAGTTCAATTTAGTTTCTACATTGATACCTAAGAAGCTGGTCTTTTAAACTTAGTGGACAACTTGTAAAAATCAGTAGGATTTAGGAGAATGTACCTGTTGCTTTTTAAGGGCATTTTTACTGTTTGTCCCTTGCTGCATTAAAGGAGTCCAGTTGGTGAACTCTGAGTTTCCACTTAGCTTAGCTTAGCTTCCTTGTGGGAGCACTGCGTAATTTGGGTTTTGTTTTGGCAGTCGATGACCTTTGACCCCTCTCAGTAAAGTGTTTAGGCTGAGGAGGACTGAAAAGAGCTTTCAGATGGGATATTTCCAACCTCTTCCAAGCTAGAGAAGTCTTCCCCTCAGCATAGCAAACCCTTATATAGAAATGGTTTCCAGCCTCTATAGAGTGTTCTGGTGGAGCAACTCAGATCAAAGGCTTGATATTTGAAAAATGCACGTTCACATTGCAGAGCAAAAAAAAAAAATGTTATGCAAGTCAAAATATCACTTCAAAGTGACTCAAGTATGTTCTCAATTTCAAAAGAAAACAGAGAAAATGAGAACAGGGTGTATAAATATTCTCTGCCTAATTCTATTTGTAACTGAGCTGAAGTCTCAACTATCCCTTTACTGCTAGTGATGGGTCCCCAAGGACTCGGGGTGTAGGGCAATCTGCTTATTAATGGCCTGTACCTGTGATAATCTTGTACACTTAGAATACAAGAGTGACAAACTTTGATCCACCTCACACTTTTGGAATGCAAATTAGCTACACTTTATTAAAGGAAAAGCATTTTAGGGAAGAATATAAAATGAGAAACAGAGATAATGTGGATTAGCCCTTTAAATACCTTTAGTCCCAGAAAATTAGTTGTATTCATAGGATTTTTTTTCTTTTGTTGTTATAGCATTTGTTGAGTACCCATTTTATGGGTGTCTGTCATTCTTCTAGGTACAGTATAATTGTATCTTTAGATTACACAACATTTTAAGGATAGGACTGCTTTTTTTTTCTTTGCATGTTCAACATGCTTTATGATAACATTAGAAAAAGTCTTCTGTGTGCATCTATGCATGCAAATGATTTAGTACTTATTGGTACTTACTTGACATATGTATCTTACATACACTATCTAATTTGCTAGAAACTAAATATTAACCATATTGTGATGAAAATTAACTCTCCTGAAAACTCTTTCTTTCCCCATATTCTTTCCTGAAATCATGATGGTGAGCTATAATATTGTGGAAGTCTATGTTCAGAATGTAAAGCTCAAAACATGAGACTCAGAGATTGAATGTTGAGGTCTGATCTGTTCCTTAACTTTGCCTTAAGCCGTTAGATGCTAGGTCAGCAGTTAGGCAAGGCAATAGTTTTCCTTCCACAACCGTAGCTCTTATTTTGCTTCTCAACCTCTGATAAATCTACTTGTTTGCATCCTCTTTCCAACACAGTCCTAACATGTCAAAGTTCATATGTAGACTGAGATGAAACTGAATTGTGGATCTTAAATGATACTACACAGTCATTTGTTTGGACAATGGGGAGACTCCAGATTGAGCAGATTAGATACACAGATACTTGTCTAAACTGGTTCCGGATCTGACTCATCTGTGACTGAATCTTGGTTACCAGACCTGCATTTCATTTCTACTTAAACTCCAAAAGTGCCTCGGAGATTTTGATTAGGTTCTTTTGAATTTGCTTTTAGTTAATCCCCTTAGACACAGTTTATAGACTAAGGGGAACCTCCCAACACTTTGCAGAATGAAATTGCATCCCCTAAAATGCTTACTTCTTGTATTGCTCAGTGACTGATTGGTGCAAGAAAGCAGCTGACTTCGGCTGTTTTCTTTCCTACTGTTTTGTAGTCAGTGGAAAAGCAAAGGGCTCTGTAAGCATAGTTGAGTGAATACACAGCTAGAGGCTCAAGATTTTAGAGTCACCTTTTGCTTACTGACTTCTCCCTTCCTGTCCTCATATCACATCTGTCACCAGTTTTCTGAGACAGTTTCTCCAGAGAGTGGGCGTTTCCACCTGCCTCTGATGTGAAATGCACTGAAAATAGTTTTGAGCTTTGACAGACATATCAACTTCAGTTTTTCTAACTAGCAGCACTGAATAAATTCTGACCTGGAGATTACTAACCTCATGTTTGCCAACTGGGGTTGATCCATGGTTGCCATCACCATTTAGAAAAGTACATTTGAATATATCACATAATGTGAGTTTCAACTGCAAACTTTTGTGAATCTTCAGAATCCATCTGTTGTCATGACTGAGAAATTTAGAAAATATCTGAAACTGTATATATGCAATTTTATGTACTGTTTTACATATAGATATAATTTATAAATATAAACTTAAACATGTATGGATGTGAGAGTTGGACTATAAAGAAAGCTGATTGCTGAAGAATTGATGCTTTTGAACTGTGGTGTTGAGAGTCCCTTGGACTGCAAGGAGACCCAACCAGTCCATCCTAAAGGAGATCAGTCCTGAGTGTTCATTGGAAGGACTGATGTTGAAGCTGAAACTCCAATACTTTGGCCACCTGACGCGAAGAGCTGACTCATTTGAAAAGACCCTGATGCTGGGAAAGATTGAGGGCAGGAGGAGAAGGGGATGATGACACAGGATGAGATGGTTGGATGGCATCACTGACTCAATGGACATGAGTTTGGATAAACTCGGGAGTTGTTGATGGACAGGGAGGCCTGGCATGCTGCAGTCCATGGGGTTGCAAAGAGTCAGACCCGACTGAGCAACTAAACTGAACTGATGCTTATATATATATATATATAAATTCCAAAGGTTATTTGTATTAAATACTTTTTACCTTTATCAAGAAAGGGCAGAACAAATTCAGTCTTTTATGTTATTGTATTTGGTCTTTCCTCTTAACCTTCTGAATCAAGTTCTAGTTTTCAGTCTAAATTGAGTGGAATCCACACCAAGTTTGTTTTCTCCCCAAGCTTATTAAATACTTCATCATGGGGTCATTTTCATGTATTTTCTGACCTCTAAATTTCACCAGAGCAAACCCACAGTTTGCCTCAAAACCATCATGAGAGTCTGCCAGCCTAGGCCTCTTGGTCATTTGTTTGAGATTTTTATACTAACCACGCATTTCTGGGTAAGTAGGCACACATATCCATGGTTTTCTGCAATATTATGTCAAAAGCCTTGGTCTGTGGTTTTCACAGGGAGTGGGGAAGCTATATTTTTAGTATTAGAGTGACCCCTGGGGCCTGGGTAAGATGCAGATTGCAGAAAAGAAGACATGACCATTCCAAGAACTTTGGCCTTTGACCCAGAAATATATCCTAATGGGTCTCTGGCTGAATTTCCACAGTGATTCTTAGCACAATGAAACTGACAGCCATGAGTTTTTCTGAAATGTTTATACTGTAGTTTCTTAGCCACATGTGAACACCATTGAAGAATTTATAAATAATCTTTGGATTCTCAAAGTTCACAAACATTTGTCTGACCTTGAAAAAGGCCACAGGCAAAGTATATGGAATTCGGAATCCGGAATAACTGAATTAAATGAGATAATGTATGTGATAATTCTCTGTGACTTGTAACTACCAGACTGATGTTGATCATTGGTATGTACAGTTTGATTATTTTCTTTAGGTTCCATGGAATAAGATTTAGGTTAGGTCAGATTATTTGGTTGCTGTATGTGTCATAGTGAAACATAAATTGAAAATAAATTAGGTTCAGATAACTGATTCTGTTCTTGTGTTGGTGTACCAGTTGTCTGTTGGTTCTACACTCCTTCTACCCCTATTTCTTGGCAATGTTTCTTTCCTCTGCTTTCTGTCTGTCTTTTTCTCTTAGAAATCATCTATTCCCCACCTGAGTCTATGTTTTGGGGGTGGGACTGACCCTATTTCCTCACTCCAGGGATGGCCAGCTGTCTTGATCTGAGCACTCAGGATTCACCTAATTTGTTCATGGTGGGCTTGTGAGTAGTGCTAACTTGATTATACTTGCCTCTGGGACTTTGCTAGAACTTTTGGGATGAGTAAGATACAGCTTCTAGTAGTTGCATTTTCTGTTCTGTGGGGACAGCCTTTATTATCAGAAATGTGATAATAAAGGCTAATTCCTGATAATAAAGGTTGGACTCTGCCTCCTCCCATTCTCCAAGTCAGTCCCACTGAACTTCCCTGCTCTGTGGTCCAAAGAACGTCTTTATCCTTTTGTCTGTTTAATTTGCTTCAAGCTTCTGTTCCTGACAGTGGAATGTTCTGGTTTCTTCCCACCGTCATTCACTGGCTGGCTAGTGGTTGTGTTACCTTGAACTTGACAGCCATATTTTCTCAGGTTCAGTGTTTTCATGTGTAAAATTTAATTGTAGCATTTAGAAATCAAACAAATTAAACAGTATACTGAAATGACAATATTTCGGGAGTGTTATCAAGTTATGGAATTTGGGTGCTATTAAATGAGTTATTATCAGCCTAGAACCAAAGAAATAGGAGAAGGGGGCATCTCTGGAACTTAGAGTCTTGCAGAGGAGGACACCTTGAAGAAACTGTGATTGTATCTGGGAAAATTTAAGAGGAGGGAGCCAGGGGAATAAGTTCACGAATCTCAATCTGTTTCCTTCCATCCATCTCCTGCCAGGGCTTCCCATTTGTTGACCCCAACAGGAAGACAGAAAGTAAGGGGCCCTGTTGATGTGGTCCCTAGGCCATCCCACAGAGGCCATAAACATGGTGGAGAAGGAAAAAGTATATCCAGAAGGGCAAAGAGAAGGTATCTGGCATGGCAGATAACCTTGGACTTGTCTTTCAGTTCTAAAATTAAATGAGAATGAATAAAAGTCTAGAAGGACGTGACATTGGGATTCGTTTGGATTAATGTACACATATGAGTGAGAAAAGAGGAGGGAAATCTTACACACACCCCCCCTTTTTTCCTGCACATTTATTATTCCAGTTCATTAAAAGCATGACTAGTTAGGCCAATGATGTTTTACTGTTTCAATGACATGGCAAAACAGCTAGGTAATTTTTTAGTTAAATTAGACAATAAACAAATTCAAATTATTCTTGAAAGTTGATTTTAAAAATTAGAATAGGACTTTGTTGATTTTGAAAATAGATTTAGA
>NW_011494792.1:117616-118018 GCF_000754665.1 Bison bison bison
CCTGTCTTTCAGAATATTCAGAGAGAGTAATTCTGTATAAAGATATGGAGGTCTTACAATTTAGAAAAAAGCCCGTTCAACTCCCATTCTTTTGTTAGAACTGCATCCTTGTAGATACGAAGTCTAAATGTATGCGTGTTAACCTATAATACAGAAACACCACTCTTCTCCTTGGTGATAGTGATGGTCGGTGTCTATAGCTAGGGAAGTAAAACAGGCTTCTTCTGTTGTGCGATGGTTCTCCTGTGCCCTGCCCACCAGAGAGGTCTCTGTGTGGCCATCTCCATCTATGTGTACCTTATGTGTGGGTAAACCGCAGTTCTATAGCACCCTGCCAAGAACTTTGTCTTGGCTACTGGAGGTGCAAATGCAGAGTCTCAAGATTTTATTCCATCCCAAAAG
>NW_011494792.1:118297-121686 GCF_000754665.1 Bison bison bison
ATGGACTGCAGCCTACCAGGCTCCTCTGTCCATGGGATTTTCCAGGCAAGAGTACTGCAGTGGGTGGCCATTGCCTTCTCCAACTAGGCAGTATAAGAGATGCTTAATGTAGTCTACATTGTCACATTTATATTTTTATTCACACGAGCACACATGGCAGGGATGATTCTTTAGTTATTTTATAGCTAGAGAACTTCTTTCTCTCATGATTTTCCTATCCCTCCTACCTATTAGACTTTGTTGTAAGTTTTAAACATTCTTTTACTTAAATCTTCTAAAGATTTCTCTTCTTTCCAGACCTTCTACCACAAACTGCTCCATTAATCCCCTGAGTGATCCCTAGTCCCCAAATTAATATCCCTGGAATCCCCTTCTGCTCCCTCTAATTCTGGCTCCGTTCTTCAGCGGGACTTTGTTTTAAAAATGCAAGTATAATCGTTCCTCTGCTCCCTAAATCCTTGGATGGCTACCCTTTTCCCTAGAGAGAGCCTCCTTTTCTTCCTGCTGTTCCTGGGTCTCTCCTAGATCTGGCCCTTGCCTGGGCTTCCACTCCACTCCTGCCCCATCCTCTCCTCTCTCCAGTCCAACTACACCAGACCTGACCAGTTCCCTGAACGTACCATGGTCCTGCAGTATCTTCCTTGCCTTGTTTTGCTCTGCCGAGAACATTTTTTCCTATAGGTTGTTCAGCTTCCTCCCATGTATCATTTAGACTTTTAGCTTCTGCATCAGTTCCTTGGACAGTGACTCCTAACCCTTTAGACTAGGAGCCGAGTTCCCTTACTCTCTGCTCCCACAGTGTGAATCCTTCCTGTTGCCCCATCTCTTCATGTTTGCGATTACTTGTTCAAATACCTGTCTTTTCCGCTAGAATATAATCTTAATGAAATCAGTGACCTCACCTGCCCCATTTATCAAAGTATTTTCTTTCAGTAATGTAGAATCTGGTGCTGGGGAGGCATTCAGTAAACAGTTGTCAAATACATTAAGATTTTTAAGAAAACAGAAAACTGGAGAGGTTGAATCTCCTGCCCTGAGTCATACAAGTTATACCTCTGGCCACACCTGGATTAGAACCCACATGTGTTTATCAAGAGCGTCCAGCTTTCCTCCATTTGACTGCTACCTCGGGGAAGGGCTGGTGTGACTGGAAAGGTTCATTTATACTGTTTCCTGTTTTCTGTCCTTGGAACAGTATTTTGAATCCAGTTTTATATGATGGAAGGTTCTAAGATCTTTGTGATAATAGAATGTATACTTTAAAATAGTATTTTGAAAATTATAGATGCCTGCTTAATGATATTTCTACATGTTTTATAAAGTTATATTATCTAAAACCTTCTTGTGAAATCTATCATTAACTACTTTTAATTTTCATCTTGAATTTTATGTTAAAATTTAAAGTAAGTTTTTTTTTTTTTTTTTATCATCTTCTCAGGGCTTCCTTGGTGGCTCAGATGAATCCACCTGCAGTGAAGGAGACCTGAGCTCGATCCCTGGGTTGGGAAGATCTTCTGCAGGAGAGCATGCAACCCATTCCAGTATTCTTGCCTGGAGAATCCTGATGGACAGAGGAGCCTGGTGGGCTACAGTCCATGGGGTCGCAGAGTCACACATGACTGAGCAACTCAATACAGCACAGCACAATCTTTCTTAAGTACAGTTTTCCCTGAAAGATTGCTTATAAATCACAGTATTACTTGGGTATTTCCTTTTGCAAGTGGAATACCAAGTGGAGAGAGGTAAATTGCTGCCATATAACAGTATTTGTTTTTGTGGATGAGGGGAGAAATTCATTTGTTGACAAGCCTTTGGCATGTGGCAGGTGAGTCTGGTTCCTGATTTGAGTGGTTAATCTGTGAAATTTATTAATTCCCAGTCCAAACAGTGGTGAGTAATAGCAGTGCAAACCTTGGCTCTGGTTTTGTTTAGCTTATTTCTGCTGATATTTATAAATACCTCTTTGAAAGTGAAAGTGAAAGTCACTCAGTCGTGTTTGACTCTTTGTGACCCCATGGACTATATAGTCCATGGAATTCTCTGGGCCAGAATACTGGAGTGGGTAGCCTATCCCTTCTCTAGTGGGATCTTCCCGACCCAGGAATCAAACTGGGGTCTCCTGCATTGCAGGCAGATTCTTTACCAACTGAGCTATGAGGGAAGATCAAGTCGTTAGCAATTTACAAAGATTACAGATTTCTTGAAACTGAAGAATGTGAGGGATGTGCACACATCCCTTCATTTCTCCTCCAGGCTTTATTTTTTCAGGCATCTCTAATAAGATGAGAATTTCCTGAAGACATAGAAGCAAACATCTATGGCTGGCTCATGGTGGGAGAGGAGGTATTTGTTTGCTTTAAATTTTCAGGAGTCATTCATTTTTGATATGTGCTGCCTGACGTTTGCCTGCTTCTCTTTGGTGCCACTTCTACTCTGGAGGGAGGTTTGGGGACAGAGTGGCTTTTTGAAATCCCATGAACCTAGCTTTCTCATCAGTGAAAGTTTGAAAAACAGCAGCTGTGGAGATCTTCTTTCGAATACAACTGGAACATTAGTGGAATTCTTTTTTCCTGCTACGTGCATACATTTTGTAATTTTCCATCGGACACTGTATGACTTCCAAATTAATTTCGTCATCCTCAATGTAGAATTTGTGGTGTTTATTGTGCAACAGTAGCAGTGACAGTCTTTGCGTTGTTTGATTTTTGATAGTGAAAACATGCATCCCAGTGCTACTGCTCTTTGCTCATAAAACTGACCAGTTATGATTGTGTTTATAACCATGAGTGAGCTTGGAGCTTTCTTCAATCTCTCGCTAACTCCTAAGAAAAAATTTCTTAGGTAAAGACTGCAGAACTAGACATTTGAGAAATGCTTCAATGTTTCAAATGACTCCATGAATGCAGAAGAAAATTTTCTGTTGTAGTTCAGTTGAAAGATGAACTTGGTTTTGAGTATCAGAGTACATCATGAGAAATGCTGGGCTGGAAGAAGCACAAGCTGGAATCAAGATTGCCAGGAGAAAAATCAATAACCTCAGATATGCAGATGACACCACCCTTATGGCAGAAAGTGAAGAGGAACTAAAAAGCCTCTTGATGAAGGTGAAAGAGGAGAGTGAAAAAGTTGGCTTAAAGCTCAACATTCATAAAACAAAGATCATGGCATCTGGTCCCATGGCATCTATCCCCAAATAGATGGGGAAACAGTGGAAACAGTGTCAGACTTTATTTTTGGGGGCTCCAAAATCACTGCAGATGGTGACTGCAGCCGTGAAATTAAAAGACACTTACTCCTTGGAAGAAAAGTTATGACCAACCTAGATAGCATATTGAAAAGCAGAGACATTACTTTGCCAACAAAGGTCCATCTAGTCAAGGCTATGGTTT
>NW_011494792.1:121996-125672 GCF_000754665.1 Bison bison bison
TGGAAAAGACTCTGATGCTGGGAGGGATTGGGGGCAGGAGGAAAAGGGGACGACAAAGGATGAGATGGCTGGATGGCATCACCGACTTGATGGACGTGAGTTTGAGTGAACTCTGGGAAGATGGTGATGGACAGGGAGGCCTGGCGTGCTGCGATTCATGGGGTCGCAAAGAGTCGGACACGACTGAGTGACTGAACTGAACTGAATGGAATTTTAAACCTTTGAGGTACTCAATGAGATTCTGTAATTTCTTTCATTAATTCATGTCTTTTGCAGTTTTAGATCTAAGAGGAATATTCTTCAGAGGGAAAAACCCACTGGAAGTGGCAATTTCACTAAGTAGTGAAGAGTTAGTTTATTTTCAAATAAGTAGAGATGTTGGATGGGATACTCTTTAAAAAGACTTTTAGTATATTTCACAAATCAGTTCTCAAAAATGTGAAATATATATATATATATATATATATATATGTTTTTTTTTCTTTTTGGGAAAGGTGAAAATTCTAAGTTGTGGATTCCAGTGACCTGGAACAAACTCCCACTGTGTTTCTACTGCAGTGGCATTCTTAGTATTCTTAATTTGTTTGGTGGGCCAAATGATGTTACTCATAGGGATAGTCACATCAGTGCTCCCTGTCATAGACAGCTTTGTTTTTGAAGCAAATACGCACTTTGTGGAAATCTGACAATGAAGAGACAGAACAAAGCAGATGTGTGAATTGATCATGAAACGGATAGATAGCTAGAACAATGGAGTTATTCACTTATCGTTATTTTTATGACAGCCACTGTAGACAGGTTTTCTCAGCATACTTCCCCATGAATATAGAAATGAGTGATTTTCACGCTACTACATATGGGGCAACTCTATTGCCTCCTACCACCATTCGAAACAGAAGATCCACAATTCTTGGGCGGGAGACAAGAAAAGTCATGACTAGACTCACAATTATTATTTAGGTTATAATTAGATAGCATTCAGTACGGATGAGGCTTTGGGTTACCTTAGTGAATTAGTATCCTCATTGGGTGCTGTGGGTTAAGTTCTGTGTTCTCTGAAAATTCTTATGTTGAAAACCTAATGCCCAAGGTGATGGTTTTAGGAGGTGGGATCATTGGAAAATGATTAGGTTATGAGGGCAGAGCCCACATGTGGGCAGAGATTAGCGTTCTTTTGAAAGAGGCCTGAAATACTCGATCATCCCTGCTGTCCAGGGGTGGAAGAAATGTCTGTGTCCTGGAAGAGGCTCTCAGTTAACTATGCTGGCACCCTGATCTTGGACTTCTAGCCTCCAGAACTGTGATAAATAACATTGTTTATAACTCCCCCAAACCTTTGATATTTTGTAAAACCAGCCAAAATGGACTAAGACACTAGACATGATTAAATGGGGGAAAAAAAAAAATTGTCAAGCTTGTTTTCTCTTCCATAGTCGTGAAGGTGGAACAGGTAGCATAGATATTCAATTCTAGATAAAGTGGCACATGATAACATACTCCATAGAACTGCAAATTTCCTTTTGTAGTCCTGTGACATGCTCACCTGGGAAGGCATTTTCTGAGATGTAATTGACATTTAAACCAAAAGATTGTAAATAAAACAAATCACCTTCTATAATGTGGATGGGCTTTATGCAGTCAGTTGCGGGCCTAAGAACAAAAATTGAGGTTTCCCAAAATAAAAGCAACTCAGCCTCAAGACTGTACCATTAACTGGTACCCAAATCTCCAGCCTACTCCACAGAGGTGGAGCAACTAGACATTAAGGGCTGTCACTGGGCTCTCATCTAAGTCCTAACATAACTGCTCTTGATTTTAAAAACTTATATTTACTTCTCTAGGCCTAAGTTTCCTCAGCTACACAGGAAATAAGATGAGAAAATCCTTTACATTTCCAAAGATTATGCAAATCTCTGTGTAAAACATGATCCCAAGCTGAAGATTTATTTGTGCCTCTCTCGAAAAGAAAATCATTTCTTGTGTAGCTTCCCTGTTAGGAACTCTTAGGCTCCTTATTATGTGCTCTGTTTCATAGTGTATTTCTCTAGCTTAGCCGTAAGAAAATTTCCTTGATAGAAATAATAACTTGACTGTTATGGAATACTATTTTTCTCTCTTTGGTCTTCCAGTAAAAAGCATGAGTTGTAATTAATGCACTCTAGTGAGAGAACTTGGTTGAAAATGTCAGCATGTCAGCTTGAAGAAGTTTACTAGTTTAAAAATGGGTCCTGGTCTATACAGAAGAGGTATGATTTGCATAGTTTTGTTTCTTGCAACAGTATTTTTTTTCCCCAAATAACATATCTATCCTTTTCTTATTTGCCTGAAGTTATATAGAATACATCCTCTTTTTGAAAGTGAAAATTGACAAAAAAAGGAACTTTTATCTGGAATAGCAGTTAGCATTTTGTCCAGTTGTCATCTAATCCAAAACATAAATCTCATTGTGGGACCATCATCCCCAGGAAGGTGAAATTCCCACATAAATTGTCCCTAACATCAGTTTGGCAATCATTCATTTGATACATGCTCCATTGAAATACTCATGGTACAGAGGAATATAAAGAATAACAACTTCTTTGAGATTCAGATTCCTCATTTCTGAAATGCTTTTACTTATAATATTTACTTCAAAAAGAACTAAATAAGCTGGTCTGTGAAAAATACCAGTTTCTGGCATGGTTGAGATACTCAGTAAATAGTAATTTCAGTGCAGCTGGTGTGGCTTAGTAGCCCTAAGGGAAGTGAACTAAAGTAGTAGGAATAGGTGTTGTTCAGATCATTAACTGTAATATAAGCCAGAATGTGGTCAGTGAGATAAAAATGGTGAGAATGAAATTAGGAAGCCATAAGGAGGGATGGGATCTAGGAAAAGTAGATAACAGTTCATCAAGGAGGTGAATTTCTTTGGGACCGTGGAAGAGAGGTTAGGTGTTTGTGTGCAGTGTAGGAATATTTGATTTGTAGGCTCTCCTTAAAGTATTTTTATCAGTCATGATTTGAGTACAGCTAAGAAATTGAACTCCTGTGGTAAAGTATAAGAATTCTATGGTAGAAAGTAGATTCGAGTGGCAGGTTCAGAGCACTGTCTCTATTCTATCCTATTCAGCCTTTTTGACAGTGACTTGATTATCACATTATCTTAGGATGTGAAAGTGGGAAATCTAGTGTATGTGGAATGGGAAAGTGAAAGTGTTAGTTGCTCAGTCATGTCCGACTCTTTGCGACCCCATGGACTGTAGTCCACCAGGTTCCTCTGTCCATGGGATTCTCCAGGCAAGAATACCAGAGTGAGTAGCCGTTCCCTTTTCCAGGGAATCTTCCTGTTCCAGGGATTTCATGCCAGGTCTCCTTCATGCAGGCAAATGCTTTACCATCAGAGCCACCAGGTAAGTGAAATAAGAGACTGCAAATCCAATGGTCTCCATCTAATAAGGTGACACTTAAAAGAACAAGTGCGTCCACAGTTCTGTCAGTTCAGTTGCTCAGTCGTGTCCGACTCTTTGCGACCCCATGAATCGCAGCACGCCAGGCCTCCCTGTCCATCACCAACTCCCGGAGTTCACTCAGACTCACGTCCATCGAGTCGGTGATGCCATCCAGCCATCTCATCCTCCTGCCCCCAATCCCTCCCAGCATCAGAGTCTTTTCCAATGAGTCAACTCTTCGCATGAGG
>NW_011494792.1:125772-137047 GCF_000754665.1 Bison bison bison
TAGAGTTTCAGCTTTAGCATCATTCCTTCCAAAGAAATCCCAGGGCTGATCTCCTTCAGAATGGACGGGTTGGATCTCCTTGCAGTCCAAGGGACTCTCAAGAGTCTTCTCCAACACCACAGTTCAAAAGCATCAATTCCTCGGCACTCAGCTTTCTTCACAATCCAACTCTCACATCCATACATGACCACTGGAAAAACCATAGCCTTGACTAGACGGACCTTTGTTGGCAAAGTAATGTCTCTGCTTTTCAATATGCTATCTAGGTTGGTCATAACTTTTCTTCCAAGGAGTAAGTGTCTTTTAATTTCATGGCTGCAGTCACCATCTGCGGTGATTTTGGACCCCAGAAAAATAAAGTCTGACATTGTTTCCCCATCTATTTCCCATGAAGTAATGGGACTAGATGCCATGATCTTCGTTTTCTGAATGTTGAGCTTTAAGCCAACTTTTTCACTCTCCTCTTTCACTTTCATCAAGAGGCTTTTGAGTTCCTCTTCACTTTCTGCTATAAGGGTGGTGTCATCTGCATGTCTGAGGTTCTTGATATTTCTCCTGATGATCTTGATTCCAGCTTGTGCTTCTTCCAGCCCAGCGTTTCTCATGATGTACTCTGCATAGAAGTTAAACAAGCAGGGTGACATTATACAGCCTTGACATATTCCTTTTCCTATTTGGAACCAGTCTGTTGTTCAATGTCCAGTTCTAACTGTTGCTTCCTGATCTGCATACAGGTTTCTCAAGAGACAGGTCAGGTGGTCTGGTATTCCCATCTCTTTCAGAATTTTCCACAGTTTATTGTGATCCACACAGTCAAAGGCTTTGGCATAGTCAATAAAGCAGAAATAGATGTTTTTATGGAACTCTCTTTTTTGATGATCCAGCAGACGTTGGCAATTTGATCTCTGGTTCCTCTGCCTTTTCTAAAACCAGCCTGAACATCTGGAAGTTCACGGTTCACGTATTGCTGAAGCCTGGCTTGGAGAATTTTGAGCATTACTTTACTAGCATGTGAGATGAGTGCAATAATTACAGTTCTGTAATTATGTCCAAATGATCAGGCATAACGGTTTGGGTGGAAAAAAAAAACCTCAATGATTTTGGTTTCCTGTAAGGTGTGGGAGGCAGCATCTAAAAATTAATGAAAATTTTACTCTGAAGGAATAAAATGGTTTCATTCAACAAGCATCTAATGAAGGTCTGCTGAATGCGAAGAATGGGCAGCAGTGAAGAGTACATGTGTGGACATTGTAACTCAGGACTTAAATTTTAATAGAAAAGCAGACATGAGATAAATTTCAAAGTTAAATGTTGCACCACAATTGGGACAAATGTCAAGGGGAGAAACACAGAATGCCATATATTCACATAACAAGGAGACCTGAGCTGTGTTGGAGTCAGGAAAGGAAAGGCTGCTTTGTGGAAGTGGTTTTTACTGAGATCTGAAAGATGTCGGGGAAGTAATCAGGTCAAAGACAGAGGGTCTTCCAAGTAGAGGAAAGGGCATTTATAGAGAGCTTTTTAGCCATATGTGAGAATATAGAGTGAGAAGAAAAGACACATGAGGATTGAACCTTGAAGGAATTTAGTCTACTTGGTAAAACTTATGATAACCAGACAATGAATACATGGTGGAATATAGTCCGTGCTGTGAAAGAGATAAGAATGAAATTTTTCAGAGGATAGGAGATATTTCCATTTGCCTGGGAATTTGGTAGAGATTCAGTTAAACTTAGGCAACTTGGTTTCTGCTTTTGCCATTGAGTTTTATGAGTTGAGAAAAGTGACTTAATCATTCTTGGATTTATTTATATATCTCTAAAATGGGAGGGTTGTCTAGTTGTTTCCAAGATTTTTCATTTTCTGAATATCCAGTTAATCCCGCTGGGCAATTATCTGGAATAAAAGCCCCTTTTACCTGCCAAGAATAATGACTGATGTAGCTAAAAAAAAAATTATATAAAAACGTATTGAAATCATTGATTTTTTTCTTTTTTCAGTTTTATTGAAATATAATTAACAAACTTGCAAGATATTTAAAGTATATATGATGATTTAAGCATGTATATATTATTAAAGAATTCCCCCATCAGGTTAATTACACATCCATTAATATCACCTCTTTCTTGGTGAGAACATTAAAGTTTTACTTTCTTGCATGCCTGCTAAGTCACTTCAGTGTTGTCTGACTCTTTATGACCCCATGGATTGTAGCCTGCCAGTCACCTCTGTCCATGGAAATTCTCTAGGCAAGAATACTGGAATAGGTTGCCATGCCCTCCTCCAGGGGATCTTCCAAACTCATGGATCAAACTCATTTATTTTATGTCTCCTGCATTGGCAGATGGGTTCTTTATCCATACCACAACTGGAAAGCCCTTTAGTCTCTTAACAAATATCAATAATACATTACAAACCATAGTCATGTTATACACTAGAACCTCCAACCTTATTCATCTTGGAGGTTAAAGTTTGTACTCTTTTACTAAATTCTTTCCTTTCTCGTTGATTTTTTAGCATTTATTTTTATGTGATCTGAGACATATTCTTGTGTTTATGGTTTTGAATTCAGGAAAAAAGATATCTCCTTCCTGTTGTAAACACTTTAGTGATAGGTCCTTGAGGAACCATCTTTACCTAGCAGCTCCATAATCACTTATATCATTGTCTGAAAACAAGATGATTTACACAAGTAAGGAAAATAAAGAGAGCGTAGTGAACTTAAGTGTTCTTGCCTGGAGAATCCCAGGGATGGGGCAGCCTCGTGGGCTGCCGTCTATGGGGTCTCACAGAGTCAGACACGACTGAAGCGACTTAGCAGCAGCAGCAGCAGTAACAGTGAACTTAAGCGGTTATTGGAAGTTGTATCAGAGTTAAGGATAACTGAAAAGGAATAGCAAAAACTCTTGGAGATAGGCAAAAATAGGGAGCAATGAACACATTTATGCCTACAGGGCAAAGGAAGAGAGTGGACCTTGCAATCTCTAGAGAGACTTGTATATTATAGCTGCAGCTGAAGGTGAGAGCCTCTGACCAGAGCTCTGGGCTTCGGTGGAGAAACTTGGTCACCTCCCAGCAGAAGAGGAGTCAGAGGAAAGAATCAAATAACTAATCTCTTTCTCCACTGATTCTCCAATCTCTTGCTAGTGTCTCCCATTGGCCAAACTCAAGGAGAAGTCAGCGCCTAGGAAAGCCAGAGGAATGCAGTCTGGTCTGGGCAATCTCCAAAGGTTCATAACATGAAAGAAAAGGATCAAGGGTGGTTCTAGAGGGGGGCATATAAGGAATATCCAACACACCCATCATTTCTACATGGTATAAATGTTTTCTTTATCCTGTAAATGTAGTTGTTCTTCATAGACATTTAGAATGGCTCTTGGCATTATTAACTTTAAGGGGGAAAGTCAGGTTCTGATCTGACCTAGATTTGGACATTTGCACTATAGTGCTGTTAACATAACGCTGTTACTGGGACCCCAACTGACTGTATTGCTGATTTACTTAAACCCTTTGAAAAAAATAGGTAGTGTAACCTGACTTCGGAAGGGACTCGAAGCTATCAAGATGTGTTTTTATAAATTGTTGGATTCATTTGGCTAACTTACACGTGTGAGAATGAGGACTTTTAAGTCCAAATTTATGAGTTACTGCTCTGTAATCTTCTGTTTTTGTGCTGCTTTGTCTTGTTTTGCTGCAGGGAAATACTGGCCCCTTGGAATTATTTTAGAGGGGTTTCCTCCCTTTTGTTTTATTTAGCAGATTATGTCAACTTGGTCTTAATTTTTAAAATGCTTGTTAGAATTCTCCAGTAAAACCATCTTGGATTAAAGATTTCTTTTTTGAAATGTTTTATATTACAGTTTCAATGTCATTAAAGGTTATAGGACTATTCAGATGATCTACTTGGATGGGTTGTGATAATTTTATGAATTTTGAGGAACTGTTCATTTCTTCTAAGTTGTCACCCCCATGAATATAAAATTATTTATAATACTCTCTTGCTAAAATTCTTAATAACTGTAAGATCTGTATGATATCCCCTATTTCATTCCTAATATTAGTTGTTTGTGTAGTCTTTCTTTTTGTCAGTTGTGCTAGAATTTTATTAATTTCGTTTTTTCAAAGAAGCAGCTTTTTGTTTTATTGACTTTTTTTGCTGTTTTCCTATTTTCAGTCTCATTAATTTTTTACTTTTTGTTATTTCCTTCTTTCTGATTGTGTTGGGTTTATTTAACTCTTCTTTTTCAGTTTCTTGAGGTGTGAAATTTTATTATTAATTTCAAACCCTGATTTCTTATGGATTTAAGTATTTAGTGCTAAAAAATTTCTCAGTGCTGCTTTTGCTACATTTCACATATGTTGATATGTTGTGTTTTTGTTTTCATTCCTGAATTCTGTTGATATTTTCTTTTTGACCAGTGGATTTTTAGAAATCTGTTGTTTAATTTACACATTTAGAGATTTTCTTATTGTCCTTACATTATTGATTTTTTTCCCATATCATACTTAGAATACTTTGTTTTATTTCCACACTTTTAAATCTGTTGAGCTTTGTTTCGTGGCTCAGAATATGGTCTGTCTTGGTGAATGTTTCTTGGGTAAAAGCATGTATTTTGCCAGTGTTGGGGAGAGCATTATATATGTGTGTGTGTCTTCATGTTTATATATATGTGTCATTTAGGTCCTGTTTCCTTGTGACCTTCAGATCTTCAATATCCTTGCTGATTTTCTGTTTAGTAGTTCTCTATTCTCTTAGCTTCTAAGAGGAATGTTGATGTTCTGAATTATAATTACAGATTTACTTATTTCTCCTTTGAGTTCTATCCATATTTGCTTCACTTATTTTAAGACTGTTGTTTGATGCATACATAGGATTATTATGCATGCCTGTTGGATTGAGTCTTTTATCCTTATGTAATTCCCTTGTGTTCCTCTTTGTCTCCAGGAATTGTCTTTGCTTTGAAGTCTACTTTATCTGATATTAATCTATCCTTTTTATCCTTTTATTTTCAGCATATCCATGTCATTAGTGAGTTTCTTTGAAACAGTATGCAGGGCCTCATGTTCTTCTTTTATTCACTCTGCCAACTCTGTCTTTTGATCAGTATGTTTAGACCATTTATATGTTAGGTGATTAATGATATGTTATTGCTTAAGTCTGACATTTTATTATTTGGTTTTGTTTGTTCTTCTGGTTCTTGTTTCTCTGTTTATATTTTATTCAGTTTTTGTGTTACTGGAACCCTTTTTAAGACTTTAATTTATTTCTGTGCTTTTGAGTGTCTCTCTGTCCTATGGGTCTATTTGTCTGTCAATCTTTCAGTCACATCTATGATTTATCATACCTGTTGGTATCAGTATTTTGCGTTCCTTGATGAGGAGTGGAGACTTCCTTCCATTTAGGACCTTCCTTCCTTTTAAATACCATTCTTTGAGTTTCAGATGATATAATTTTTGCTTCAGTCATTAAGTATGATTAACAAATGTTATGAGGAAAAGGACAGTCTATTGCATATACTTAGTTCTTTCCATTGTTCTCTTCTCCCAGTGTTCTGAGAGTCTTTCTTTTGCTTTTCCCTTTCTCTGTGAAGACTTTCTTTAGCCACTTTTAAGGGTAGAGATGCTATTGACAAATTCTTTTAGTTTTTTTTTCTTTATTTGAGAATGCTTTTATTTCTCCTTCATTCCTAATGGATAATTTAGCCATGTAAAGAACCTGTAATAGACAGTTCTTTTCTTTCAGGACTTACGACTTTCATAAGGCATCCAGAGTTCATAGAAGGCATTCACAGATACAGGAGTTGATGTTTCCCTACAGGTAATACATCATTTCTCCCTGGCTGCTTTCAAGATTGTTCCTTTGTCTTTCATTTTCTGAAATATAATTAGGATGTGTCTTGGTGTGGGTTCCTTTGGGTTTATCCTATTTTGAGTTGCTGTGCTTTTTAAATCTGCATGTTTGTATCTTTTCCACAATAAGAACGTTTTCAGCCATGATTTCTTTGTGTAATCTTTAGACCTGTTTTCTTTCAATTTTTTTAATTCTGGGACTGTGATGAGATGAGTTTTGGATTTTTTATTGTTATCTGACAGGTCACAATTAAAAGACGCTTACTCCTTGGAAGAAAAGTTATGACCAACCTAGTTAGCATATTAAAAAAGCAGAGACCTTACTTTGCCAACCAAGGTCCATTTAGTCAAGGTGTTGTTTTTCCAGTAGTCATGTATGGATGTGAGAATTGGACTATAAAGAAAGCTGAGCACTGAAAAATTGATGCTTTTGGTCTGTGGTGTTGGAGAAGACTCTTGAGAGTCCTTGGACAGCAAGGAGATCCAACCAGTCCATCCTAAAGGAAATCAGTCCTGAATATTTATTGGAAGGACTGATGTTGAAATGAAACTCCAACACTTTGGCCACCTGATGCGAAGAGCTGACTCATTTGAAAAGACCCTGATGCTGGGAAAGATTGAGGGCAGGAGGAGAAGGGGAAGACAGAGGATGAGATGGTTGGATGGCATCACCAACTCAATGGACATGAGTGAGTAAACTCCTGGTGTTGGTGATGCACAGGGAGACCTGGCATGCTGCAGTCTATGGGCTCACAGAGAGTCAGACACGACTGAGTGACTGAACTGACAGGTCACTAGGGTTCTATTCTTTTTTTTTTTTCCAATCTGTATTCTATTTATTATTCAGATTATATGAATTCTATTAATCTATCCTAAAATTCAGTGATTCTTACCTCTTGTCATCCCCATTCTGTGAATTATGTTTTATTGTAACTTTTATGTATGTAATTTTCATTTGATTCTTTTTTATAACTTCTGTTTCTTTGATAAGATTTTTTCTCCATTATTTGAAGAGAATTTGTAATTTATCTTGTATGTATTTATGATAACTGCTTTAAGACTTTTATCAGATAATTGAAGTGAAAGTGAAGTTGCTCAGTCGTGTCTGACTCTTTGTGACCCCATGGACTGTAGCCTACCAGGCTCCTCCCTCCATGGGATTCTCCAGGCAAGAGTACTGGAGTGGGGTGCCAGTTCCTTACATCTGATTAATTTCAGCATTGACATTGGTTGGTTGTCTTTTCTCAGTCCAGTTTTCAGTTTCTTGATTCTGATATGACAAGTCATTTTCACTTTTTGCTTTGATACTGTCCTATGTTAGAAGACTCTGGAATCCTATTTAAATCTTGTTTTACCAGAAAGCCATCCTGTTTAGGTTTATTGTGGCTTTCCAGGCTTAGTTTGTGGGGTCTGTTTCTATTAACAGTTTTTTTTTTAAAGCCTTTGCCATGTTATTTTGATCTGTTTAACCAATCTAATGCTGCTTGGATGTGTCTGAGGAAGCAAAAGGGGTTTCCCCAGTCTAGGCCATTGGGTGTCTGTAGATGAAACAAGGCAGTTCAGGGTCTTTAGGGAAAAAGGGGGCTTCTTGGGCCAGACTTGCTGGGGCAGGATCTCCCCTCCTAGTGCCTCCCAGCTGCTCAGTGTTTCTGGACAGAGGCAGGAACTTTGAGGCTCTTGAAAACAAAGATTTTCCAGGTGCTCTGCCTGTGTGGTTGAGTCCTTCCTGCTGGTTCTACCCACCCCTTCTTGTATTCCCAGTGCAAAAGGGAGTTTCAGTCTAGTGGAGGCTTCCCTGGCCAGCTACATGTTCTAACAGTCTTCCCTGCTCTGGGGGACCACAAGTACTTCTGAGGCTGGCCTGCTGTTTCTGATGGGGTTACGTTACAGGTGCTCTCTGGAGGGGGCTCACAAGCAATGGGGACACAAAGGCTTCCAAAACCTGGTTGCTTGTATTGTGTCTCTTGCTGTGCTGCACAGCAGCCTTGCATGGAAGGCTCCCCCAGGACACTGCTCCCTATCCATCCTTCTGATGACTTGGCCAACTCATCTGGTGTTCCTTCACATTCATTCCTGGGGAGGAAGGGCCCTTCTCAGGCTGCCTTCTGATGCTAGGTTGGAGGTCAGGAATGCGGGGCCTAGGTTGCTTTCTTCTGTTGGGTGCTGCTGTGTTGCTCTTCCAGTCTTCGGGCTCTAATAAGCTAGTTCACCCTCTCCTTACTAACTATAAAAGGTCTCATTTAGTGGCCTCTTGTTATTTCCAGAACAAACAGAGGAGTGGGCACAAAGAGATCAAGACCATCTTGTCTGAACCAGAAACGCAAGGTCTGTTTTATAACCTAGGGAAGAGATTTCAGTGAAGGAAGTTGTGGAGGAAAGTGAGAGAGTCCACAGTAGGCAGGAGATGAAAGTCATGTCACCCTTTTCTTTGGAAGTCACAGGAAGCTCAGGAAGTATTTATGTAGGTGATATGTATATTCAATTCTGAGTACACTTTCTGTTTCAACAAATTTTAAGTCTTCAGTATTTTTTCATCAATTTTCCTTACAAATGGGTATGTGTAATGATACCAATATTACATTTTATTTATTCTTCTAGGTCAATTGTTCAAGTTATGACTTGAGACTTAAACCCATGAAAAAAAGAAATCTATTTGGATTATTTAGCAATAGATGAATTGATGGGATAATAAAATGACCAATAATGATTACTTGAGCTTACAAAATTTTATATATGCATATGAAGAGAGATGGACTTTCTCGGTAGCTCAGATGGTAAAAGAATCTTCCTGCTATGCAGGACATCTGGGTTCAATCCCTGAGTCAGGAAGATTTCCTGGAGAAGGTAATAGCTACCCATCCCAGTATTCTTGCCTGGAGAATTCCATGGACAGAGAAGTCTGGTGAGCTATAGTCCATGGGATCACAAACAGTTGGACACAAGTGAGCAACAAACCCTAACATGAAGAGAAATATTCACAGATAATTTCATTCCTGGCCCCTTGTGGTATTCTGAGAGCTTTGAAGTAAATGATATGTAAAATAAATTATTTTATTATGATAAGCTACTGTGGTATAACTATGTCTGTACATTCAGAATCCATTATTCCAGTGGCCTTAAAAATGAGTGTCCTTATCCCTTTGGGAAGGAAATGTTAGCATTTCTATTTATTTTTAGCTCACTGTCATTAACTTATATTTTATGTATATTTGTAAATGTCATAATATATTAGAAGAGCAATGCATATATAATATTTCTATGTATTATAATTTGGGGCACTGATAGTGTGTTGTAAAATGAAAATAATGTAGAGATTAGTTCTTCAGTAAACAGAAAATTATCAAAATTTGCTACATTAAATGTTACTTAATTTGAGGGAATTTATCCCAAATCATTGGTGAAATCGGTTCAACTGAAGAGAGGCAGAATGTTCAGAATATTCATGTTTGTATGCGTTTTCATAGAGCCTGTGAAATGGAAACATTTTTGAAGTTGGGCAGAAGAGCAAGAAATCTGACTGGACAGGGGAAACCTTGGATCTGGAATGCAAGAAAGCACGTTTGCTACCCTCAAGAGGCCCTAACAAATTAGGTGATCTTTAAATCACCTCCCTTTCTTCACCTTTACTCCCTAAACCCCTTCCTCTGCTTTACCATTTCTTTTCCCATAGTCAGATCACCTGTTAACATACCATATAATGTTAACATACCATATAATTTGATTTTTGTTTATTGTGGGTTATCTGTCTTCCCCCACCTAGAATATAAGTTCCACGAGGACAGGTATCTGCCTGCTTTGTTTACTGGTGTAAACCAAGGACCTGTAAGAGTTCCTGAGTCAAGGAGGAATTAAGTGAGTATTTGTTACATGACCAGCAGCAGAGGACCTTCTTGACCTATAGGTTTCAGAATTTAGTGGTTTTTATTAGCTATTGTAACTAAACTGTTCTGCAGTTAAAATTACAAGGTTAGGATGCTTTTCCATTTTTATATCAGCATAAACATAAAGTACATTTAGAGGTAAAGATAAACATGAAGATGCTTTAGACCCAATATGCTAAGTAGAACGTACCTTTGAAAATAAAACCAGTAACTTTTAGTTGATTTGCTTTCTTTACCCAAAATATTACTATATTCCTTTAAAAAAAACTTTCCATATATATGTGTATGTATATATATTTGTTTATATGTAACTTAGGCTTCCCTGAGGGCTCAGAGGTTAAAGCGTCTGCCTGCAATGTGGGAGACCTGGGTTCCATCCCCAGGTTGGGAGGATCCCCTGGAGAAGGAAATGGCAACCCATTCCAGTATTCTTGCCTAGAGAATCCCATGGACAGAGGAGCCTGGTAGGCTATAGTCCACAGGGTCCCAAAGAGTCAGACACGATTTAGCGACTTCACTTTCACTTTTACATTATGTATGAATTATATGTATAGAATATAATGGTAATATGTCCATTATACATATATAACATTGACATTTAACATGTTACATATAACAGGTGTACAGCATCAGTCAGTTCAGTTTGGTCGCTCAGTCATGTCCGACTCTTTGCGACCCCATGAATCGCAGCACGCCAGGCCTCCCTGTCCCTCACCAACTCCCGGAATTCACTCAGATTCACGTCCATCAAGTCAGTGATGCCATCCAGCCATCTCATCCTCTGTCGTCCCCTTTTCCTCCTGCCCCCAATCCCTCCCAGCATCTGAGTCTTTTCCAATGAGTCAACTCTTCACATGAGGTGGCCAAAGTACTGGAGTTTCAGCTCTAGCATCATTCCTTCCAAAGAAATCCCAGGGCTGATCTCCTTCAGAATGGACTGGTTGGATCTCCTTTCAGTCCAAGGGACTCTCAAGAGTCTTCTCCAACACCACAGTTCAGAAGCATCAATTCTTCGGAGCTCAGCTTTCTTCACAGTCCAACTCTCACATCCATACATGACCACAGGAAAAACCATAGCCTTGGCTAGATGGACCTTTGTTGGCAAAGTAATGTCTCTGCTTTTCAATATGCTCTCTAGGTTGGTCATAACTTTTCTTCCAAGGAGTAAGCGTCTTTTAATTTCCTGGCTGCAATCACCCTCTGCAGTGATTTTGGAGCCCCAAATATAAACTCTGACACTGTTTCCACTGTTTCCCCATCTATTTCCCATGAAGTGATGGGACCAGATGCCATGATCTTCGTTTTCTGAATGTTGAGCTTTAAGCCAACTTTTTCACTCTCCTCTTTCACTTTCATCAAGAGGCTTTTGAGTTCCTCTTCACTTTCTGCCATAAGGGTGGTGTCATCTGCATATCTGAGGTTATTGATATTTCTCCTGGCAATCTTGATTCCAGCTTGTGCTTCTTCCAGCCCAGTGTGTCTCATGATGTACTCTGCATAGAAGTTAAATAAGCAGGGTGACAATACACAGCCTTGACGTCCTC
>NW_011494792.1:137147-149175 GCF_000754665.1 Bison bison bison
TGTACAGCATATGTGTATGCTGTATGTGTACAGCATAATGATTAGATATATGTTTATATTGCAAAATGATCACCACAGTAAGTCTGGTTACCATCCGTCACTATACAGTTACAATCTTTTTTTTCTTCTGATGAGAACTTTTAAGATTCTTAGCAACATTTAAATAGGCAATAAGCATTTCCCTTTTTTGACTTAGTGTAATTAAATGGGACAAGTGTCTCTGAATCTTAGAACCAAAGAATCATGTTTAAACTATAAAGCTGAATAAGACTTCTCAGTGCCAGTTCATATAGAGCTTATTGAAAATCCACTCCCGACTAGTTCCACCTGGCTGCCATCACACTTTGTCTGGTGTGCAGGCAGAGATCTGTGTTTAAAACATACATTTTTTTCCCCCACTTGTCCGTGCATTTCTTCCTCAACATCTTTCATTGCCTCATTTGTCTTTCCTGTCTTCACTATCAAATATGTTATAATTACAGCAGAAGATGTCTAAGTAGCTAGAGTTGCATCTGCTGCCTACTGGGCATTTTGGAAAGAGGCTCGGGAGGAGTCCTTTCAATATTAGAGCTTTACTGTTAGGGGATTAGAAAGCTTTTCAGTTTCAAGAGTCCATCAATATGAAAATTATCTTAGGACTGAACACTTTTTAATTATTTATTTGATTAGTGATTAGCTGACCTTCTGCTGAGAATAAGACAATGAAGGGATAGTAAACAAGGGTGGATTCTAGCAAAAGGAATGAGAAACTCTTGGAGGAAGTGGACACATGTTTAAGGAAAGCATTACTTATGTTTTGTTTAGGTTTAGTGGTTGGGCTGGCTCCGTAAAGGAATGGGTTGTTTTCATTTTATTCCCATTCATCCTGTATGCTTTACAATGTATGTCTTATTTGAGTGTTGAAAGGGACCAGTGACTTACTGCTTGTTATCACTGGGTAGTCATGCTTTGGTTCTGGTATTCGATAGAGTCTAGCAGAGACTTGAGTGTACTTATTTCTGTGATTTGCTGCAGTGTCTTGATGTTTTCTGATGATTTCTGGTAAAAGTCAATGAAATAACAGGAAAATAAAGTTCGTATGCTTTTGGACAGAACCTTAATTATCTCCTCCCTTCTCTCTGACTTTTCAGGCATTTATTTACTCATCTAGTCCCGTGTTGTTGGAGCCTTTTTGACTCTTAGGTCTGCCTCATTCCCTCTTTGTGGTCAAGGCCTAATTCTTTTCCTGTATCTCTCACATCCTTTGCTTCTTTTAGCTTGGCAGAGCCCTCTTTGATTTTCTTTTAGTGTCATAATATTCCCAGCTATTTCTAGGCTGCTTCTTTTTCTCTACCAGCCCCAACACCCACAGCCCCTCAATCCAGGTTAAGATTTCTCTTATCTAATTCTGGACACACTGCTCTCTTGCACTAAAATTTCCTGGTTCCCTGTTGCCTTTAGAATAAATGCAAACTCTCCAAATTGGTATAAATTATATCCCCTAATGTAATGCATGAGTAATCTGTACAAGATTTTCTCCATTCTAACCCTACAGTAATGTATATAGCATATCATAGGAGTATAATCATGAGAAATATTACATGTTTATTAGAAAAATGAACATTTCTTGTGTTTTTTCAAACTTGAATATTCACTGATATTTTATAATGCTATATGTATTAATATCTCAGTTCCCTTGGTCCAGGACATAGGCAATACGTACATCATAAGATGATCCTAAATGAATTGACAGATATACTGTCTTCCTCCTTTTGCATATTAATATCCTATCAGCCTTTCGAAACTCCATCAACAAGCCAATGCAGTTGTGTAACTCCAAAAAATCCTTGTTCTTACATCCAAATGGCTCCTAACTGTACTTGAATGCACTCTAGCACCTTCTTTGGCTTCACCTCTTAATCCTTACTTTGCTCTACCTTATAATATAGTAATTTGTGTGTTTAAGTCATCCTCTCTTTCTCCAAAAATTGAGAACCAACTTCTGGAAAATAGAGATTTACTTAAACCTCAATGCATGTTGTTGTTTCTCTGAAACATGATTTACTAATCTATGAGGTCAGTGAACTTCAAGGGTTTTTCATTTGTTTCCATTTGCTAACCACTGTTACTATTCTTGCTGTAGCAGAGCCATTTCTTCAAATGTAATCTTATGAAAATCTGAGGAAGAGGATAAAATAATGCACTCTGGATGGCAGGGGAGTGATTGTTAAAAGTTCCATGAATATCTTCTTTTCAGCTACTCCTTGCTGAATCTACAGAACACCTGTGACTCAGCTCAGTATTTTCAGAAATCTGTTCTGAAATCAGTATTCTGTTTATATGTCATGGTCAAGCACAGAGAGGTCTTTTAATATCACTACCTCTGTCCTTGATCTAAAGCTTCAAGTTTGTGCTTGGAATAAACTTTATAACAGACAGATACATGAAGATGAGTGTGGGCTAATGGTGAGGGTATGTTTCCTACAATTGCATTGTCCCTCTTTTTGCCTAATTTCCTCTCTAAGAAATACCATCCTCTCTGCTGGAAATATCTAGACATTGAAGGAAAGAAGTTAAGCAGGTAACAGAGTAGAATTAGATGTTTTCAACAGTAAATGATTTGGAAAGAAAGTGCATACAGGTTTTCCCATGGTCTTCTGCCTTTTAAAAGAAGAAAGTGAAAAGAGGAGAAAGCTGACATTTTGCATGCATGCAGGAGCCAAAGAGGAGATTGATAGATTGGTTTGGAACAGAGTATTCTGTCATGTTCTGAAAGGTTTGGGTCATCCCAGCTAGGGGCAGGAGCAGGACTCAGGCACAAATAACCCTGGGAAGATCTCCTGGAGAAGGAAATGGCAACCCACTCCAGTATTCTTGCCTGGAAAATCCCATGGATGGAGGAGCCTCGTAGGCTACAGTCAATGGGGTCGCAAAGAGTCGGACATGACTGAGTGACTTCAATTTCTTTCACTTTATGAAGGAAGAGGATTTTTTTGCTGGACAGTGTTCCTCTATGAGTGTGAAAGGTTTCTTTGCACGACAGAAGAAAATTATCCTGGATTCTGTGCTGAAGAGGTGCCAAATTTTGTTCATCTCTAGAACTATGTCAACTCAATTAATAGCAACCAAGAACACTAATACAAAGGACAATTTCAGGAAAAGAGGACAGAAGAGAAATTGGAAGTAAAAGGAGAATATGAGATGGTATTTGCTCTTAGGTTATATCTGGGTCTTCACCAAATACAGTGTTGTAATAGCATTTTATTCTTCAGAACCCAAAACTTTAACTCACTTTCCCTCTTATGTTTTTGTTTCCTTCCATTTTTGTGTTCTTTCCTTCCCCTACAACCCCCTTTCCCTTCTACCTTTTTATTTCCCATTGTCTGTTTTCTAGGAATTCCTGCGGAAGCCCTAAAGATGCTGCAAAACCATCCAGCAACTTCACTGGTTTCTCAGGAGAGTCAGGTGGGAGATTGGCCCTCATCCCAGGTTGTCTGCAGGCAGCTGATCAAGCTGAACAACCTTAATCCAGTCACTTCTCTCCAGTACAATAGAGACTAAGTCTGTTTGGAGGGTTTTGTAATTTAGCGACCTAGAAGAGGTTGTTTGTAAAGCCAAATAATTATTGTAAAGAAGACCTAACAGGAGAGAATAGTATCTCACCCCTCAGATAAATATTTATGGATCCAACTTTCAGATCTACTTTATGTCTATGTGACCAGACAGAGAATTGTCCAGAGAACCCAGGATGGGGTCAGATGCACACCAGTATTTTTGGCATTCAATTGTTTGGCGTGTTTATGATATATGGGTCTCCTGTGGGTCAGCTAGTGGGCAACTGACTTCAGGCTAATTAATTTTCTCCAGATGGTGCTTGCAGAGTGGGAGAAACAGAGAGGCTGTGAATACTGCTGGTAGGGAGCTGTGGGGGCCAGAACATTTCCCCTGGTTTAAAAAGAAACTATGAAGTCAACTCTCCCCAACTTGTGAATATCCCTGGGAAATCCAAGGGTACCCCACATGAGAGACACTTGTCAATCAGGGGGAATTCTAGATAAGTCCCTCTTGGTCATGAAAAGGCTACAGTGGCACCATGTAAGTCAGTGATGTCAGAACTTTTCCATCTTTTCACCCTCTATCCTGCTTCCAACATGGCCAGAGGAATGAAGATCCAGAGAGGGAGGTGGAAGGAACCTTGCAGGAATGGACACATCTGCTTTCCCTGGTAGGTTCCCAGGGACTCAGTAGGGGAGAGGGAGACATTAGGCTGAATGCGAGATGGGGTTGATACCTTACTGAGCTGGCCTTGTTACACCCAGAGAGACAGAACATATGGAATGGCTGCAAGGTGATGCAGGGGATGAGGATGCAGTGGAATGTGGCTGAAGGCAGCCACTGGAGGAGGATGGAGCAGTTCACGTTTGTATCTGCTCTGGTCTCAACCTTTGTGTCCCCCAGAAATTTCATATGATGAAATCCTGATTCCTGTGGTTATGGTATCTGTAGGTGGGGTGTTTGGGAGGCGATAGACTTATAAGGATGGAGCTTCCTGAATGAGATGACTGCTTTTATATGTAAGAGACACACAGAGCCCCCTAGCCCTCCCCGCAAGTGAAGATACAATGAGAAGAGTGTGACCAGAAAGGACCCTGCTGACCATGCTGTGGAAATCTATTTCCATTGTTTATAAGTCTGTGATCTTTTGTTATAGCAGCCCAGAAGGACTAAGCAGCACCCTGACAATCTTTAGACAGTTCAGTAAACTTCATGCTATTTGGGTATACTAGTTGGAAAGCATTTGTACTGTCTGGGGTAACACTGTGATAGTTGGCTGATAGTTCGTGACTGGCTTTCATAAAGAATCCTGAAAATTCAGTCTTCTTGGTAGTGTAACTAGCATGACGAATAATTATCTAATTCTTTGATTCTAATAACTTGACCGAGAATAATTGACTGTGATTCTAACGTAAGCTGTTAATGGTCTTCTTTGTAATGCCAGCTTCTGTATTTGTGACAAATTTTAATAAGAACTTCTTTCTCTCAATGGTCAGAATGGGTTTTCTTTTGAATTTATATTAAAGAAAGATAAGAAACATTGACAAATTGTTCTTAGATTTTGACATCGCTACAAAGTCTGTTTGTTTTTATTAAGATGAGATCCGTTACACCCAGGCATGCATTAAAAAGCTATAAAGCTCAATGGAGTTTGCAGTGGGATGGATCACTAGAACCATCTCAGAAATGGATGGGATGGATATGGGCTTAGCACTTTTTGTTGTAGACTTGGCACACCAGGAGCTTGGTATAAATGTCAATTTGATGTGAATCCCTCCACAGGCAGTGGAACAGAATAAAAATGCAGAATGATGTGTATCTTCATTGTCTATCTGCAGGCATGGGGATCTTGACCACACAAAGTCAGGGTAGATCTTGTTTGTCTTGACTTCAGGATGAACCTAAACACCCAAAAGACAATGACTTCTTATGAGTTTTATTAGTATTTGCTCTTCTTTGTTCCTTCTAATTATCAAATTAAGATTTGAGGAATATACATGAATATAATGGAGAAGGCGATGGCAACCCACTCCAGTACTCTTGCCTGGAAAATCCCATGTTCAGAGGAGCCTGGTAGGCTGCAGTCCAGGGGGTCGCGAAGAGTCAGACATGACTGAGATTTCACTTTCACGCACTGGAGAAGGAAATGGCAACCCACTCCAGTGTTCTTGCCTGGAGAATCCCAGGGACGGGGGAGCCTGGTGGGCTGCCGTCTATGGGGTTGCACAGAGTCGGACACGACTGAAGTGACTTAGCAGCAGCATGAATATAAAGCTCTCTAGATATAGATTTCGGAGTCAGCCTAAAAGAAACCTGTTAGGAATCTAAAAACTATAAACATAACTCCATTTTGGTTTTGACTTTCTCTTTTCTTTCTTTGAACTCTCATCCTTTGTTTTCAGGAGAACCGAAAGGATATGAGCAGAATTTTACTAGTGAATGTACTGTGATATACTTTGAAGAAAGCGCTCATCTTGGAAATTCTATTCTGTAGTTCTCTCACCCTTGAAAATGTTTCAACCACCTGTGCCCAGGAAGAGAAAAGCTTTTGGTGGAATTGTGCGCAATGCAGGGAAGGCTGCACATGTCAAATATTGCAGCAGAATTCCGACCCACTTACAGTAGAATCTATCAGTGTGAATGACTAGGCTCTTGCTTTGTAATAGCAGTCTAGGATACAGGAGGCCGTAATTTTGTTCTGACAAAGTGAGATATTTCAAAACCCATTCCTCATTACAGAGTTCTCCTCTTTGATTCAGGAGAAAAGCAGGGAAGCCCTCAGCAGGGTACTCACCTTGCAGACTGCCCTCCTTATGACTACTTCACGTTCTTGCAGTTTTGTCACATTCTCCCTGGCCCTTGATAGGATAGCATCGGAGATATCTCATACTCCGCAGGTCCGTGACTAGATGATGCAAAGGGTCATTCCAGGAGCACGCTATAACACGAGTATCAAGCTCTTAAGGACTTCATGCTAAGCAACCATAGGAAATAATCTCATTAAAATCAGCATAATTCAGTGCGTTTGGTAATATGTGATTTTTGCTCAGAGTAGCTGGCCTCAAAAATTTCTGGTTATTCATTTGTGTATGCAATTATTTTTGAATGTGGTAAAAGTTGCAAAGTTATAGAATGTAGGCTATTGTTTATACTTTGTGAATCATTTAAAAATCTGGCATATTTAATAACTAATCATTCTGATGGGTTCTAATTTAACATGAAGAATTTTATTCATCCCTCTGCAATGCTGCCATTTACTCAGTGAGTTCTTTTATATTTGAATGCTTTGCTCGTCTGGGGAAAGAAGTCTAAGTACTTTGTTGGAACTCAGTATGTGCCTGGACTGCCTGACCCAGGAAAGACGGTTCCCACTTGAGCCCTTGTTATTTTCACCCAATGTTTCATTCATATTAATGAATCAGATCAGTCATTAATGTGTTCATTTTTGACTGGTAGTTTGTTTTATGATATTAGAGCAAAGCAGCAATGAAGAAGTCATGACATTCCTAAACACACTTTCCTCAATCCATCCCAACAGCAGCCCCCAAGCTGATATCAGAGCAGTCTATTTTGTTGACATGTGTCTGGGCAGAAAATGGCACAATGTTGTCTTTAGTAACAGCATCAGTGGGATTCACAATGGAGGGTTTTGCCTCCTAGTTCACTACTTTGAGCATTAGGCATTAAACTCCCAGCAGCTGAGCCTCTCTAATTAAAATACTTACTTTCTTGACGTCTATGAACTAGTCTAGTGGTAAAGGAAATGAAGAATGCAGAAGAGGTGGATAGACATTGCGAAGGAAATAGGATGGGACATGAGAGGAAGGAGCTGTAAAGAAAGTCAGACTGTATAGTGAGTGGCAGCATCGTTTTCTTGGGGGCGTTGTAGCTTAACAGTTAATAGTGAGAGCTCTGAGTTAGATGAGATTCAGACTCAGTGCTTCCTACCTGTGTGACTGGTGTAAATTCCATCACTTCTATGAGCCTTGGTTTCCTTATCTCAGGATTGAATATAGTATTTAACATAAAGTGCTTTGCAAATTGTGTGGCAATGTAATAGCTCTCAATAAATTTTAAATTTATTTTAAATTCATTAAAATAAGTCCTCTGCCTCCTCCTTCCTTCATTTTATCATCCTCATTATTAATGAGCTTAGCAGAGGAAACGAATGCTGGTATCATTAACCAAGTTGTAGGCAGAGAACAGATTGTGTCTAAGGGGAGATGCGTGTGAAAATATTTTAAGTAATATTAGGGCTGTGTTTAGCAGGGAATCAGAAGGGAAAGATTATAATGATAAAAAGTTGGAGCTGGTATAAATGATTGAGACTTGATATGTAGACTATGTTGTCATCACCACAGAGGCAATCATTGCAACCTTGAGATGCAAAACATAATATTTTGTAGGAAATCTTAGAAAGGAAATTTATAATTAAGAGTATGAGGTGACAGAGGAGTCATTGATAAATGAAGAATAAGTAGTTTCAGAGAAGTAGAAGCAGAATCTAGTGAGCCTTGAATGTTAGCAGTGATGGCTCAAGTGATGCAGTGTAGATGTGATGCCCATGTAGGAGTCTCCAGTAACAGGGATTACTCAAAACTGGGGTGTTTCTTACATATCCATGAATTTTGCAAATCTTATTTTTGTACAGATGGAGATTCCGTTGAGTCCATGCTTTCATACAGTAAAATAGCTGCCGTCCTGGGTCTAATGCGTTGCTTGCACTAAGGTTGTCTACATGGACAATTTATAGATCTGTTACTGATTTTACTGCTACAAATTTTAGTCATCCCTTGATTTTACTCATACTTCATCAGCTACATAATTAATTTCTCTTCAGTTGCTCACTGTTCATCTACCTTTTTCCGCATGTGTGGTTACCATTACTCTGATAATCTGAAGTCTGATAACACAAGGGTACTCTCTCAGTCACTCAGGTGAAAAACCCAGATAAAAAGCTCCCGTGGGTCTGTTCCACTTGTTCTTTTTCTTCAAGGATAGAGAGGCCGGAGTTGTGGCAGCTGTTGGTGGCATTGATATAGTACACTTTGCCCTGGGCATACTGTTTATTCTTAAAGTGATCAAACAAATTCAGAATTAGACTTATTTGGACATTCAGTAAATATATGCATTACCAGAATATTAACATGTTTGATAGATATATCATTTTTTTTTAATGAGGGTCATGTAAAAATGGAGTCATTCTTTTCCTGACTTTTCCCTTCCATAATCTCTAGAACAATGTTTTCTCATCCAGCTTTTCTAAGTTCAACCTCTTCCCATCTTTGCTCTTCTCTTGGTTAATTTTACCCTTCCCACAAGTTATTATTTGGATAGCAAACACTGAAAATGCCCCAAATATGAACTACTAAAGTGTTTTATTTATTTTTTAAAATTAATTTATTTTAATTGGAGGCTAATTACTTTATAATACTGTAGTGGTTTTTGCCATACATTGACATGAATCAGCCATGGGTGTACATGTGTTCCCCATCCTGAACCCCCCTCCCACCTCCCTCCCCATCCCATCCCCGAGTGTTTTATTGTGTCATCTCTTTTAGTTTTGCAACCAAATATAGCACATATATTTACCTCTATTTAGCTATTTAATTTCTTATTGTGGATTGGAACCAATATATTCCCTAAATAGGAGTTATAAAATTATAACTTTTCTTTGACTAATCTCTTAATCCACATGCTTATAACTTAGTGTTCATCATGAATGCAGAGTACAATGTTGTTGATGCTTGCAAAATGGTAAGTCAGAAAAACTTGGCATAAATTCTACAAAATACTAAGCAATGGACTGGGAATAAGAGTAGGAAAATCCAGCTAATGTATTAATAAATAAAACTAGTTTTAGCAAACGTTGTGAACATTTAAAGAGATTATTTGGAACTTTTGGGAGAAAAGAGGAACAGTTAAAATGGAGGATGAAAGAAAAACTAGTGTGTAAAAAGAAGAGCATGAATTTAATAGAAACACTGAGCACCATTTTTCATCAGTTGGCTGCTCTACTGGGGGCTCCTTGATTGACCTAGAAGTATTAACATACAACTTTCAATGTACCTTCATAATAAAGAGAATAATTGCGCCCAATTCTAAACCAACCTTTCTCTGTTAGTTCTAACCCTATTTATTGCAAATCTTAGAGCAATAATTTGTAGCATTTAAAAACTATCATTATTTGTTTCTGTGACATGGAATCAACTTTGTTTAACATATCCCATCCACCCCGTTCAGAACTGCGGCATAGTTCTCATTTATTGACTATTTACTGTGGGCTGGGTGAAAAATGCCTACAAAGACATTGAAGGACCAAAATATCAAACATGCTTCGTTTTCCCCGTTCCACCTAAGAGTGCTTTATGTCAGGTAGTATTATGGACTGAATGTGTCTTTCTCAGATTCAAGTGCTAAAGCCTCAATCCCCAACGTTCTGTGTCTGGAAACTGTTCTTTATGAGGGTTCTTGTTGTTGGTCAGTCGCTAGGCTGTCTTCGAATCTTTGTGACCCCATGGACTGCAGCATGCCAGGCTTCCCTGTCCTTCACTCTCTCCTGGTGTTTGCAAGTTCATGTCCTTTGAGTCGGTGATACTGTCCAACAATTTCATCCTCTGTTGCCCCCTTCTCCTCCTTCCTTCAATCTTTCCCCTCATCAGGGTCTTTTCTAGTGAGTTGGCTCTCTGCATCAGGTGGCCAATATATTGGAGCTTCGGCTTCAGCATCAGTCCTTCCATTGAATATTTAGGGTTGATTTCCTTTAGGATTGACAAATTTGATCTCCCTGCTGTCCAAGGGACTTAAGAATCTTCTTAGGCACCACAATTCAAAAGCATCAATTCTTTAGCACTTAGCCTTCTATATGGTCCAGCTTTCACTCCTGAAAAAACCACAGCTTTGACTCTATGGACCTTTGTCAGCAAAGTGATGTCTCTGCTTTTTATGATGCTGTCTAAGTTCATCATAGCTTTTCTTCTAAGGTGCAAGCATCTTTTAATTTCACAGCTGTAGTCACCATCAGCAGTGACTTTGGAGCCCATGAAAATAAAGTCTATCACTGTTTTCATTGTTTGCCCATCTATTTGCCATGCAGTGATGGGACCAGATGGCATGATCTTAGCTTTTTGTATGTTGAGTTTTAAGCCAGCTTTTCACTCTCGTCTTTCTCTCTCATCAAGGGTCTCTTTAGTTGCTCTTTGCTTTCTACCATTAAAATAGTGTCATCTGCGTATCTGAAGTTATTCATATTTCTCCCAGAAGTCTTCATTCCAGCTTGTGATTCATCCAGCCCAGCATTTCACATGTGTGCTCTGCATGTAAGTTGTATCAGCAGGGTGACAATATGAAGCCTTGATGTACTCCTTTCCCAATTTTGAACCAGTTTATTGTTGCATGTCTGGTTCGAACTGTTACTTCTTGACCTGCATACAGGTTTCTCAGGAGACAGCTGAGAAATGTGGTTTGGTATTCCCATCTCCTTAAGAATTTTCTAGGTTGTGGTGATCAACACAAAAGCTATAGCGTAGTCAATGAAGCAGAGGTAGCTGTTTTTCTGGAATTCTCTTGCTTTCACTATGATCAGTGGATTTTTGCAATTTTACGTCTGGTTCCTCTTCCTTTTCTAAATACAGCTTGTACATCTGGAAGTTTTCGGTTCATGTATTGCTGAAGCCTAGCTTGAAGGATTATGAAGGTAATTAAGGTTAAATAAGTTCAGCGTGGAACACTGATCCAGTAGGATTAGTGTCTTTATGAGGAGAAACACCAGAGTTTTCTCTTCTGTCTCTGTGTCTTTCCATCTGTTTCTCTTCCCCATGCCCCACCCTGTGAAGCCAAGCTGGGAAGAGAGAGTTCTTACCAAAACCTGACCTTGCTAGCAGCCTGATCCTGGACCTCTAGCCCCCAGAACTGTGAGGAAATAAATTTCTGTTGTTTAATTCACTGAGTCTATTGTATTCTATTATGGCGCTCCAGGTTGACAAATACAGATGCTTAACATTTGTTTTGGAGATTTAAAAAAGAAAATTGAAAAGCTATTGCACACTTTAATAATCTCTGAGATTTCCCTAAAACTGACCCTTTCTTTTATTTCTATATATTGTATGCTGACACCTTCTTTGATCTAGAAAGTGTATTATTTGAAGTTTGGCTGATACAGCCTTGTTTTTTAAAGGATAGTATAGCCCAGTCACTTATATGAAGGTTCCTTCTGGAAATAAACAAGATGTACAGTACTTAGAAATTTGAGGAACATTTCCCTGGAATGCCTATAGGCGTTGTGGGACAGTCTGACAGCTTGGGAAAACAGGTCTCAAAGGGGCTTCAGGCAGTTGTGATCCCTGCTAGGACAGATAGGCGTGGAGACCACATCCTGGTACAAGAGCAGATTTGACACCACCAGGAGCAGGAGCAGACAGGACCCTGCTTAAATACAAGCACGAGCCACTCTGGGATGATCTATTCACCCGAGGTTATCAAAAGCCATCCAGTC
>NW_011494792.1:149425-149844 GCF_000754665.1 Bison bison bison
TTGCTCTGAGCAGGAGTTGGTGCTGTAGTAGCTGGGGTGGGGAAGAAGCCACATCTTCCACTGTGTAGATTTAGATGGATGATTATATTTTCACAGATATAGTTGGAGAGCTACGTTACTCCCTGCATTTTTGTATTGCTCCTAGAAGTGCTTCTGTGTTCTGCAAACATTTGGAGCTTAAATTAATTCTGAGCCAGAGTGTTTAGGTCCTTCTTTTAAGATAGTTTAATGTTGAGACTCTGCAGATTCTCAGCAATGAGGCTGTCTAAGAGTTTGCAAATTTTTCACTCTACATTGATTAATGCTTCAATTTTAGACACCGAAACGATCAGAAAAGTACAGTTGATCTGTGTGGTTTACCATCACTCTGGGTAAGAACAAACACACGAGGGACTGATCGCTACTGTTGATAAAAAGAG
>NW_011494792.1:149944-161137 GCF_000754665.1 Bison bison bison
TGAAAGTGAAAAGTGAAAGGGAAGTCGCTCAGTCGGGTCTGACTCCTAGCGACCCCATGGACTGCAGCCCCCCAGGCCCCTCTGTCCATGGGATTTTCCAGGCAAGAGTACTGGAGTGGGGTGCCATTGCCTTCTCCTTGGATCTGCTAACTCACCTTAATAACCCCATGCATTTCCTTGATACTTTGCCAAAAGCTTTAAAACATTTTTAAAATTTGTGTTTCATAACGACCCTGTGAGATAGACTTGACCTTCCGTGTTGTCATCAAATTATATTAATGAAGAAGCAACCACTTACAGAGGGTAAAAGATATTCCCCCTCGTCCCCTTATTAGCAGATGGAGGTGCCTGGGTGCTAGTACTGTCATCTTTTCACTTCATTATGTCACGTCACACATACACGTGGGCTCTTAGTCTTCATGTGTGTTACAGGGCCCACATCAGTAGCTGTGATGACTCCATGCTTACAGAGGTCATTGCCATTACTAGCAGATAAAAAAAAAATGTGTCTTTATTGCATGACAACAATGACTCTAGAAAGTTGACTTTATCCACTTGTTCTCGTCTATCTATAAAACATTCACTTTTGAAGTCTTTTGCAATTATCAGAGATTACATAGTCACCAATTTACTACCTCAGCAGATGGACAGATATGAACCACTAACAAATCAATAATTTACACTTACAAAAGGAAGAAACAATAATTAAAATAACTTTCATCACTTTTACTGCTCCAAAAGAACAGAAGGAATATAAAATATTAAAATGTGTTTATGAGAAAACTCTTTTCCTATGGGATCTTTAATAAATGTAATTGTCCAATTGAAAAGTAGGCAAGTACTAAAGATTTATAGCAAAAACATACCTAACCCCAAATACCTGAAAATATGTACAAGACTCTTCAGCATAAAATGTAACTAACAAAGCTTTTAGCAGCAAAATAAGATGATTCATGTAGCAGACTTTCAATTATTCAAAAACATGTTTCCGAAGAGTTTATTTTAGGTACTTGATAGTCATGTAACATAGCTGATTAGATGTTTTATCTCCAAGTATAAATAAAAAGTACTCTGCAGATAGAGAAACTGGGATATTTGTACCTTTATCATCTGAAAGGCTTTTCACAGCCTAAGATGAGATAAAAGAGAAATGTTTCTGTTGTTTCATAAAATTATTTTAATACTTGCTTTGTCTTGCAATTTTTTCCTTTTTATTGATGTATATTGGAGTGGAGTTGCTTTACAATGTTGTGTTAGTTTCTGCTGTACATCAAAGTGAATCAGATATATGTATGTAAATATATAGAAAGGTAGATAGATAATAGATGGATGGATAAACTCCATCCACGGATAATCCTCTTTTGGGGATTTCCTTTCCATTTAGGTCACACATAGCATTAATTAGAGTTCTGTGTGTTATACAGTAAGTTCTCATCATTGTTGTTTAGTCACTAAGTCATGTCGGACTCTTTTGTGACCCCCTGGTCTGTAGCCCACCAGTTTCCTCTGTTCATTTGATTTCCCAGCCGAGAATACTGAAGTGGGTTGCCATTTCCTTCCCCAGGGCACCGTCTCAATCCAGGGAGCAAACTTGTGTCTCCTGAGTCTCCTACACTGCAGATGGATTCTTTACCACTGAGTCACCTGAGAAGCTCCCAAGTTCTCATTCGTTATCTGCAATTTCTTTTTCTTGCAAATGTCAACCAAGAAAGTAAAGGCAATTAGCTATTACGAGCCTGTTTTTAGTTGTAAGATGTCATTTGGCCTAAACCCAGTTGACGAAGTATTGTAGGAGACAACTCTACTGTCACTGTCTGTATTATGGCTTCAGAGTTAAAAGTTTCATCAGACTGACTCATCTTGGCCACACCACATAAGAGACAAGGGAACTAGAAAATGTTTGTTTCTACCTTCTGTCATTGTGATGAATTGGACTCAAGAGACACTTTTGGTCTTATTTTTGACCAAGGTTTTTCAACTTTGGCATGGCTGGCATTTTGAGCTGGATAAGTACTTTTTCTGGGGGCTGACTTGTGCATTATATGTTTAGCAACATCTCTGCTCTCTGCCCACTGGGTACCACTAGCACCCCAGCCCCATATTAAGACAACCAAAGCCATCTCCAGACATAAACCAATTATCTATGGAAGACATTCCTTCATTTGAGAACCACTGTCCTATCGTACATAGAACCACTGTCCAATACAGCTGACTTCTAGAGCAGTGATTAGCTAGTTCTTCTAAAGTCTGTAATCCTGAAACTTCTGGCTAAGAGAATATTTCCTAAAATTTCTAATTAGCACATACCGTTCTGTGACGAACCTTTGTTGTCCATGGTGGCGATGATTTAGAGAAACACACTTCACCAGATAAGATCTCATCCTACATCTTTCTCTTCCCTAGAAGTTGGCTTTATAAGGTTGTGACATTTTCATGAATATATTTAATCAGGCATTCCCTTCGCTTTTGCCAGTCATCTATTTCCATCGTTGAGATTACCCCCATAATTTCAAACATTGAATGGTATTCTATTTCTTATTCATATTCAGGAAGACATACTGGCCAGACATGAATACCTAGGAAGGAGTCTGATTAATTAGACCAAAAGGAAATAAGAGAGAATGAAGCTGAGATCTGGAGTCTAGTTTGGGTTAGAGGACCTATAAAATTAGAGCAGTCATTTACTGCAACATTTACCTTCATTTCTCTGCAGTTTCTTGGATATAACATTATCTTTCATGTAGATGTTTCATGTATTATCAAAGTATTTTTTTCTCTTTCAGCATTGCTGGGTGAGGTTAAGATTTGAAAACTTATGTGCTACATACCAAGAAAATATAGAATAATGATGACAAAGATTTTCAATTCATGTTATTCTCTTAATACATTTCCCTCATTTTTTCTTAATTTTTACACATTCAGTTTTGTCCTTATAAAATGATGTATCTTGGTAGTAAAATGTACATTTTCATTTGTTTCTTTAGATTTTAACATGTATGTAAAGTTATATTTTCATCCCCAGTTTACAGATTGAAAAACAACGGATTGGAGAGATTAAATGTCAAGGATATAGAGGAAGTAATTAGTCAAGTTAGATACTGAAAGGTTTATCATTTCAAGAGGAATCAGGAGGGATGTGAAGACAGCTGGAAAATGAATCCTTTAACATACATTGCCCCATTTTCTATGATGCACAAAATAGTCACCCCTAACCTAGCAATCTCTTCAAGAAAATTAGAGATACCAAGGGAGCATTTCATGCAAAGATGGGCTCGATAAAGGACAGAAACGGTATGGACCTAACAGAAGCAGAAGATATTAAGGAGAGGTGGCAAGAATACACAGAACTGTACAAAAAAGATCTTCATGACCCAGATAACCGTGATGGTGTGGTCACTCACCTAGAGCCAGACATCTTGGAGTGTAAAGTCAAATGGGGCTTAGGAAGCATCACTATGGACAAAGCTAGCAGAGATAATGGCATTCCAACTGAACTATTTCGAATCCTAAAAGATGTTACTGTTAAAATACTGCACTCAATATACCAGCAGGTTTGGAAAACTCAGCAGTGTTTTCAGCAGGCTACAGGACTGGAAAAGGTCAGTTTTCATTCCAATCCCAAAGAAGGGCAGTGCCAAAGAATGTTCAAATTACTGCACAACTGCACTCATTTCCCATGCTAGCAAAGTAATGCTCAGAATTCTCTAAGCTAGTCCATGGGGTTGCTAAGAGTTGGAGACGACTGAGCGACTTTCACTTTTCACTTTCGTGCACTGGAGAAGGAAATGGCAATCTACTCCAGTATTCTTGCCTGGAGAATCCGAGGGACGGGGGAGCCTGGTGGGCTACCGTCTATGGGGTCGCACAGAGTCGGATACGACTGAAGTGACTTAGCAGCAGCAGCAGCAGCAGCAGCAGCAGCATGCTTCAATAGTATGTGAACTGAGAACTCCCAGATGCTCAAACTAGATTTAGAAAAGGCAGAGAAACCAGAGATCAAATTGCCAACATCTGTTGAATCATAGAAAAAGCAAGAAAAATTCCAGAAAAACATCCACTTCTGCTTCATTGACTATGCTAAAGCCTTTGACTGTGTGGCACAACAGACTGTGTAAAATTCTTTAAGAGAAGGAAATACCAGACCACCTTGTCTTCTGTATGCAAGTCAAGAAGCAACAGTTAGAACTGGACATGGAACAGCAGACTGGTTCAAAATTGGGAAAGGAATATGTCAAGGCTGTATATTGTCACCCTGCATATTTAACTTAAACACAGAGTACACCATGAGAAATGCCAGACTGGATGAAGCACAAGCTGGAATCAAGATTGTCAGGAGAAATATCAATAACCTCAGATATGCAGATGACACCACCCTTATGGCAGAAAGCAAAGAGGAACTAAAGAACATCTTGATGAAAATGAAAGAGGAGAGTGAAAAATCTGGCTTAAAACTCAACATTCAAAAAATGAAGATCATGGCATCCAGTCCCATCACTTCATAGCAAATAGATGGGGAAACAATAGAAACAGTGACTGACTTTATTTTAGGATCCAAAATCACTGCAGATGGAGAATGAAGACATTAAAAGATGCTTGCTCCTTGGAAGAAAAGCCATGACCAACCTAGATAGCATATTAAAAAGCAGAGACATCACTTGGCTGACAAAGGTCCATCTAGTCAAAGCTATGGTTTTTCCAGTAATCATGTATGGATGTGAGAGTTGGACTATAAAGAAAGCTGAGTGCCGAAGAATTGATGCTTCTGAACTGTGGTGTTCGAAAAGACTCTTGAGAGTCCCTTGGATTGCAAGAAGATCAAACAAGTCCATCCTGAAGGAAATCAGTCCTGAATATTCTTTGGAAGGACTGATGATGAAGCTGAAGCTCCAGTACTTTGGCCACCAGGTGCGTAAAGCCGATTCGTTAAAAAAGACCCTGATGCTGGGAAAGATTGAAGACAGGAGGAGAAGGGGATGACAGAGGGCGAGGTGGTTGGGTGGCATCACCTACTTGATGGACGTGAATTTGAGCAAGCTCCGGGAGCTGGTAAAGGACTGGGATGCCTGGCATGCATGTCCATGGGGTTGCAAAGAGTCAGACATGTCTGAGTGACTGAAAAACAACCTTAGGGAGTTTATTCTGATGAAGAGACAATAGTTTTCAAGGACAAACAGACACATAGACACACAGACACACACACACCCTGGTTTATGAAGCAGTAGAACAAAATTCTAGACAGTCATGTCCACTTTCCTCAAGAACAGGGGTGCACAAAGTGTTATTAACTTATGATAGCTTTAATTCTCTGACCTCAAGCCACTCTAGGGCCAAGGTGACAAAAATTCATCTTTCATGGCTCAAAATTTCCATTTGCCTTTTAGAGATTCCCTGAATGAAATGACTGTAGTGAATATAAACCAAGTTGTGATGACTTTAATTTTTAAGTCTGTGCATCTAAAGCAGCCTGTGACCTTTAGTTTCAATTTTACCACATGTTCTCAGAGTAAATTGACAGGTGAGGTGATTTTTAAAAAATTATGTCTTTCTATGGCATTCACCTTTTCTGTAGTTCCTCCTGCTACACTTATGCTTTAGCAGCTTTCTAACTAAATGCTCTTAGGGGACTTAGAAATCTCAACAAAGACTAACATCACTTAAAAACTGTCTCCCTAATTGCCTTAGCTTTGCAATACTAGATTTTGAATCAAATGAATCAAGTATGAGCCATTCATTTGATTCAAAATCTAGTGTTGCAAAGCTAAGCAATTAGGAAAATGCTATATGATGAAACTATATGATGCTATATAGGCTCGTATTTCATTCATGGGATTCAAAATATAGTATCATACTTGATTTACGTGCTTGTCAGGATTCTGTTCACTCACGCTCAGCATCCAGTTTTTTCCCCCAGACAGTGAAAATCTGAGTTGTTGCAAACAGTTCCATGTGGTAAAGAAGTTAATGCTGCCCCAAATGTCCCTCCTCTTCTGGAAATTTAAGCGTAGGAGAATCTGCCCTAAGAACTGACAACTTAATCTTAAAATTTAAAGGTGTTGCCCTTTTTGTAGATAGCCAGGAAAAGAGTAATCTAAAAAAGCGTAGGTTGTGTTTATTCAGTGGGGGCCAACTAATTTATTTGACTCCAAAGTACCTGTGTCTCTGTAAAATTTCTTGTGTGCATTCTTGCTGCTTCACAGCCCCATGTTTCTTATTAAAGGGATGTTGCAATATCTAAATAACCCTAAAGGCATATTTTATATAAGAAATCATGGCTATCTTTCTTTCCCATATGTCACCCCCTTTCCACCTTAAATTTTGTATGTGCTCTTTTGCAAATTTTTCTCTTTATCAAAACCTGCCCTTACTTTAGAGCAGTCAAGAAGGTCAGTAAAAATGGACTTGTCTGTTTCTACTTAAAAAATTCATTCATTGCCATTTTTGGCCTGAGGGTTTAGGATTAAATCTGAAGATTGATTTCTGTCAAAAGCTGCATAAATAGATCAAATGATGTTCAATGCTTCATGATATTTTTAGTACCTGAAACTAATAGACAGTTTTGCCTTTTTTTTTTCTAAATGACTCTAATTGTTAATACTAAGGAATATCATATTGGATTTCATATTTAAGTAGGAATGGAACTTGCATATTCTTTATATTTTCTTTTGTTCATCATTTTTAAAGTTTGGAATAATATTTTTGTCCTGTCCTTAATGATGTAAAAATATTTAAAATACTTCACATAACTTGAAGGTTGTCTGCCACTGGATATAGTGGGAATATTGAAGAGCTAAAGAAATTAAATTTTTAAGTCATCAGAATAAATGGATCAAAAGGATGTTTCAACTTAGATTAGTAATGATTTTTTTTTATTATTATTTTTTGATTTAAGTATAGTTGACTTACAAAATTAGTTTCAGGTGTACAATGTAGTGATTAGATTTTTTAAAGTTATGCACCATACAAAATTATTATATTATTGCTATAGTCCCTGTGCTGTGTGTTACATCCTTGTGACTTATTTACTTTATACTGAAATATGTTTGGAGTTTGTACCTCCAGATCCCCTTCACCAATTTTGCTCATTCCCCCAACCCCTCCTCTCTGGCAACTATTGGTTTGTTCTCTGCGTTTGTGAATCTGTTTCTGTTTTGCTATATTTTTTCTATATGTTTTCACTTATATGTGCAGTGATGGTTTTTAGTAAAGTTAAATTTGGAAATGACTACAGGCATACTGTTTATGGATTTATAAATTTCAAAACTTGGACTAAAAGATCAGACAGGAAATCGAATCTGGAATCTGTTCATTGTGGTGCCTTATTAGCAAGTTAGGGACCCACCCACGAGCACCATGACAGGTCTGAGGCCAACCATAGAAGGCCAGAAGTGGGCAGTGGCCCAGTTCCTGGAAGTCTGTCCCTTCTCCCAAATAGTTAGAATAATCCTCCCACTCTTTATCCTATGACATTACCCAGACCATAAAAACTAACCAGTCTGTATATCGGAACCTCTCACCTTCTGAGATGGCCCACTGTGTGCATTGTGTTTCTCTCTAAGTAAATCCAGTTCTTAACTTAAAGAAAAATCAGATATGTGTTGTTTGAGTTTGTTCTTTTTTTTGCCTTTTTTACATTTTTTGTTATTGTCGATTTACAATGTTGTGTTTCAGGTGTGCAGCACGGTGAATCAGTTACCCATAAACATATCCAGTCTTTTTTTAGATTTTTTTCCTATATAGCATTGCAGAGTATTGAGTAGAGTTCCCTGTGTTGTTTCTGATTTGAAAAATCAGAAAATATAAAGGGTACACTGGAGAAACGATGAACGTGATGGGACTTTCTTGAATTACACTGTTTTCAGAATAAACAGAAGTAATTATTTGATTACATCCTGCTATTTACATTGCCTTCTTTTTTGTTAAGACATACATCACTTAACTCTTTGTTCAGTTCAGTTCAGTTCAGTTGCTCAGTCATGTCCGACTGCGACCCCATGATTTGCAGCACTCCAGGCCTCCCTGTCCATCACCAACTCCCAGAGTTCACTCAGACTCATGTCCATCGAATCAGTGATGCCATCCAGTCATCTCATCCTCTGTCGTCCCCTTCTCCTCCTGCCCCCAATCCCTCCCAGCATCAGTCTTTTCCAATGAGTCAACTCTTCGCATGAGGTGGCCAAAGTACTGGAGTTTCAGCTTTAGCATCATTCCTTCCAAAGAACACCCAGGGCTGATCTCCTTTAGAATAGACTGGTTGGATCTCCTTGCAGTCCAAGGAACTCTCAAGAGTCTTCTCCAACACCACAGTTCAAAAGCATCAATTCTTTGGCGCTCAGCTTTCTTCACAGTCCAACTCTCACATCCATACAGGACCACTGGAAAAACCATAGCCTTGACTAGACGGACCTTTGTTGGCAAAGTAATGTCTCTGCTTTGGAATATGCTATCTAGGTTGGTCTTTGTTAGGGCTTTGCAAATTATTACCTTTCCTAAATAACTCTAGAACCCAAGTTCTTAATCTCAACAGTGTCTTGAGGGCATTTGCTCTTTCAATAAGAAAGCAGTAGTAGTAGCATTTGCAAATTTCCTCTGTAATTCCTTTTTTTTTTTCTCACCGACAGAATATTCGTATCTTCTGACCTGGATCCCTGAGTTCTTTGTGTTACTTACTCTATGAGTTTCTTATCACGTTTGTTTTGAAGCATCTGTACTTTTGGATTTCCTTGGTAGTTCAGCTGGTAAAGAATTCTCCTGCAATACCAGAGACCTGGATTTGATCCCTGGGTTGGCGAGGTCCCCTGGAGAAGGTATGGCAAACCACTCCAGTATTCTTGCCTGGAGAATCTCCGTGGACAGAGGTGTCTGGCGGGCTACAGTCCATGGGGTTGCAAAGAGTTGGACACGACTGAATGCCTAAGCACAGCACAGCACATACTTTTGGACAAGTGTTAATGCCTGATATAAAAACAATGCCAGACCCAAGGGTGATGTGGCTAGAGACTTCACAGAGTCTCTTCTTAAGATTAAATTTTTTTCCAGTAAAAGCATCACATATTTGGCTGTGTGCTAATGTTATGTGGGGCAGATAATTACCTTGTAAACCATTCTTCATCAGATATTGTGTGCATGTATTCCTTGTCTATTGGCAAGTGGATTTGAAGCGTGCCTACTTCCAGTGAGAGAGAGAGGGAAAGAGAGAGATTGTGTAATAGGAAATGGGACTCTGAGCCATGTCTTTTCCAGGGATAATTTAAAATTTTATAATTAGTCTGGGTACCACCAAACAGAACAGGAAGCTATAGCAATAGACCTGGGTCCTTGAGGCTCCCTGGTCTGATGTATTTCATTTCTTCAATTGTTCCATTGTGGTGAGACAGTGGAGGTTCAGAGGAGGGGCTGAAACCATCGAGAGTAGTCAGAGTGCTTGGGAAGTCAGGGCAACAAATCTCTCCGTAATTCTAATAAAATGAGCAACAAAACAAACTTTATTTAAAAAGCTAGCAAAATTGCACGTCTGTCAAAGGTGAAAGGAGGTATGAACATGTTACTCTTTTCATGGTTCAGAGCAGGGAATCAATAGATACAGTCAAGCTGATTTTTGAAAAAGAAAAGATGTCAATGAATGATGTAAAGTTATCATCACAATCACTAGAAAACAGAGAACAGATTATAAACCTTTTAGTTTCTCAGAAAAAAAGGAACCATCACACACACACACACACACACACACACACACAAATACACTGGCACACACAAAATATGTTTTCCATTTGACAAAAGATAGAAAAATAAGCCAAAAACCCCATAAAATTAGAGATCAGAATAGGATCAAACAGAATACCTTATGGGATACGTTTACATATTAAAGGAAAAAAAGCATGAATTTAGGGGTTGACTTTGGCCTCTCCCCCCAGAGGACATTCACCTGTGTTTGGACATTTCTGATTGTTGTAACTGAAGATGGCAGTGCTCCTGGCATCTACTGGATGGAGGCCAGAGATGCTACTAAATATCCCACAACACACCACAAACCCCCCAAATCAAATCAGCATGCCATCCAAAATGTCAGTAGCTCCAATGTTGAGAAACCTAACATTAAGATCTAAAATGAAATGGCTAAGAAAAGTGAAAATTTAAGTACAAAAAAGCTGCAGCAAGCAAATTATTTAAAATTGCTGGACAGCATTCCCAGTGCTATACAGTAGGTTCTTGTTGGTTATTTTAAATATAGCAATGTGTATTTGTCAATCTCAAGCTTCTTATACTTTTGTCATAGCTTGACACTTCTTTATATTAAAGTTCTGTTTGATCCACAAAAATAAAAATAAATGAAAATAAAATTGCTGGAAAATAAACTTACTAACAGACAAGGTTAAATGTAAGGCAAAACATGTTACAGCAAAGGGGCATACTTTGAGATGTTTTGAGTACAGTCTACAATAGAGACAAAGTTATCAACTGTCTTTATGCATTTAATGGCAGGATCTATACCCATGGCTGATTCATGTAAAGGTATGGCAAAAACCACTACAATATTGTAAAGTAATTAGCCTCCAATTAAAATAAATAAAGAAAAAATAAATAAAAGCATATACTAAGAAAGTGTGAGGGAAATGAATAAAGATTTAAGAGCAGGAGTTGATATGTGTGTATGTATTTCAAACAGCTGTGAAACATATATGATAAATAACATTATACTTGGCCATAATGAAAATGTTACAGTTTTCTAAAAGTTAGAATGCAGGACAGAATATATAAGTAGTTGAGGGCTTTTTGTTTTGTTTTTCCTTACTAGTCACCTGTGATTTTTAAACTGCTGAGTCTAAATAATTCTGAATCTAAATAACCTGAGTCCTTTGCAATGTCATACCTTTACTTGGCACTCAATCCTGCCTCTGGCATTCTCCCCATTGGCTGACACATTCAGTGTCATGGCTTTACCTGTCATTTCCATGAAGATGATCCAAACTCTATTTTTCTTTTCCTGACTCTCTTCTGAGCTGCCATCTACTTGTTAGACATTTCAACTTATATGTCTTCAATCAAGATATGCTGAATTATTAAAAGAAAATCTTTAACGACCCATCTTTTAAACGACTCTCTTCTCAGTCACCTATACTTAACATCTCAGGGTTGTGTTTCTTTCCTTTTTTTTTTTTTTTTTTTTTTTTTTTTTTTTTTTTTTTTTTTTTATTT
>NW_011494792.1:161237-170366 GCF_000754665.1 Bison bison bison
GTTTTTTTTTCTTTAATAGAAAATTATTTAATTAGTATACATGTGTTCCCCATCCTGAACCCTCCTCCCTCCTCCCTCCCCACACCATCCCTCTGGGTCGTCCCAGTGCACCTTTCCTGTCTCTCTTGACTCACACTCAACCAGTTGGTATGTTGCAATTCTTCCTCTCTAACATCCATAGCATTTTCTTTTATCCTCTCTCTAGGTTAATCAAAATATTTAATTTTGATCAGCTATTTTCATTTTTGATTGAGACAACTTTTGCTGGAAGCTTTGTCTGTAGAAAATAAACTCTGTGATTCCTCACCAAAAAAAAAAAAAAAAAAAAAAATAAAGATCTCTAGGTTATCTTGACCTGAATATTTATAATAGCTTCTCTTCCATTTTCTCCTGATTATGTCCATTTCAATTTCAATCTGTTTATCCATCAGGAAGACTAATCATCCTGAAGGACAACTTCCAAACAATCTGTAATTTGTCTAAATCATCGTATTTGACCCATAGAGTTCATCTAATCAAATATCTCATTTTGCAGGTGAAGAAAATGTATTGACCATATGTAGTTATTAACAGAACTGGCACAGGAACCCTATTTTTTTGTCATACCATTAATATTTTTTCCTTCTATAATCATACCTGTACCCACTGAAATTCTTATGCAGCTGATGGTGAGTCTTGCTGAGGAGATATGAGGAGATATGACATTGAAGGCAAATTAAGAACACATTACTTCAAGGGAAAATGCCAAGGTAACTGGGTTCCCAAAGGGAGAGGAGAGAGAAATAGCATGTTGTAAACCCTTTGGAGTCACTAAGGAAATGTTACCACTGCCAAGGAGAATTTGAGAATGATTCTAAATTATATTATAAAACAATCCATTTGTTTGAATATGTCTTAATGAGTTATGTAGATAAGGGATGAAAAGCTAGTGATTTTATTTCTTCTTCAAATTGGTCTTTGGTTTATCTGCCATTTTGGTCTCTTATTCTTTTATTAATGCAAGTCTTGCATATGTCACAAAACCTTCATTTAACTTTTTCATTTGACAACTCTACATCATTAGTACAGTGAAAGTCAGAGAATTCTTGTAGATTAAAAAAAAATAGAAGGTTATCTGTCGGCCACTTGACAGAAGCAATATTATTATTACCATTATAGGTGATGTGGCATTTGAATGTCCTCTTTTTCGCTGGCCATTTTGTACTCATATCTTATAAATTAACTTAGTAGAAGAAAAATAGGATATTTCTTCCAGAAAGGGGTTTCACTTCATAGAGAAAGACAGAAAATGAGTATAAGCTATAAGTTTCTTTTAGTAACTGCAGAATAACAGCTCGACTTTACTTTCAGCAGTACCCGACAAAAGGGATCATGTTCATTTGGATAAATAGAAAATCATGGATGCAGATGTGGGCAACAGCTATGAAATTGTGAAAATGTTTTCAAGTTCGGTGTATATGAAGTGTTCTCATTCTAGGTCCCATTAAGTGTATAGAAACATGTATTTTATCATTTAAGAACATTTTTTGAAGATAATTCTATGAAATAACTACATCTTCCCAACACTTGTGTGCATAAGTGAAGTTTAAAAAATTAAATAAGGTTCATATGGGTCCATCTAAAGAGGACTTTAATCTCAGATATCCAGACATTTTGCTCTTGTTATTTTTTTTCAAGCCATCTCAAGAAGTACAGTCCTTCGTCATGGAGGGGGCACTGGTTTGGGGACCTCAGTGGATACAAGATCCACAGGTGGTCACATCCCTGTGTAAAATGGCATCAAAATAGAATTGGCCCTGCAAATCTGCAGATTCTGCATCCCCAGCTATGGAGGGCCGATTGAATTTGTTGCATGTGCTTGTCCAGACCTGTATCTTATTTTTGTGCAGAAACTTTAAAATTTTTGTTTACTTTACACATGAGCAAGTTAAATAGTTAAAACAGCCAATCAAATTGCTTGGTGGGCTTTGTAGCTTCTAAGCAACTGTTAGTGAAATCATTAATAATTTTGACTTTTCAAATACCTTGATTACCCAAACAATGATGATTAAAAGAGTGAAACCACCTTTTTTTCTTCCAAGGAACAAGAGTCTTTTAATTTCATGGCTGCCGTCACCATGTGCAGTGATTTTAGAGCCCCCCAAAATAAAGTCTGTCACTGTTTTCATTGTTTCCCTATCTATTTGCCATGAAGTGATGGGACCAGATGCCATGAGCTTAGTTTTCTGAATGCTGAGTTTTATGACCAACCTAGACAGCATATTAAAAAGCAGAAACATTGCTTTGCCAACAAAGGTCCATTTAGTCAAAGCTGTGGTTTTTCCAGTAGTCATGTATGGATGTGAGAGTTGGACTATAAAGAAAGCTGAGCGCCAAAGAATTGATACTTTTGAACTGTGGTGTTGGAGAAGACTCTTGAGAGTCCCTTGGACAGCAAGAAAATCCAACCAGTCCATCCTAAAGGAAATCAGTCCTGAATATTCATTGGAAGGACTGTTGCTGAAGCTGAAACTCCAATACTTTGGCCACCTGATGTGAAGAATGACTCGTTGGGAAAGACCCTGATGCTGGGAAAGATTGAAGGCAGGAGGAGAAGGGGACGACAGAGGATGAGATGGTTGGATGGCATCACCAACTCAATGGACTGAGTTTGAGTAAGCTCCAGGAGTTGGTGATGAATAGGGAGGCCTGGCATGCTGCAGTCCATAGGGTTGCAAGGAGTCGGACACGACTGAGTGACTGAACTCACTCACTCACTCACCAGCTTTTTTAGTGCTCTGATCAACATCCTATAGTATACACCCATAGGGTAGATTTTATCAATGTTATTTGACTATTTTAATGTTAAAAATTCAGTAAGACACTTTTATTCACTGTATTTAGGGGGTGAGCCACTGATGCTTGTGCATGTCTGTTCTGAATTACTCAGATAATTGTCATCGTCTGACTGTGTACCACAAGAATATATTACATGAAAAATGTATTTTAATTCCTCACCAGTGTTTTACAGTTTTTAGAAAAATGTGTCTTTAAAAGTACATGTAGCATTTTCATCATATGGAAGCATTTCTAGCAACACAACTCAAAACCATAAACATGGTGCTTTTGGAGCTTTCAGTGACTCTGCAGAAAAATCAAAGATATGAAAGGAGAAATAAGGTAGCTTTTGATGGATTTAAAATTTTATATAACATGTACGCAAAATAAAAGATGAAAACTTAGATCTAGATAACATCTAATCACCCCAGGCCCATATCCAGTGATAACCACTGCTTCCTTTAAAGGTTAATTAAATTATAAACACATACCTGCAGAATATTTGTGTGTTTAAAAAATTCATTAAAAGTGGAATATACCTTCCTATTTGGCCAATTCCTTTATGAATATATTTGCATTTAATAATAGCAGCCCACCTTTAGAGCTTTCTTGCTCATTTTCTCTGCCTTTATCCTAAGCAGCCAGATTTCTAAGGTTAAGACCAAAGGCTTTGTGAAATGTCATGTTTGTCCTCATAAAAAAAAAACCCAAAAAAACAAACTCCAAAGTCTTTTCTTGAAGTTTACATCACTGTCATTCCAAGCATAGGAAATTTCATCATCCCAAATATAAATCAAAAATATTTTTATAATGTTATGAAAGAATTTATATATATTCTTCATTTTGGCTGACACATTTTAGCACAGGTCACAAAAAATGACAATCAAACTGTTTTCCTTTCATTACAAACACAAATTACAAGTGTACATCTTAAGCCTTATTTTTTAGAAATGGTTATGTCAGACCAAACTCCAACATTCAGGATGAAAAAATATGCTTATTCTTTGGACCACGTTGTTTGTGATTCTTAAGAAATAGACATGCATAAATCATTGAACACAAAAGAGGAATTTTGAATTATACTGTCGATCCATTTCTGGCTTACTGAGTCTGTAGCCTCACTGCCTTCATGGTCACCAGCATACCCAAATGCCCATCTATCAATGAGAGGGATGTCAACAGGTCATTAAAAGAAAACTGTGGAATGGAAAATTCTGTCATACTCACCTTGGAAAACATAATCTATGATAATCATTATATTCTTGTGCTGATGCTGTGTTTATTTCATAAATTATTCTCCAAAGGATCTTAGATATCTACCTATAATTAATATTTTTTTACAGCTAGCAGTACATTTTCCCATATTCTACTTCAGGGATTGGCAAACAATGATTTCTCCTTTATTTCCCCAAACTGTTTCTGTAACATTGTCTTATAACCTGAGATACAAGCCATAAAATGGAAAGAATATCAGAAATGTTATTTTTTGTCATTCTGGTCTAGATAGGGGGTTGGCAAACATTTTCTTAAAGATCGTGATTGTAAATATATTAGGCTCTGCTAGCCAAGAGGCAGTATGAAGGATGCTATGTAGGTACTTACAAATCGATTTTAAAATGTAAATGATATTCTTAGCTCAATGAGCAGTACAAAAACAGCTTGTTCTGTTGGAGTTGGTATGCAAAATATAGTTTGTCAACCTCTGGCCTAGATCATTAGACAGTTTAGTTCAGTTCAGTTGCTCAGTCGTGTCCGACTCTTTGCGACCCCATGAATCGCAGCATGCCAGGCCTCCCTGTCCATCACCAACTCCTGGAGTTCACTGAGACTCACGTCCATTGAGTCAGTGATGCCGTCCAGCCATCTCATCCTCTGTCGTCCCCTTCTCCGCCTGCCCCCAATCCCTCCCAGCATCAGAGTCTTTTCCAATGAGTCAACTCTTTGCATGAGGTGACCAAAGTACTGGAGTTTCAGCTTTAGCATCAGTCCTTCCAAAGAAATTAGACAGTGGTACACATCAGACAGTGGTACACATCAAAACAAACCACATTAGTTTTCATTTGCTTTTAAGAGTGTATAGATGTTAAAAATCTGACTTTATATCTACAGTGGTCACTGCAAATGTTGTGCCTAATACTTTTAATTTTAATTGCTAAGAATTACTATAACAGTAGTTTGATGGGTCTTTCATAAAACCTGTCCATCAGTTTAACTTATAAAACAGGTGTGAAACTGAATCATAACTGTCCCAAGCAGAAAAATAAAGGAGAGAGAAAAAAACAAAAGTGACATTCAGAAAACCCAGTTTCTTTTCCTTTTTCTTTCCTCTTTCAGATGGACCTTGCTGCTGCTAAGTCGCTTCAGTCGTGTCCGACTCTGTGCGACCCCAGAGACGGCAGCCCACCAGGCTCCTCTGTCCCTGGGATTCTCCAGGCAGGAGTACTGGAGTGGGGTGCTGTTGCCTTCTCCGTCAGATGGACTGTAGTTAGGTACAAAGGTGGAGTTATTCATTCTCTTCATTTTATTACACATTATCATTATTGCTCAATGAATAGTTACTCCCATTACTTTTAATCTATCAATCAATCAATCTATCTTTCCTTCCTTCTATCCATTCATCCATCCACCCACCTATTATCTATCATTTCTTATCCTTTTCTGCACTCTCTTTTCTTTCTGTTCCTTTCTCCAGAAACAATCATTCTAACATGTGTATAAGAATTATTTTGTATGTGTTCCTGGAGATGTGCAGGGTTGTTGAGAGAGCATGCATTTTTAATTTACCTAAAATGTATGGTTTTAGAGATTTCAATCTGATCTTTGCTTGGTTTTTATTTACTCAGTTATGTTTAGAAGATACCTTCATGTTGCTATGTGTACAGCTACTCTGTTGTTTGTAACTCTTTTATAATACTTCATTGACTGCTTCCATCTTTGACTCACCCAACTTACCAGATTCCATTTACTCCCCTTCCCTCTACAAACAGTCCCATGATAAATATTTGCCTTTAAATGCATGAACTAGTGATAGGAAATTCTCTTCCCAATACAATTGGAATTAGGAACCTAATTATTGTTGTGAGTAAATCAGTGCTTTACATTTTCCTTTAAACTATTATAACTTCTGTCATACCACGCAATTGTAACACTCACTGAATAGACTCGAAAGAAACAATGCAATGAAAAGTTTCATTAAGAACTATAATGCTAGTTCTTGGTGGCCAAGGTGGTGGAATAGGAAGATCCTGAGCTCTTCCCATGGGGATCACCAAAATTACAGCTCTTTATAAAGCATCTATCTATGAAATCAACCCGAGGACTAGCAGAAAAAAAATTTGCAAGATACAAAGAAGGCATTGCAACAAGAAGCGTAGTAGGGACAGGCTGTGTATAGTCAAGACTGACACTCCTGGGTAGGTGACCTACAGATGGGAGGATCAGCACAATTACATTACAGAGGCCCTTGCCAAGGAAGAAGGAGTCTGAGCCCCACTTTGGGCTCCCCAGCTCCAGGTCATGCACTGATAAGACAAGCCCCCAGAATCGCTTTGAAGGTCAAAAGGGCTTACCCATCGGAGAGCCAGAGGGCTGTAGGAGACAGAAATTCCGCTCTCAAAGGGCATGCATGCTATCTCACATGCTCTGAGACCCAGTGTGGGGGAAATCATTTGAAAGAATCCTGGTCAAACCCACTTGCTGATCTTGGAGAGCCCCCTGGAGACGCACCCTGGGGACATAGATGCTGGTAACATCTAACACTTTAGGGAGTTTGTTCTACCACAAGGACACTGTGCCGACAGGCACTATTTTGGAATTCTCTCTTTAGCCTATTACAGCTGGGGGCCTATCTAGTCACCAGCAGAGTCACACCAGTCCTGGGACCCCTTCTACCCTGCAGTCAGCAACTAGAATCAGTATGATGACAGATGGTAACTAGATTATTGTGGTTATTATTTTGTAATATATAAAAATAATGAATCATTATGTTGTACACCTGAAACTAATATAATATTAATATAATATAATTATAGGCGAATTACACTTCAATTAAAAAGAAAGTACAATGCTGATGATTATTCTACTGGAATTAAATTTGTTTACTTACTTGGAGGATTTGATCGAGGCAATAGTCCCTGTCTTCATTTTTTTTTAATTTAAATTTATTTATTTTAATTGGAGGCTAATTACTTTACAATATTGTATTGGTTTTGCCATACATCAGCATGAATCTGCCACGGGTGTACACGTGCTCCCCATCCTGAACCCCCCTCCCACCTCCCTCCCTGCACCATCCCTCTGGGTCATCCCAGTGCACCAGCCCCAAGCATCCTGTATCGTGTATCGAACCTGGACTGGCGACTCATTTCTTATATGATATTATACATGTTTCAATGCCATTCTCCCAAATCATTCCACCCTCTCTCTCTCCCACAGAGTCCAAAAGACTGTTCTATACATCTGTGTCTCTTTCGCTGTCTCGCATACAGAGTTATCGTTACCATCTTTCTAAATTCCATATATATGCATTAGTATACTGTATTGGTGTTTTTCTTTCTGGCTTACTTCACTCTGTATAATAGGCTCCAGTTCATCTACCTCATTAGAACTGATTCAAATGTATTCTTTTTAATGGATGAGTAATACTCCATTGTATATATGTACCACAGTTTTCTTATCCATTCATCTGCTGATGGACATCTAGGTTGCTTCCATGTCCTGGCTATTATAAACAGTGCTACGATGAACATTGGGGTACACGTGCCTCTTTCAATTCTGGTTTCCTCAGTGTATATGCCCAGCAGTGGGATTGCTGGGTCATAAGGCAGTTCTATTTCCAGTTTTTTAAGGAATCTCCACATTGTTCTCCATAGTGGCTGTCTTGAAAATGAGTTATTATGGTATTTGAGTTATTTTAATATTTTAGTAGTTGCTCTAGAGAGTAAAATATATACCTATAGCTTTTAATAAGACTAGGTAGATTAGTAATGTTTTAGTCCACATAAAATATATAAACCTTATAACCACATAAGTTCATTTCTTCTCTTTCCATCTTTTATGCATAGTTGTCATCTGTGTTACGTGTCCATACATTATACAACTCAAAAAACAAGGTTATAAATTTTGCTTTAAGCAGTTACATGTATTACACAGAAATTAAGAAAGAATATATTATTCTATGTTTATCAGGAAACTTACCATTTCTGGTGTTCTCCCTTGCTTCCTAGAAGTCCAGATTTACCTCTGGTATTGTTTTCCATTAGATCGGAAAAGTTTCTCTACTACTTATTATATTATATTTTTCCTCAGGACAAATTCTCTCATTTAAAAATCTAAAATATCTTTCCTTTGCATTTATTTTGAAGAATAGCTATGCTTAATATAAAATTCTTAGTTTTTATTTTGTTTTCTTTTCAGGACTTTGAATATGCATTTGAATATTTTCTGGCATCATAATTTTAGATGGGAAGTCACTTGTTAGCCAATCACTATTCCACTGTGTTTAATGCATTTTTTTTTTTCTTGTTGCTTTCAGGGATTTTTCTCTTTAGGGTTTAAGATAGTTTGACTATACTATGCTTAGATAGGATATGAATTTGTACTCCATGCATATCATTCAGATTCCTATATTTGTATGCTTATTATTTTCACCAATTTGAAAGCATTTTGGCTGCCATTTATTCAGGTACTTTTGCCCCATATTCTCTCTTTCTGAGATACCAGCTAAATGTAAATATTAATTAATATTGATATTAAATATTAAAATATAAATTAAAAAATTTTGCCATATGCACCTGAGGCTCTGTTTATTTTTATTTTATGTTTTCATTGTTCTTCAGATTAGATAATTTTTAGTATTTATCCTTCAAGGTCACTGACTCTGTCAACTCCAATCTGTGATTTTCTTTTTTTTAATTTAGGTATTGTATTTTTCTGGAAATTTTTGTTTAGTTCTTTTTTGTTCAGTTTCTCTGCTGAGAGTCCTTCCTTTTACTTATTATGAACATACTTATTTTCATATCATTGATCATAGTTAAAAAAATTGTTTTAAAATTCTTGTTTGCTCAAATACGTCAGTCAGTCTCAAGGTCAGTTCAGTTCATTTCAGTCGCTCAGTCGTGTCTGACTCTTTGCGACCCATGAATTGCAGCACGCCGGGCCTCCCCATCCATCACCAACTCCCGGAGTTCATTCAAACTCATGTCCATCGAGTCGGTGATGCCATCCAGCCATCTCATCCTCTGTCATCCCCTTCTCCTCCTGCCCCCAATCCCTCCCAGCATCAGAGTCTTTTCCAATGAGTCAACTCTTCGC
>NW_011494792.1:170870-202563 GCF_000754665.1 Bison bison bison
CCACCTGACCTGCCTCTTGAGAAACCTATATGCAGGTCAGGAAGCAACAGTTAGAACTGGACATGGAACAACAGACTGGTTCCAGATAGGAAAAGGAGTATGTCAAGGCTGTATATTGTCACCCTGCTTATTTAACTTCTATGCAGAGTACATCATGAGAAGCGCTGGGCTGGAAGAAGCACAAGCTGGAATCAAGATTGCCAGAGAAATATCAATAACCTCAGATGAAACCACCCTTATGGCAGAAAGTGAAGAGGAACCAAAAAGCCTCTTGATGAAAGTGAAAGTGGAGAGTGAAAAAGTTGGCTTAAAGCTCAACATTCAGAAGACGAAGATCATGGCATCTGGTCCCATCACTTCATGGGAAATAGATGAGAAAACAGTGGAAACAGTCTCAAGGTAGAACTTTGCTAGTTGTCTTTTGAAAAGATAATCAGTTACATTTTCCTGTTTCCTCATACGGCAAGTAGTTTTGTACTGCACTCTTGTCATTGTAAATGATATATTGTGTTTAGAAATGACACACTTGAATATTTCGGTATTTCATAACTTTCCCTTTTGGCCCTTTTCCCCCCTGTTTATCTCATAATGCTTCTTTATTTTGCAGATCTAAAATATACTTCCTGTGCCTTAAGCGTAAGACATAAATATCTCCTTATTTGCTGGAAGTGAAATCTGAGAAATGCCTGAATAATGGGCAGAGTAGTAGGCATGTCATGTCAAAAGCTTGGCTTTGAGTGCGTGAAGTTGTCCAGAGAACAGCTGAAGGTTGAATGTTCCCTATAGTCCATTTTGCCTGGAGCATTGCTGTGTAGTTGGGGTGTGTAAAATAATTTAGGGTCAAATTGTCAAAGGATTTGTGTGACATGTTGATAAATTTGGATTGTATTCTTAAGGAATGTTAACTTTGAGGAGGTGTGAAGTTAGAGAAGACTTCTAGGAAGAATATGAAAGCAAAAGATTTTTGTTCCTAATTTATCTACCAGGTAAGGACAGTCTAATATATCATCTACAAACATGAATTTTTTGGTTGTAAAGCACACATCTAATCTACTGCTGCCTTGAAGTGAAGTGAAGTGAAAGTTGCTCAGACATATCCGACCCTTTGTGACCCCATGGACTATATAGTCCATGGAATTCTCCAGGACAAAATACTGGAGTGGGTAGCTGTTCCTTTCTCCAGGGGATCTTCCCAACTCAGGGATGGAACCCAGGTCTCCCTCAATGTAGGCAGATCCTTTACCAGCTGAGCCACAGAGGAAGGCCGCTGCCTTAGGTGTAACTAAAGTGCCTGCTAAGAATACAAAAGAAGGAAAGAAAACTGTGTATAGCTCTTCTCATATTTTAATTGTTCATTTTAAAAGTAAAGCAGCTGCTTGAAGTGGTATATTTGGAGAGAAGCTTCACTGAGGCAGATTGTTATGCTCTGAGATATTTCTCCTGATCTGAAAGGTTTCTGTTGCTTTTTCTGCAAGAGAGACCAAGAGAATGTTGAGAAAATTAAGAAAAGGCAAGTTTAAAACAGGCTGTTAAGTGGGTTTGAAATATCGGATTGGTCAGAAAGGTCATTTGGGTTTTTATAAGATTGTGCAGAAAAACCAAAACGAACTTTTTGGTCAACCTAATATGACCTGGAGAAAGACGAAGCCAGGGAGAGACCAGGAGGTGGCTTGCAGTGCCAGCATGGAGGGTCAGGCAGGCTGGAATGAGGGATCAGTACCGGGGGGCCATGTGGAGAGGTTGAAAGATGTTGGGGAGAACGGACAGACTTGGATGATTGGAAACGGATTCCAATCCATTTGATTCAGTGTTTGATTCAGGCAACAAACCGGATGGTGAGAGGAGACGACTAGTCAGATGGAAGAGAAGTGAGGTCAGTGGCTTCAAGGTAGAAAGTTTGGGTTTGTGCTTCCAGACTGAGGAGTCTAAAACCTTTCTGTCATTCTGAGAGTGTTTGAGAGTTTGAAAGGGAGAAAACAGCTCCATACATATCAAGACCATGGGCCTAGCTTCCTGCAGAAGCTGCCTAATGAGAGTTTTAGTGCAGCTACCTGCCAACACATGAGTGCTCAGTCTTCCACTGTTGTTTGACTGGGGTAAAGCAACCCAGGAGTATACTTGTGGTTTTTTTGGTAATATGTTTGGTTGTTTATTGGTATTTGTTTTTTTGGTGGATTTTAGTATATGTAGTATAATATAGGAAATGTGGTTACCCTATTGGTATTTTCAAGTCCATATAGTAATATGCTAGCATATTGTGTTTTTCCAAAAAAAGTAAAGTAGTAATATGTTAGTAGATTGTGTTTTTCCAAAGAAAGTAATTTTATTTTCCAAAGAAAGTATGTTTCCAAAGAATGTACCTAAATCTGTCTTTCTTACAAAGGCAAATTTCCATGCCTCACTGTAACAAATGATTTTCTGAAAGATGTTGAAGACATATGTCTATATAGTTGGTTGTGAGTGATGTAAAAAGTGAAGTTAGTAAATATCCATTATATCATCTACCAGAAATTTGACACTCATTGTAAATTGGACAATATTATTATACATTATTATTGAAATGAAACATTTGAAATGAATGAGTTATATTTATAAAGCACAACCACTTTGTAGGTGATGTATTTGTAACAGTGTTTTCTTACATGTTTCCTGATGTGAGGGAAATATAGACTGAGATGTAGTGTTCTGAGGTGATGTAAATTTCGGAAGGATAAATGAAATGTAATTTTTCATTAAGATGAATACATTAAATAGTTTGCTTTCACATTTGAAGTTTTTTTATGCATAGACTTTATAATAGGGCTTCAAATACATAAAAGGGAACCACTCAATAAGCTAGAGTTAGAAATTAATTTTAAATACTTAATAATTTAATTAAATTTTATTAGTGTGATATTCTTTGCCAACTAAATTGGCAAAGGGTCTCATCTTTTTCTTTTTCCATTTTGGATAGTAGGTCAGCTAGATTTATTTGTTCTATATTTTTATAAACAGTGATAAATAAATTCCAAGAGTTTTTTCTTCTTTTTTTTTTTTACCAATTACTATGCTTCTTTTAATAATTATGATTTATGTCTCAAAGTATTCTTTATTGTAGAAAATGACTCAAATTTACAATGAATCGACTGTGCTTGCTAAGAAATCCTGTGGCTAATGATACAAATTTTGTTGTTCTTTAGTTGTTAAGTTGTGTCCAACTTTTGTGACCCCGTCGAGTGTAGCCTGCCAGGCTCCTCTGTCCATGGGGATTTCTCAGGCAAGAATACTGGAATGGGTTTCTCTTTCCTTCTCCAGGGGATCTTTGCAACCTGGGGATTGGACACATGGCAGGCAGATTCTTTACCACTGAGCCGTGTTGGAAGCCACAATGACACAATAGGGGAACAAAATGAAAAAACAAAAACAAGGTGGGTAAAGCTGGAACTGGAGAAAAAGAAGAGAACAAAAAGGATTTTAAAAATGAGCACTGAATAAAGTGCTCAGTGGTAGGTGTGAATGGTCAGTTGCCTCTTTATGAACAGTAGCCATATAGGGACACCTCATATTAAGACAGGGTACCCATTTTTCTATAAAGCTTCTGCTTCCTGAGGACAGTAGGTATTAAGAAAGTAAAAATTAGCACTAAATTAGGAAATTTAGTGAAGAAATACACTGGGGTGTGGTAAGGAAAACACTTTTCTCAGTAAAAGACATTTTAATCTTGGAGCATATTCTAGAATAATCAAAGTTATTAAAAAACAGGCCATTGTACTATCTTTTAAAAACAAAATGAATTTAAAAACAAAAAGAATTTAACTGATCAGTAAAGATTCAAATCTTTAGTTTTAGGTAGATGAAACATCCAGATATCATATAAAAACCAGCTTTGTTTAATTGGCCAGCTATTTTGGCAAAATATGTAGGAGTCTTAATTCTACAGAGAATAAGTAAAATGTCAGATTTTTTCTACTGTTGAATACTACTTAGATGACTGGCTGAATGGGCTTCCTTGGTAGCTCAGCTGGTAAAGAATCTGCCTGCAATGCAGGAGACCTGGGTTTGATCCCTGGGTTGAGAAGATCCCCTGGAGAAGGGAAAGGCTACCCACTACAGTGTTCTGGCCTGGAGAACTCCATGGACTATACCTAGCGTCACAAAGGGTTGGACATGACTGAGCAACTTTTGCTTTCACTTTTAAGTGTAGCGATTTTGCTTTTCAAATATACAGAAAATTTAAATTGTTTTCTATTGGAGTCAATCTGGTTTTGTGTGTGTGTGAGTGTCTTTTAAGTTGAGCCTCACAGCTTGTGGGATCTTGGTTCCCCAACCAGGGATTGAACCTGGGCCCTCCACAGTGAACGAGCGGGGTCCTAACCCCTGGAGCACTAAGGAATTCCCAGGGGTCAATCTGTTTTTAATTTGTTTGGAGATATTATATAAAACTAAAATGATAACAATAATAATTATAATAATCCTTAGATCCCAGGTGGTGCTAAGTGGTAAAGAACCCACTTGCCAGTGCAGGAGATCTAAGAGATGCCAGTTCCATCCCTGGGTTGGGAAAATCCCATGGAGGAGAGTATGGCAACCCACTCTAGTATTCTTGCCTGGAGAACACCATGGACAGAGGAGCCTGATGGGCTACAGTCTGCTGCTGCTGCTGCTAAGTCACTTCAGTCGTGTCCGACTCTGTGTGACCCCATAGACAGCAGCCCACCAGGCTCCCCCGTCCCTGGGATTCTCCAGGCAAGAACACTGGAGTGGGTGGCCATTTCCTTCTCCAATGCAGGAAAGTGAAAAGTGAAAGTGACGTCGCTCAGTCATGTCTGACTCTTAGCGACCTCATGGACTGCACCTACCAGGCTCTCCATCCATGGGATTTTCCAGGCAAGAGTACTGGAGTGGGGTGCCATTGCCTTCTCCGGGGCTACAGTCTAGAAGGTCACAAAGAGTCAGACACGACTAAAAAGGCAACTTAACACACACAGAGGGGGAAAAAAAAAAAGCTACCCAGAACAAGAGAGATTTCTCTAGCAATATGGTAATACTTAACAATTATGGAGTTCTCTGAATTTTTCAAAGCTTCCATATATATTTTCTCATTTAAATCCAACTTTTTTTAGAAATTCAAATTATTATGTTCTCCAATTTAGGGATGAAGAAAATGAGTCCCTGAGAGTTTAACTGGTAGATGGTTACAATAACACCCCTTTCCTCCTTGTTCATATCTCCTTGTTTTATTCCCTATGCATCCCCTTCTGCTCTGACTGAGCTTAGTCATATGATTGCTTTCGCTGATCAAGCAGCAGCAAATGTGGTGCTAACAGATCCCTGCTAAGCGCTGTGCATTGCACTTGCCCTTTCTACCTGCTGGATATCTATCTGCTGTGGGGTGATTAGATCTGGGCTGGACTCCTGGAGGCCCAGGTGAGGCCTGAGACATGCGATGAGGTCATTCTATGTCAGTCAGTCCCAGCAAGCCAGTCCAGGAGGTAGAACCACCAGATAACCCATAGGGTTGTGCACCGATCCGCGATTGTTGTTTTAAGGTGCCGTGTTTTGGGGTGATTTGTTAAACAGCAAACGCTACTCTGACAGCATCGGAAGGTGGTAGACCCAGGACCAAAACCCAGATCTTTGTGGTTCAATTTCAGTATTGCTTGAGAAATGCTGGGGAGGAGTGAGTGTTTTACTCAGATGTTGAAGAAAATTGGTCTAAAGGATTTTAAAAATTGAAAAGGGAGAAATCAAATCCTTTCACAGCACTATCAGAGGCCTTACTTTTAGTTGACTTTTACAAAATTATTTTTTCAGCTAAATAGCTGTGATCTACACACAGTTATTTTTTTGGCCTACATTTATAGTTGCCATGCAGTACCTGGTATCATAGTATATACTTGTTATTATGAGTTAGCGTTTCTAGTAAAAATGTAAGGTAAAATCATTCAGATGTATTCACTTATTGTCTTGACATATTTATTAATCATGGCATATGTATTGTAAGTTCTGCAGCCCTATGCAGTTGAATAAAATAACCAAGGGTAGTGTAAAGTAACATCTTTTGTTTTCAAACCTTCTTTTGCCGTGGTTTTAGACTCACATCAGTCATTCACAACTGCCTAAGAAAAAATTTTATTGTTGCTGATGTTGTTTTACATGACACCAAACTCTTTCTTGTACAATGGAGAGTATCCCATTTTTTCAATATTTATTGTCTTTGTAGTTGCTTTGGTGAGTTTCCTTCAACTCTTCATCACGTTTTTTGTTTTTTGTTTTTTTTGGTACAAAGATTGATCATTTTCTGGCCCAAAATGAGTTTTAAAAAAATAGAGATTTCATTCCAGTGGGGATGGGGAGGTCTAACACAATGGCTTTTCCAGTGAAGCTGGCAGCAACTTTGAAGTCCAGAGCTGTAGCCATGGCTTCAGAATGACCCACTAGGAAAAAAAAAATCCCACAGAAAAGTAAACATTCTGACAAGGATCTAGACATCAACTGGAGCTTATCCAGTATTAAACAGAAACACATGCTTTGTTCAATGCATTTACAGAAACAAAACCATCCTTCCTTCTTTAATTATTATTTTCTTAAGTTCCATCTTCTATTTATGCTATGTCATGGCTAAAGACGGCCATGGAATTGGAAACAAAGGCAAATTCTTTCAACTAAAGTTGAGACCCTCCTACTCACCCCTCCCCAGAGACTTTGTCTTTGACCTCAAGACCCATTATCCCACCCTGCCGTACCTTTCTCCTCAAGGATTAATTATAAGTGCCAATAAAAAGGAAGCTGAATACACACCCCTTCTTTTAAGAAGCATGCTGTCAGTCAGTCCTTTTTGTTTGTTTGTTTGTTTTATTACCCACCTTATGCAAGGTGTACCTGCTGGCACTGGAAGTTTCCAATTCTGAAAATGGGGAGCCTACTTCCTTCTCTCAATTAAAAGTTTGAAAAGTTGCCTCATAGAACAATACCAGGAGAGGGTCCACACTTTTTCTGGACCATACAATTCACAAATTTAAGTAGCATAGGCAACAAGAAAGTAAAACCAGAAGGTCAAGAGACTGTCAATTCAGTGGGATAAATAGCCCCAAACTGAAACAAATGCCCTTGATATACAGAATGTTTTTTATTTTTTAGTAAGAATTGTACAATTGCTTAATTAACTAAGATTTTCACTTTTCAACTCATTATACTGGTGTGAATTCAGTACTTCTCTTGTGTATTAAAACACTACTTGGGAGTATGTGTAGAGTGTAGGTACAATGAAGCACTGACTATATTTTGGCCAAATTTCTTTAAGGGTCATTTATTTTCTGATCAGTGTAAAATAATCCTCTGAGTAGGGCAGCTTTACATATTAAATTTCACAATTACCTGTTTCTAAAATTTACAGGCAGTAAAATAGAATAATGTCTGTATTAATATTTCTGTAAAAATCACAACTGCAACTGCTGTTTCCTAGGCTTCCCACCTGGGGGGCAGGAGACACAGTTTTGCCATAAAAGTGACTCTAGACCCAAATGGGAATTCCATGGCTTAGGCTCCCCAGTTGGCTTCCTGGAAGGAGTTTGAGCTCCTATCCTTTTTCTTCCAGGAATCTTTCTCTCATACAAAGGTAGAATTAAGAAGTAATGGGGGTAAGGGGTGAGGAGTAAGGGGTGGGGGTCATCAATATTTTCCCACTAAGAACAGCTTTTGTTGCTTAAAACTGGTCTGTGTTGCTCTTCCATCGCTTGGTCATTTGTATGGCTGTTGCTGGTATCCTATTTTGGATACCCTTGGCTACATCTGAAACTCGAATACTTTGGCCACCTGATGCGAAGAGTTGACTCATTGGAAAAGACTCTGATGCTGGGAGGGATTGGGGGCAGGAGGAGAAGGGGATGACAGAGGATGAGATGGCTGGATGGCATCACCGACTTGATGCACATGAGTTTGAGTGAACTCTGGGAGTTGGTGATGGACAGGGAGGCCTGGCGTGCTTCAATTCATGGGGTCGCAAAGAGTCGGCCGTGACTGAGCGACTGAACTGAACTGAACTGGCTACAGAGAGCTCATACCGTCATTAATGAAGGGCTGTAGGCTGAAACATTCCTCCATCATGACACCAGAGCTTAGACTCCATCCTTTCCCCTGTCCTGAGTTGTTGCGGGGAGCGGGGCTCTTTACATAGCACCTTGAGGACCACATCTCACCAACCATTATTCCTCAGAAAAGTTAAAACTCCCTTCTCCCTCTGTGTATTGAACTCCCTTCACTTAGGCTTCAGGTTACATTCCTCATCTGTCCACTCCTTTTTCAGGAACCGTGTTCCATTTTATTTATTAATTATCAGTACCATTGGTTACATGGTAAGTTAATGGAAACTTCACCCCAAATTAAAATCATTATAATACTGGATCAGTCAGACTCTCTGTTACCAAACCAAGGTATTCTAGGGCCCATGAAGCTTTCCATGGTGTATGCTCACATGGAGAGTTTTAAGAGAAACAGTTTTCAGACTCTCAACATCCAAGTGTTCTCTTTTCTAACTTTTTCTCTCTGAGAAAGGATTTGTATTTGAAGACTCAAATACAGGTCTTCTTTCCCATCTCCCCTTTCAGAATCGCCCTGGCCCTGTTTTATAAAGAAAGGCATGCCTTTCACTATCTGGAATCTTATTATTGTGTGGTGCCCCAGGGTGTGCAGACCTCTGGGATGCCAGACAAAGAGATCATTTGAAATACTCTAGTCATCTAAACCTCCTTTGATCAAGGCATCATGAGCTCATGGTAAGTCTTCATGTCTTTCTGGCTTATATTTATTTCTGTTAAATGGATAGCAAGAAGAGTTTCATGTTATAACATTCTTAATTCATATATATTGTGGAACAGAATGGCTGGTCTGGACAGTATTCATTCAGCAACTTTCTTTGGCTGTGCACTAGGCTAGTGGACGTTACTCCAAATGGAAATGGTGGTGAAACTTTCCTGGTGGTCCAGGGGCTTAGACTCTGTGCTCCCAGTGCGGGAGCCTGGGGTTCAATCCCTGGTCAGGGAACTAGATCCCATATGTCACAATAGAGACCAAAGATCCCGATGTGCTACAATTAAGATCCAGCACTGCCGAATAAGTGAAAATACTAAAGAAAGACAAATGGAAATGGTGGTATATTTGCAATATAGTCGTTGTTAGTATAAACCCTAGAGACCTGTAGCCCTTGTACATACTCCCTCTCCAACCACTCACTAGCTCTGAAGTTTTAGGGAAGCTTTATTTTCCTTCTCTCCATAATGCCCTTCAAAGTAGTGTCCACCTCAGGGGACTGCATAAGGGTTAATGAAGATAATGCAGGAAAAACATTTCAGAGAAAGACCAGAAGAAGATAAATGCTTGACCAGTGTCTGTCACTTCTCATTTTCTTAGTGTGAAGTTACAACAGGGGAGTCTCCTCAGGCAAAACCAGCCACCTGGCTGTGTAGTGAAGGGCTCAGCCTCATCCAAAGGGAAGTCTGGACTTTGCCCTTATTTCCTGGGAGCTCCTCTCTAAAGCCTTAGGTGGTTTCCTCTGGGGAAGGATGACTAAATGTGTCAAAGGTTGACACTGAGAAAAGTGCTTTTGTTTATGTGAAGGTCTTGGGCCAGCCTGATAGAGATGTAAACAGTGTGATTTAGAGTAAAAACTTTGGGCCACAAGAATGATGTGATTCAGGATGGGAGTTTTGCTCACGCGGTATCAGCTGTACCTCTAGAGAGGTTTGAGCCTGAGATCAGCTGTATGGACCATCAGTCATGCCTTGGCTATGGAGACCCAGTAAAAACTCTGGACATGGAGCCTGGAGTGAGCTCCTGTGTCTGCAAGTGCTCTTTGCTGGTACATAAGTGCTGGGACCATAAAGCTGCCCATGACTCCACTGGAGGAGGACAACCAGAAGCTCCACATTTCACAATTTCTTTGACTCTGCCCTGTATACCTTTTCCCTAGGCCACTTTTAATCTGTATCCTTTAAAGAGCTGCAAACTCCTGGTCATATACCAGGAGAAAACCATAATTTGAAAAGATACACATACCTCAATGTTCATTGCGGCAGTGATTACAATAGCCAGGACATGGAAGCAACCTAGATGTCCATCAGCAGAGGATGGATAAAGAAGATGTAATTCAGATATACAATGGAATATTACTCAGCAGTAATCAGAGTAATAATCAGAGTAGTAATCAGAACAAAATGCCCTTTGCATCAACATGAGTGGCATACTGAGTGAATAAGTCAGACAGAGATAACTATCGTATGATATTGCTTATATGTGGAATGTAAAAAATGAACAAATTTTTTACATTCCACATATGTACAAATGAACAAATTTACAATGAATAAATGGTACAAATTTACAAGCAGAAATAGAGTCACAGATGTAGAAACAATCTTATGGTTACCAGTGGGGAAATGGGGAGGGATAAACTGCAATCTCAGGATTGACATATACATAATACTATATATATATTATATATAGCATATATATATAATATATATAATAGGTAATTAATAAGGACCTACTGTATAGCATAGGGAACTCTACTTAATACTCTGTGATGACCTACATGGGAAAGAATCTAAAAAAGAGTGGAGATATATATATATATATATAAAACTGATTCACTTTGCTGTATAGCAGAAACTAACACAACATTGTAAATCAACTGTCAATAAAATAAATTAAAAAAAAAAAAAAACTAAAATAAAAATAAAACAAAGAGCTGCAATAAACCGTAACAGCTTTCAGTGAGGTCTTGGACTCCTCGGTGATTATCAAACCCAAGAATGGTCTCAGGGATCCCCGAACTTGGGATTACTGTCAGAAACGAATAAAGTCTTGTGGACTTTTTACTACACAATTGCATCTGCCAGAATCCTTTTTCTTTGTATCCATAAGCTTGATGTTTTCATGTTGGTCAACTAGAATATTGTGATCCTTAGTCTAGGAACTCAGTCATTAACTCTTGTATTCCAAATAGAACATGCATGGGAGAGAATTTCGGTGAATGATAACCAAGGAAGACCGTAGAGATGCTCACACATTGTTGTGAAGTCCATCAAGGAGTTTGCCTTCTCACCTCCCACCTGGGTTGCTGGTCCTTATGCAGCTTTCTTAGTACTTGTCTTCCAATCAGCACCGCAGAGTGTTAACAATGGGTATGGTTTTGGGTTACCTAAGACTAGTGGGTCTCCTCACAAGGTGCTATGGTCTAAATGCTTGTGTTCTCTGAAGATTCATATGTTAAAAACCTAATGCCCAAAGTGATGGTTTTAGGAGGTGGGACCCCTGGGAAATGACTAAGTCATAAGGACAAGGCCCACATGAATGGGATTAGCATTTTTTTTGAAAGAGGCCTGAAATACTTGCTCATCCCTTCTATCTAGGGGTGGAAGAAATGTCTGTGTCCTGGAAGAGACCCTCACTCACTGGCACCATGCTGGCACCCTGATCTTGGCCTCTAGAACTGTGATAAATGTATATAAACCACCCAGACTCTGGTATTTTGTAATAGCAGCCTGAATGGCCTAAGACACTAGATATGATTCAATGGGAAAAAAAATTTGTCAGCCTTGCTTTCCCTTCAATGATCAGGAAGGTGGAACAGGGAGCATAGATATTCAATTCCAAATAAAGTGGCACATGGTAACATAATCCATGGAACTGTAAATTTCTTTTTGTAGATCTCTGACATGCTCACCTGGGAAGGCATTTTCTTAGATGTAATTAACATTTAAACCAATAGGTTCTGAGTAAAACAAATCACCTTCTATAATGTGGGTGGGCTTTATGCAATCAGTTGAGGGCCTTAAGAGCAATGATGAGGTTTCCCAAAATAAAAGCAATTCAGCTCCAAGACTGCACCCGAATTTCCAGCCTGTCAGCCTAGTCCACAGAGATGAAGCAACTAGACACCAAGGCCTGTCACTGGGCTCTCATTTGAGTCCTAAAACAAATGTTCTTTGATTTAAAAAACTTATTTTCACTTCTCTAGGCCTAAGTTTTCTCAACTACACAAGGAAATTAGATTTGAAAATCCTTTACATTTCCAAAGATGGTGCAAATCTCTGTATAAAACATGACCCCAAGCTGAGGTTTTATTTGTGGCTTTCTCGAAAAGAAAATTATCGATTTGTTTTGCAGCTTCCCTGTTTGGATCTCTTATACTCCTCATTATCTGTTCTGTCTCACACTGTATTTCTCTAGCTTAGCTTTAGGAAGAAATCCTTTATAGAAATAATTACCTGACTGTTATGGAATTCTATTTTTATCTCCTTAGTCTTCCATGTGAAAGCCTGAGTTGTAGTCAGTGCACTCTAGTGAGATAAATTATTTCAAAATGTCAGCATGTCACCTTGGAGAAGTTTACCAGTTTTAAAATGGGTCTTGAAGTATACAGAAGAGGCATGATTTGCATGCTTTTGTTTCCTGCAACTGTCTTTTTTTCCCCAAATAACATATCTATTCTGTTTCTGTTTGCCTGAAGCTATATTGAATGCAGGTGTGTTGGTGGCTCAGATGGTAAAAGAATCTGCCTTGCAGTGCAGGAGACCTGGGTTCCATCCCTGGGTTAAGAAGATCCCCTGGAGAAGGGAATGGCTACCCACTCCAGTATTCTTGCCTGGAGAATTCCATGGACAGAGTAGCCTGGTGCTTTAGAGTCCGTGAGATCACAGAGAGTCGGACATGACTTAGCGACTAACGCTTTCACTTTCATATAGAATGCATTCTCTGTTTGAAAGAGGAAACTAACAAAAAGGGAACTTTCATCTGGAATAGCAGTTAAGATTTTCTCCAGTCATCTAATCCAAAATATTAATCTCATTGTAGGACCATTGTCCCCACGAGGGTGGAATTCCCATGTAAATTGTCACTAGCATCAATTTGACAGTCACTCATTTAATATGTGCTATGTGCAAAGACTCATGCTACAGAGGAATTTAAAGAAAAGCAACTTCTCTGAAAATCAATTTCCTCATCTCTGAAATGCTTATGGTTATAATATTTACCTCCAAAAGCACTATGAAGATGGTATGTGTAAAAGACAAACATTTTGGCATGTTTGAGATACTAAATAGTAACTTCAGTGCAGCTGATATAGCTTTTGTAGCCCTTAGGGAACTGAATTTAAGTAGTGGGAATTAACATTGTTCAGATAATTAACTATAAGCCAAAATGTGGTCAGTGAGATAAAAATGGTGAGAATGAATTTAGGAAGCAACAAGGAGGAAGACGGTACTTTTTTTCATCTAGAAAAAAGTAGGTAACAATTCATCAAGGAGGTGAATTTCTTTTGTACCTTGGAAGAGAGATTAGGTGTTTGTGTGCAGGGTAAGAATATTTGATTTGTAGACTCTCCTTAAAGTGTCAGTCATGATCAGAAAGTACAGCTGAGAAATGAACTTCTGTGTTGGAGTATAATAATCCTATGGTAAGAGGTAGATTCAAGTGGCAGGTTCGGAATCACTAGTTCTGTCTCTAGTTCTGTCCTGTTCAGTCTTTTTGTCAATCACTTGATTATCACATTATCTTAGGACATGAAAGTGGGAAGGTTAGTGTATGTGGAATAACAGACTGCAAAGTCAACGGTTTCCATCTAATTAGGTGATGATTAAAAGCAAATGCATTTACAGTTCTGTAATTATGTCCAAATAATCAGGCATAAGGGTTGGGTGGGAAAAAAATCAGTAATTTTAGTTCACTGTAAGGTGTGGGAGGTAGCATCTAAAAATTCATTGAAATTTTACACTAGGAATAAAACTGTTTCCTTCTACAAATATCTAATAAAGGCCTGCTGGATGCAAAGAATGGACAGCAGTGAAGAGTATAATTGTGGATATTGTAACTCAGGACTTAAACTTTAATAGAAAACAGAAATAAGATACATTTCAAAGTTAAATGCTGCCCAACAGCTGGGATAAATGTCAAGAGGGAATCGCATGGAATACCATGTGTCCATATAACAAGTAGACCTGAGCTGTGTCAGAGCCAGGAAAGGCTGCTTTGTGGAAGTGGTTTTTACTGAGATCTGAAAGATGTTAGGGAAGTAATCAGGTCAAAAAGAGAGGGTTTTCCAAGTAGAGGAAACAACATTTATAAAGTGCTTTAGCCCAGGTGATTCAGTGGTAAAGAATCTGCCTGCAGTGCAGAAGACCCAGGTTCGATCCCTGGGTTGGGAAGATCCCCTGGAGAAGTGAATGGCAACCAACTCCAGTATTCATGCCTGGAAAATCCCATGGACAGAGGAACCTGATGGTCTACAGTCTATGGGGTCACAAAAGAGCTGGACATGACTTAGTGACTAACACTTTTACTAGCCATATGTAAGAATACTGAGTGAGAAGAAAACACATGAGAGGGTTGAACCTTAAAGGAATTTAGTTTGATTCATAAAACTTATGATAACTAGAAACAAATACAAAATGCAATGTGGCCAGTGCTGTGAAAGAGATAAGAATGAAGTTTTGCAAGGCATAGGAGATATTTTCGTTTGCCAAGGGAATTTGGTAGAGATTCATCAAGAAAATGACATTTCGATGGGGTCTCTAGAGTAAGATTGAATTTTGGCAGGCAGAGTTAGGGTGTTCTCAATATACGAACACTGGTTAGAGAAGAAGGGATGGGTCAGTTAAATTACCAACAGAAAGGTATGAGGAGAATCAGGAGAAAGTGAGGTCCTAGGAATTAAAGAAAGATTGCCTTACAAAGATAGAAAGATCACAGTTTGGAATGATTTAACAGAGTTCAAATAATATGAGGACTAAACTGCATCTGCTGTATTTACTGAAGTGGAAGACATTGGTGAACTTAGCCTGAGTAGTGGAAGCTGAGAGTATAAAGTGAGGAAACAGAGCTAAAAGGAGGTGGCAAATTGTCACATTCAATGGCAGGATACCTGTGATCATCATTTTTGTGTTTTTGGAAGGAAACCTAATACAATAGTCTTGTAGTAGTTATACAAAAGTTAATTTCATTTGTTGAATGAATGAATATTTAGGGGAAAAAAGGTTAATTATGCTTGAAATAGGACAAGACTTTGGGGAAAAGAGTTGAGATTATCCTCTGGTTCTAGCAAATTACTAACTTTGTGACCTTGGGCAAGTCTTTTAACTAACCACTCTGAGCCCTAGTTTCCTCACTTATAAAATAAGGATAATGATAATTGATCTCATTTCCCGAGAGAGTTGGCAGAAGTAAGAAACTTTACACAAATGTGTTTTATATCTGGAGTTCTAACCTAAGAGAAGGTATTATTTTAGTATAAATAGACTAGAAGCTGTATCAGACCCTGACCAGCTGGACTGCCCATTTCCTCCTCTTACACTATATTTCTTGGTGACCCTTCCAATGAGTAGCCACATATCCTAGTTTGAGCCAATGACGATGCCCAGAGGTGTTAAGTACCACTTCCAAGACTCAACCATGGAGACCTCCCACTAGGGCTCCTCCATGCTCCTTCTGTTTCTGCTGGCTTGATGCATGCGGGTGAGTGGTTGGGGGGAACCTTGGAAAATATATATTGATGGGTTTTCTCATTGTTACTACTAATTTGGAAAATGATTTGGCAATAAATTCAAAGTTTGAATGATCTCATACGTCATAGTCCTGCAGTGGTACTCCTATGTATATTTACTCTAGAGATACTGCAAATATGCTTTAGGAGACATCTATGAGTGGGTTTATTGTTTATAATAACTTCAAACTGAAAACAACGCAGATGTTCATTAATTGGAAAACCAAATACCCATTGATAGAAGAATGGAGGAAATTTATAGTCACACAAAATTAAATAACAGTGAAAAGTAATCCCCGTATCTATGTGAAACTACATAGATGAGAGCAAGAAATATAATGGTAAATGAAAATAACAGATCACAAAGGAAAGGATGTATGATAAAATTATTAGAAAAAACTTTAAACCACCTACCCCCCGCCAAAAAATCTGGACCCAGTGATATAGATTTTAGCATCATAGGCACCTGCATTTTTTAAGAGGAAGAGAACTGTGTAAGTAATGCATTCCCAAAACAATATTTCAGATAACAACCTCAAAATTTATTAGCTTAAAGAAAGAAACATGTATTCTTTATCTAGCTCACAAGTGTACTGCATTCACCCGATCTTGCCCTGTTCAGCTGATCTTGGCTAGGCTTGCTTATGCTTCAGTGGGAGCTAGAGGTCATCCAAGTCGTTCTGGTCATCGTGGCTGACACCTGTTCTCAGCTTGGCTATTGAGTGATCTCAGATAGCCATGATGTAGTGTGAACAGCTTTGCTTCACATGTCTGTCAACGTCCAGTGGGCTAGCCTGGCCATGTTCTCATGTCAGGCCCCGGAGGGAAAAGACAAGCAAGTGCCATCCTGCAAAGGCGCCAGCAGGAATCTGCATGTGCTTTCCAAAGCTCTATTTGCATCTCATTTGCTTACACCCTATGTGCAAAAGCAAGTCACGTGACCCAGCCTGGCATCAGAATGGAAAGGGACAATAATGTTATAGGCCAAAGGCCAGGGGAGGACCTTAATGGGGCTACGAATGCAATCCATCTGCTGCAAGAACACGCACCGTAGAATTCAGGATCACAATGACTGCTGTCAGGAAGGCAGGCGTGGACAGGACAAAGAATACACAGGCAGCTGCCAGGTTAATAGGCAATGTGGGAGTTCTTAACTGAGGTGACGTGTTACTGGGTTTTATTTTATATTAAGCTTTGTAACTTGCATGTATCTTACACGCATACGTGTGTAAGCATCACATGCTGTATTTAAAAAAATATTTTTGGGGTCTTCAATGATGAGAAAAACTGAAGGGCCAAATTAGGAAGTCTGTGGAAATGGGGGTCGCTGAATTCTCTTTTTGAGTTTCTGAAAAATGGAATACTGTCACTTTTTAAAAGAAGATGGTGACTTTGACCAAAAAAAAAAAAATCATTTATTAATAGAAACTGAAGGGTGTGCTTTGCTAAAGTGGTGAGAATAATTCTCTCTTTCTTCTGGGGACCTCAGATCAAATTTCATCCGTGTAGAAAACACACGTTTATTCTTCTCTCTTTTATTCAGTTTGTTTTATTCCTGGAACAAAAGATACCCCAGCTTCTCTTCGAAAGACTTCCATGTGAGTTTGAAAGGGTGTAGAATTTGGAACATGCTATATAGTTCAGATAAAACTCCTGATTTTTTTTCAAAGTGCTCCTCAATTGGACCCAGATCCCAGACCTCCAGGGTGGCGATCCATTCATCTCTAGCCGAAACTAGGTTTTCTCGCCCCTCTCCAGAAGACTAGGAGATTCATTTGAAAGAGACGCTACTGCTGCTCTTTTCACATCACAAAAGAATTAATGTTCGAGCCGTCCTTTGAAGATGTGGTGTCACGCATGTGCTATTATTAATAATAAACTACAGATCTGCTTCACACCATCTGAAAAACAGGGCTGTGCCCCCATGAAAGGACTTTTATTTCCACCGGTTCTCCATTATGTTTAGCCCAGATCCAGCTCAGCCTCAGACTAGGGCTAGTCCCAGAATGTGAGGGAAGAAAAGCAGCAGCTGGAGGGAAACAAAACAACATATACCGCCCAATACATTGAAAAAATACAAGTGAAAAGGAGGCTTTCATAACCGTTAGAGATCAGTGCCACCCACTGCAAGCATTTCAGTGAGAAGGTGGGTTTGGGACACAGCACCTCCTGAAGACGGGACCTAAAGGAGGATTTATCTTTGATTCTTTATACATTCTGGGGAAGATAAATATTTCCAGGGTTCCTGAGCCTGCCTGGACAGGAAACAAGGCGCTGATCGCAATCTGCTGTTAGTCTTGCCTTTTATATTTGCTTACTGACTTGAGTTGTTCTTTCTCTTCTTTTCTGAAACCACTAATACCGTTCCTCCTGTAACTTTTAGGGTTTACAAGCTCCCTTTTACAGGCCTTGGTTTTGAGGGGATAGGTGTAGAATGAGGCTACTGCAAATAACAGTCCTGTAAAGGCTTCAGGGCAGGTTCCCTTTGAAGAGGCGAGTGCAGACAGAGAGCTGAATGATGAGAGTGGCTTCTAGAGGTTCCTCTACCAGCAGGCGCTCCCGACTGACAGCGGCCTGAGAAGGAGCAAATTTGAGAGCTGCGTCTGTTATTTTTATTGGAAAAAAAAACCAACTTTGCACCTGTCTTTGGTGGCAAGATACTCAACTCATGCTCCTGGCTTCAGGCTCTGCCTGTTTTGGAGCCGGTTATTCAAAATGAACTCCAACCTTATTTCGGAATCATAGGGCTGTGCAGAAGGGGAAAGAATTTCTTATTCCATTTCAGGCCCCAACACTGAAGGTGGTGTGTATGGAAAAGGGGACTGGAGAGAGAGAGAGAGAGAAAAAAAAAAAAAGAGAGGGAGGGAGGAAAAAAAAAAAGAGAGGGAGGGAGGAAAAAAAAGAGGCAAACCAAAACTCAAGGAAATCAAGACCATGCTGTGCAAAATTGTTACAGCTGTTTCTGTTTTTATTGGCTCACTCTTTTGGCTTCACTTTTTCAGCAACTGTGGTTCATATGAGCAGGAAGGCAATCCAGCATGGCCGGGTTGCGAGGGGGGCTCAGAGGTGGGGGGGTTGGGAGGTTAGAGGGGCTGGGAAAGGTGGGGCTGTGGGGTTGAGGGGGAGCTGGGGGGTGGGACCAGCCAGGAAATGAGAGGGAGAGGGCGGGAGCTCGAGGGAGGAGGTTCTGAATTGTGTACAGCGCTCGGAGGGGACACACATCAAAGCCTTTCTTTCTGATAGCTTGGTGGAAGCCTGAGCAATAGAATTCAGATGCACTTAATGGAAAGCTCCTAAAAGCGTCGCTTCTCCCTGGCTGGATCAGATTAGTGGTCTGTTTAAGGCTTTGTACTAGCCCTGCAAATGACGTTCTGATATCTCTGAGGAAATAAAGTGTCAGGACGCATCCCTCTCCCAATCTCTCCCCGACTGTGATTCACCTAGACCACTGCACAGGGCTGAACATATGGAGAGTGCATATTTTCCCGGGGGGCCCTATTTCTCATGGTTACAAATGGAATGAGCTATATGCCTGCTCACTGACCCTAGGAGGATATTGGCAGCTGGGATCCAGTGCCCCAGGGCTTGGGGTAAGCCGCTCACCCACCTCCATCCCCCTGCACGGCGGCTGGAAGGTGAACCAGAAACAGGCACGTGAAGGAAGCCACTGTCTCTCTCCCCCACACTCTTTCTTAAAACTTCCTACGAGTGATTTAAATGACATTTTAAAGTTTTATAAAATTGCTTAAGCTGGCGTTCTTGAATTTGATACTATTCTTAACCACACTTGCTACACACACACACACACACACACACACACACCACTCACGCTCACTCTTAATCATATTAATTCTACAAACACTAAGAAAATCCTCTAAAATGGTATTCCCAAATGAGGGGAAATAGGCAGAGAACTGGAAGGGAAGAAATACAACAAGGGGAAAAATATTTATTATACTTAAGTTTGGCTGGCAGTTCCAGCAAAAGGAAAAATATAATGAAAAATGGATGAACCAAAACCCCTACATCTGATGATAAAATATTATGTTCTCTCACACTGGGGGAAAAAAAAAGCCAATGAGCAGCCCAGCTGTAGAATGAAAGGCAGATCCTGAGCCCAGCGCCCATGTATTGGTTCTGTGTTTGAGCCTTACTGGGTTTTTCTGAACTCTACTTCTGACCTGTTTGGACACAGGAAAGAAAATCACAACCTGTATGCTTCTGTATTCTCATCTAAACGTGGAGCTGGACTTGGGAAGAAGGACTAATTTAAGGTTACAAAGCACTTTGAGACTATAAAATGCCAGGTAATTGCAAACATTAAATCTAATAACATAATTAGGTGTTGAAGGTTGTGTCTTGGTCATTTTGTTTTCTGAATGGAGGAAAGGACTCCTTCAAAGCTTGTTCTAATAATTTTCCCAAGGAAGTCATTGAATAGCTTGAAAAAAAAATGGTGATTTGGACTAATGCTGTCTTGAACAATTATATATTTTGAGATGTACCATGCTTTTTCCACATTTTCTAATATCCTTCTACTCATGGTTGCTTTTTCCTTTTGTGTTAATAGTGGCTGACAATACATTATTAACAAATATTAAATTTGTTTAAAACTTTTCAGTTGAGGCCATATATGATAAATGTAGAGTGAGACTGCCTTTTTGAAAGGCTTGTTAACTCTTCTAAACAGGAAAATGAATGATTTCAAGAATTAGCAATGCCTAGAGAAAGCTGTTCTCTTGGAAAGATTTAAACTGTTCCTCATGAAAAATAACCCCACTAAATTTCATATTTACCACTGAGACTTCAACTTTGGCATAATGAGTATTTCATTCTCACCTCAGGTTCTGACTCAGTGTAAGGGTTGCCAATTTTTTTTTTCCTTGGATTTTGACCACAAGATGGGTTGGTTGCGCTGGACCCCAAATGAAGTTTGTACAGTTGAGATTGGGAAGCATACAGAACTTTTCTATTCTTTGAGAACATTCCCCCCTTGTGCATCTGTTAGCTGTTCTTACAAATTTGAGATGCCGTTCATCAGTAGCATCTTTTACAAATGAGTAGATTTTTGCCTGTTGAGGTTCAGCCAGGCACCCCCATTGGTTGGCGAACATTGAACTCCCTTGCAAAAACATGTTTCTGCTATTATGCTTACAGAAGGCTGTGTGTTCACACACACGAACAATTATGAGCCTGAACAGCCCCTTCCCCTTTGGGTTGCTCTTTGATCTCTTGCTGTTTTGCTGCTTGTATCCATATGGAACTGTTACCAACCAGGGGGCAATTTCTTTCCTCGAGGATTTCTCATCCACAGTCTTTCCCCTTGTTTCTTATTTGTGTTGGGCTCCAGATTGATGCCAGTATTTCAAAGGCACACGCCTCATCGGGTTCAAAAGCTCAATTTACTTTAAGTAGCCATCACAACTTACACTCAGATTTAAGTACCTGTTTACACGTAAGTTTTCCTGATTTGCCATGACAACTAGGGCATCTGAAGAGCAGCACAATTTTCTTGTGAGGCAGACCTATGGGATGAAGTAGGTAGATCATACATGCTGTCAGTCTCATGCTCTCTGTTAATTTCCAGATCAGTGTTCACCAACTAGGGGTATATATAATAAACACACAGGCATGGCCTCATCCAAAGAAAATTCATTGAAAATTTTCAAACCCTGAAAAAACTCCATTTGTGGATGCCAATTTATATCCATTCTTAATTTTTTTTCCCTATCCATGGTACCCAATAACTGTAGACTTATAAATCCTTCCTTTTATTACACTAGAAAATGCCAAAGATCTGAGAGCATAGAAGTATGTGCTTACTAAGGGAACTTTCTTTCTTTCTTTCTTTTTTTTTAAAGAGCCTTCTGAAGCTCCTCCCTAGGAGAGATTAAATAAAGTCAGTGCTTTCCCACTTCCCAAGTCTATCTCCACACATCAAACAAATGAAAATCCTTCCAAAACTCATCTCCCTTCATGCCCACACTCAAATATGCTGTTTTATGTGGGTCGACCAAAGTCTTTTTCTGATTTTCCTCCCCATCTGTTCTTTGAATAAACATGCATCCTAAAGAGAAGGAGGACTTAAAGGATCAGATTTGGTTCCTGTATTTGGAAATGTTTTCAAAAGACCACACCGCACTTGGCTATTCGGTCGAATTAGGTTCCGTTTGCTTCTAATAGCACTTAATTACCTCCCACACGCTTCTCAGACTCTTCTACTTCTTAGTCTGCACAACTTAGCTATTACGATGTCTAAAAAAAGTTTGTTTTTGTTAAAAAAAAAAAATCATGTGTGTGTGAGCTGGTAAAACTGCTGCCACTGGTTCTGTCTCTACCAGACCAAAGCCATCTGTGTTTCCAGATGACCACACTGGCTGCAGTCGGTGTCTGGAAGTGTGGAAACCAAGCAAGCAGAGATATAATGAGTTGTGTTTTTTTAAACTTTTTAAGTAATTTGGTACCATACACAGATTGCCTCAATTTCTTTCTTTTATAAATAAATTAAGACACTGAACCATGGACACTGATAAATCTCCGAAAGTACAAACCCAAAGATGAAGAATTCAGAACAGATCATCATGTAGTATCTGCAAGGTGGGATTAGGTATCTTGAAGAGTTAGTTTTCATTTTCCTTTCTCCAGATTAAAAGGGAGCCGGGGGTGGGGTAAAACACTTCTGTGGCTTGTCATGCATGTTTTCAGTTTTCATTATTTCCAGCTTGAAATCTCTGAATAGGTTGAGACAATGTTTGTTAATCTGAATTGAATTCCAGTGGCATAACATCCAAAGTTGAATTATTTTCCTTATCACAATTTAGCTGAAAGCTAGGGTTGGGAAACCTTTCTTGTTTGGAAAAAAAAAGAGAAAGGCCAAATAGTAAGTGATTTAGGATTTGTGGTGATTGTTGTTTTAGTCGCTAAGTCGAATCTGACCCTTCGCGACCTCTTGGCCAGGGTCCTTCTATCCATGGGATTTCCCAGGCAAGAATACAGGAATGGGTTGCCATTTCCTTCTCCAGGGGATCTTCTGAACCAGGAATCAAACCTGTGTCTCCTGCATTGACAAGTGGGTTCTTCACTGCTGAGCCACCAGGGAAGCCCAGGATTTGTGGACCAAGAGCAAAATTGAAGATACCATTTAGGTACTTATATGAGAAGAAGGTACCTAAATGGATGGAGGAGCCTGGTAGGCTGCAGTCCATGGGGTCATTAGAGTTGGACACGACTGAACGACTTCACTTTCACTTTTCACTTTCATGCATTGGAGAAGGAAATGGCAACCCACTCCAGCGTTCTTGCCTGGAGAATCCCAGGGACAGGGAAGCCTGGTGGGCTGCTGTCTATGGGCTCGCACAGAGTCGGACACGACTGAAGTGACTTAGCAGCAGCAGCATGAGAAGAAAGAACGCTCTTCTCTCGCTGTAGCCCTGGTTGTCTGCATTTGCATCCTTCCAGGCAGTGGGCGCACTGCTCACAGTTGTCAGCTTGAGACTTCCGTAGTTCCAGTGGGCTGGCAGGTGTGTGGGGCTCAGGAGCTGGGAATGGGGAGGGTGAGTGGTCACCAGCCAGGGGGCGGGCACTGAGAGCCAAAGGGGGAACTGGGGTAGAAGGGAACCCTCTAGTTTAGCCTCTGTAACTCACAGTGTTAGCACACGGGGCCAGTGCCCAAGGGTCATTCAAAAATAAGCTTGGGTCTGGATTTGGTCCCCTGGCTATACTTTGCCAACTTTTGGTTCAACAAATACCTAGATACTGATGACTCACAAATCTATATCTCTGGTATGAGCTCCAGCTCTCTTTTGTACATTTCCTCTTAGCTACTTGGCAGGCACTTTAAAGAGTGTTCCAAACTGAACTCATTATTACCTTCTTCCCTCTGTGCCCTGTTTCTGTAAATAGCACCAGCACTTGACAGTTGCCCACGTCAGACACACCGTGTTCATTTTTGACTCCTCTCTTCCTTCGTTCTCCTATTCCTCGTGCTGTGTAGTGGCTGGACTGGAAGCAATGGAAAGACAAGGTCAGACTTAGCTTATATTTGTATTTCAAACTCTCATGCTGTAGGCTTCTAAAAATTTGTTTTTGGGGTCTTCTCTGGAAGTCTTGTGGTTAAGACTCCATACTCCCAATGCTGGGGGCATGGCTTTGATCCCTGCTCAGGGAACTAAGATCCCAAGCGCTACATGGTATGGCCTATAAAAGAGAGAGAAAAACAAAACAAAACAAAACAGATGTTGAATTAATCTCTCAATCACCAAACAGTCGATTTCACTCCTTTGTAAAAACTCTTCCATGGCTTTCCACTGGATAGAGAATAAGTATAAAATATTTGTCAGACCATGCACAACTCATTCTGTTTTGACTTTGTCTAAAGACTGACATATTACATGAAATGTACCAGCATCTCCCATCCTTCACATCTCTCATCCTGCTTGTCTCTATCCAGGCTACATTGTTTCCTCTTCCCACATGACCCTTTCCCATGGATTTTATGTGATAATCCCCACTCATCCTTCCAGATTAGACTCACTGATCATCTATCTGCAGCAAGGCCCCCCAGGTCCCTCCCTATTCATTAGGAGTTTGCTGTGGTCTTTCACAACACTTCATCAATGCTGAGATTCTTTGCCAAGTTCATTTAGCCCTTTCCAGATTATTAGCATGGTGGCAAGATTATATTTGCCGATGTTTTCTGGTATCTTAGTTTGGTACTTGGAACGTGGCAGATGAGAAATGATCATCCAACCAAACTAAAGGTTCACCCCTCAGTGTAACTGAGAAAACTTAGAACACTTTCTGTATCCATACAAACGTAAGAGGGCCTTTTCTTTGTTCCATTGGACTTTTCCCAAACCTAAGGAAATGAAACCCCACAGGCCCTTCCCCAGGGACATACACCCCTTCCCCCCACCCAGCTCCACAACCTGTGTCCACCCACTTCTTGTTTGTGGAAAAGCTTTAGCCTTCTAGGCCTTCCCTGAGTTCCAAAGAACAGATTTAAATTGAGAAAGCAAAGCGAGAAAATGCAGAAACAAAGGAAAGCAATCACGTAAGACAATGTAATGATGGTTTAGACATAAAACAAAGTCAAGGATCCTTGGTTCTTCAAGGACTATAGATAATATCCTGAATCATATCCGTGAAATATTTTGCAGCTACTAAAACCTCCACCAAGTGGAAGGAGTTAACAGCATGCTGACCACCAGAATCTAGATCCCAAACTGTTAGAACCAGAAGCTTGGTGATGTTAACACCTGAAATACCACCCTGTTACTTCAACGCCAACAAATAGAAGGATGTCCACAAGTTGACCAATCACCCTATGACCCTGTCTCTCACCTCACCTTTAAAGTGTCCATCCACAGATGAATGGATAAAGAAAATGTGGACTACAACTCAGTCATGAAGAAGAAAGAAATTTTACCATTTGCTGCAACATGGTTGGATTTGGAGGGCATTAGACTGAGGGAAATAATTCAGACAGAGAAAGACAAAGATTCTACGATATCCCTTATATGTGGAATCTAAAAAAGATAATACAAAAAAAGAAGTGGATTCACAGATATAGAGAACAAAGTAGTGGTTACTGGTGGGGAGAGGGGAGGAGAGAAAGGGGAGTTAAGATAGGATTATATGAAATCATGTATGTGAGACTTTTGAGAACTGTAAAGCAGCAAAGAATTGAAAGACTCTTAGTCAATAAAAGTAAATACAATTAAAAGGCAAAACCAGAAATCCCTTCCCTGAAAGTTGTCAGGAAGTTTGAGTTTTTCAAGAGAGACCTGCCCATTCTTGCTTGGCATCACGTTGGGTGCCCTGCAAAATCTGGGATTGTTTTGTGTGCTGAAAGAACAAAGAGGGAAACAGTTCTTTGGTGTAGAAATTCCCCTGGCTTTGGATTTGCATTGCACATAAGGCAAGGACATTGCACTTCTCAGTTCCCTAGACAAGAAGAAGCTGCATTTGACTGCTCCCAGCCTTCTGTGGACAGCACTAAGGTGCACCCTTTTGTCTTACAAGTCACAGAAAGAATGTGCAAACAACTCCAGAGACAGCTGTAAGACCCTTGTCATGTCTCTCTATATGCTTAAAATAAAACTCCATAATGATCATTGTAATCAGTGATTGTAATACCTCTATGTGAATGTTGATGTTGAGAGAAAACAAATGACTCACAACAAAATCAAACAATATACTACTTAATTTCTCTCTTTCCTTTTTGAAATTTAGGTAGGTGGAGAATTACAAAGAGGCAAACTATGAAAGATAAGCGGCCACATCACTGTATGATTTCAGAAAATCTGGAACAAGGCCTGATGGCAATGACATCAGAAGAGAATATAATATTGGCTAAGTTATTACTTGGATGTAAGCATTAGGTTGTTTAATGCGTTCATCATACAATTAGGTGTCATTAAAAATCTCTGGAGCAGACATTGATGATTACAGTATAATGAAGGAAGAGAGATGGTAGAGGGAAGATTATAGACTCTTGAAGGAAGTTGCTTTCTTAAATTTAATAAGGAATTTAATAAGGTACCCAAGGACACTGTATTCAGACTTTCCAGTTATATTCTTTCTTTAAACATGAGGGCCTAGAAGTTAGGTGAATTTGAATTACTACTATTTATAAACGAGGAAAACTTATGAAAGCGGACGCTTGCAAAATTCCTATTGTGTTTCCTTTTCCCCTACTTTTCCTTTCACCCCAGCAAAAAAGGGGTGAAAGTCCCACTTCCAAATCATCTAAGAACAGGACTTTTTAGTTATTAAGAACTACCCTCCCACTCCCAAATAATACAATTAATTTACTCAAAACCTGTGACTCATTAACTTCTTTAAGGCAAAAACTTCCTATGCTCTCCTGTTGTCCTGTTTTCTGGGATAGAAAATAATACGTAATGCTTTGATCCATAATTAATTATGAGGGAATAGAATTCATTTTTGCCCTGAAAATGTTGATACTGGGTAAAAGGGGATATAGATTTTTTTTCCTGTCTTCTTTCTTTTTGTATGAGGAAAGAAGCTGGCAGAAATAAATGAACCACACAATTGTCCATGAACAAATCAGACTTCTGGAATTAATGAGATCTCTCTATGAAGAACTTTCTCTGAGGCCAGGTTTAGGCTCTGGGAAAAAAAAGAAAAAAGAAAGCTTGCAGAGCTTTAAAGATGAAAACTGTTTCCTCTGCATGGTAAAGCAGAAAAGGATTCACCCCGCAACATTTCCCCAGAGTCCTCCCTAATAAGATAAAGTCAGCTGAAAATCACTTTGCTCAGCATGGACTATGACTTTTGAAAGGCTTATTGAAATTAATCAGTACATTTCTGTCGTATACCTCTTTATGTTTTACACATCAGAATGTTCATTAGGGCCACGTGAGGAAGAGACGGTTTCCCACACAGAGGGTGCTGGCAGTCTTGGCAGGTGTCACTTCCTTACAAGGTGGGCTGACGCAGCCTGAAAGCCGCTCGTCTGAAAGGTCTTGTATGTTGCTGTCGCCACCGTACTTGATGAATGGAGCTGACAAGCCTCTGTGTTACCTACTTTCTTCATTCTGGGTTATTCTGCTCTGGATTGTTTCAGGCAGGCTTTCAAGACGGCATAAAAGACTGAATGACCACACTGCCAGGCAGAAATTAAAGGGAGCAGCCGGGAGAGAATGTATTGTGTGCTGGACACTCCACAAACCACCAGGAAAACAGCATGTGCCTTTGTGGGAGACCCCAGTGGTTCTTTCTAGCCCTGGGGTTTTCATGGTTGACTTTGAGATTCCATCATAAATGACCTTGTCCTTTTATTTCAGCCACGTCTGCTTTTCTCATCTATTAGAGTGTCATCTTTTAGAGGTTTGGAATGTCTCTGGGCTTCTTCAGCCTTGCCATAGAACTTTGTTCAGTGCTTTGAAGAAAGGAAATATTCAATAGAACTTGAGAAATTGGATTGTAAAGTGAATGATGGAAATGATACATAAACTCTTGTCCTACAGCAAGATAGTCCAAGATTTTCTTTCACTTTTGACATTTAAGTAAAATACTTAAGATCACTTTTCAGGTTTATGTGTAAGCTTTCCTTTCTTTAATTACTATATTTTTGAAAAAGTTTTTTCTGGCATTTGTACTTTCTCTTTCCTCCACTTTTCTTAGGCGAGTTAATACATTTATCGTTAGGCTTTATGTCTCTTCTTCTAATAAATTGATTGTGAAGTCGTTCAGTCGTGTCTGACTCTTTGTGACCCCATGGACTGTAGCCTATCAGCCTCCTCCGTCCATGGGATTTTCCAGGCAAGAGTGCTGGAGTGGATTGCCATTTCCTTCTCCAGGGGATCTTCCCAACCCAGGAATCGAAGCCGGGTCTCCCGCATTGCAGGCAGACACTTTACCATCTGAGCCACCAGGGAAGCCTAATACATTTATAGTTAGGCTTTATGTCTTCTCTTCTAATAAATTCATTTCCATTCTAGATTTAGAATTGGAATCAATTTACTAGTTCCTCATTTGCTAGTTCCTAAGTTTTTGCGGTTTTCCTAAATTGTTAATTTCTCTTTTCCTGCTTCCTCAGTTTTTGCGATTTTCTTGTGTAGTCTAGGTCTACTTCTTAAGAATGAGGTGGCAGAGATAATGTTATGTGTTCACCAAATGTCATTTGATTTTTCCTCTTCCTTGGGTATATGGCAAATATACTTCCTAGGCCCTCTCAGTTACGTGGAGGCAGTTGATGGATCCTGGCTAATGAAATGTGAAAGGAAACAACATGTGTCAGTTCTGGACTGAGACTGTGAGAAACCCTCGTAGGATTTTTTTTTTTTTTGGTCAGTTTCATCCCTGCCATGGAGAATAGGGAGGCCTCACATTGAGATGGAACAGCCTCAAGATCAAAGTCACTTGGATGGCTGGGTTGCTGTGTGGGAGAATGGCCTGGTCTCACTACAGACTTTGCATCTCTTTGGTTAAACAACTAAGATTACTGGGTTGTTCCTTACACAGCATAAGCCCAGCCTATTCTAGCGGATACTGAAAGGATGTAGTAGGAATGCTTACCCACTCCCCTGTGAGCATCTGTGGTTCATCACTGGTAATCACATGGGCCATAAACAAGAGTCTCTTAAAAAAAAAACAAACTGCTTTTTAAAAATAAGCATCAACTTTATTGAGACTTCACTAGTTTTACATGCACTGATTCATGTTTGATTCTATGCAATTTTATTTTTATCACATGTGCAGATTTGTGTGGCCGTTGTCACAGTTCAGATACAGAATCGGTCCATTGCAAGGATCCCTCATGCCATCCTACCACGGCCACAGGCATCTTCCTTATTCCTCTCTTATTCCTTTCCCTTATTCCTCTCTCACCATTGGTAACCACTAATCTGTTCTTCATTTCTTCTTCTTGGTCATTTCAAGAGTGCTATGTGATGGAATCGCACAGGATACAAACTTTTTGAAGTGTTCTTTTTTAAATTGAAGTATAATTGACACTATATTAGTTCCAGGTACATAACATAGTGACTCAACATTTCTATACATGACAAAAGATTCACAATATGTCTAGTTGCCATCTGTTACCATGCTGCTGCTTAGTCATTTCAGTTGTGTCCGATCCTCTCTGACCCCATGGACCATGGCCCGCCAGGCTCCTCTGTCCATGGGATTCTCCAGGCAAGAATACTGGAGTGGGTTGCCATTTCCTTTTCCAATGATAAAGTAAGAAGTGAGTGAAGTGAAGTCGTTCACTTGTGTCTGACTCTTGGCAACCCCAGGGACTGTAGCCTACCAGGCTCCTCTGTCCATGGGATTTTCCAGGCAAGAGGACTGGAGTGGGTTGCCATTTCCTTCTCCAATCTGTCACCATACAAAGATATTAAAATATTATCAACTATATTCTCCATGCTGTACATTTCATCCTTGTGGCTCATTTATTTTGTAATATGTAAACAATAGTTTTGAGCTGAGAATAGTTTTTGTTTTTTTTTTGGATAGAAGTCTCCTAATTTCTCATTTGTCTTCTAGTCCCATTCAACCAAAGGGTAAAGTAGAATAAGGTATATATTGAAGACAAGGTGCCACGTTGGAAAAAAATAATTATGTTGAAATAAGATCGCCCTGGATAAGACTCCCAGTCTGTCTCTTATTACCTCTATTTCTTTGAACTTTGTAATTTACTTTCTGAGTCTCAGTTACCTCATCATTAAAATGAGGATAATAATCTCTACTTTACTACTTTATAGATTTGGTGAGAGAATGTATTGGCATATGCATCATTCATAATAAAACTCATTGAGTTTTGTTTTCGCCATTAACAGGCTGTGTGACCTTGAGCGAGATACTTCACTTTTGTGAGCATGAGGGGTTTTTTGTTTTAATGTAGAAGCAATACCTACCTCCCCTTATTGGGGGGTTGTAGTAAGGATTAAGGAGAGTGTATATGTTCTGTGTTGGCTGGCACATGCTAAATTCTCAATAAATCATGATTCCTACCATGACTTGATGAACAGACTCATTGGGATTTACTCTTCATACTGGTATCAACAGGGGCTTAATCTCTGATTAAGAGCATGATGAGTTTCTCTGACCCAAGGCTCCATGTAGAGCCAAAGAGTTTCCTTTTACTGCTCAGTAGGGTGGTGCAAATGTTGTGCTTAAGCCCCACTGTGTAATGTTTTTATGGATAGATTTTCACCATCATTTTGGATTCTGCATGGAGAGAAATAGGCTTCAAGTATATTCTCATTCTGGGATTATGATGTCATAGAGATAAAACCTATTTTGGATTTTCTTGAGGTTTTCAAGAAAACTTACACATTGTCTACTTTTGTACTTTCACTAATTAGTTTTGCAAACCATCCTAATCTATTTTTACTAAAAAAGAAAAAGAAAAAAAAACAACCACACATACAATGGAAATGTGAGATAGTTTGTTCTCCTGAGTCTGCTGCAAGCCTTTCCATTCTTGATGTTTTAGGCAGTCAAGTTCATTAGAGAAGGTTTGAGAAGTAGAAGCACAGATATCAAGCTGGAATCTTGCATACATTATCTTGCAGTGATTCATATACATTACTGTATGTACAGCTATTAATGAAGAGTCTCAAAGCAGAGATACTGGTTTTATGATTTGCTCTATACAACTCATTAAAAAAAGATATCTTTATTGCTTCTTCTGTTCATCTAGCCCCTTTACATTTATGTCATTTTGTCATTGTTGATGTTGTTCAGTTGCCCAGTTGTGTCCAACTCTTTGCAACCCCATGGACTGCAGCATGCTAGGCCTCCCTGTCCCTCACCATCTCGCAGTTTGTCCAAGTTCATGTTCATTGCATCAGTGATGCCGTTCAGCCATCTCATCCTCTGACTCCCTCTTCTCCTTCTGCCCTTGATCTTTCCCAGCACTGGGGACTTTTCCAATGAGTCATCTGTGCACATCAGATGACTAGTATTGACTAAATTACTAGAGCTTCAGCTTTAGCATCAGTTTTTCCAGTGAATATTCAGGGTTGATCTCCCTTAAGATTGACTGGTTTGATCTCCTTGCCATCCAAGGGACTTTCAGGAGTCTTCTCTAACACCACAGTTTGAAGGCATCAATTCTTTGGCATTCTGCCTTTTTTACAGTCCAGCGCTCACAACTGTATGTGACCACTGGGAAGGCCATAGCCTTGACTATACGGACCTTTCTCGGCAGAATAATGTCTCTGCTTTTCAACACACTGTCTAGGTTTGTCATCACTTTCTTGCCAAGAAGCAAACATCTTATGATTTCATGGCTGCAGTCACCACCCACAGTGATTTTGGAGCCCAAAAAGAGGAAGTCTATCACTACTTCCAACTTTTCCCCTTCTATTTGCCATGCAGTAATCAAGATTGCCGGGAGAAATATCAATAACCTCAGATATGCAGATGACACCACCCTTATGGCAGAAATTGAAGAGGAACTAAATAGCTTCTTGATGAAAGTGAAAGTGGAGAGTGAAAAAGTTGGCTTAAAGCTCAACATTCAGAAAACGAAGATCATGGCATCTGGTCCCATCACTTTATGGAAAATAGATGGGGAAACAGTGGAAACAGTGTCAGACTTTATTTTTTGGGGCTCCAAAATCACTGCAGATGGTGATTGCAGCCATGAAATTAAAAGAAGCTTACTCCTTGGAAGGAAAGTTATGACCAACCTAGATAGCATATTCA
>NW_011494792.1:203035-206563 GCF_000754665.1 Bison bison bison
TGCAGTTCATGGGGTTGCAAAGAGTTGGACACGACTGAGTGACTGAACTGAACTGAACTGAACTGAATGGGACTGGATGCCATGATCTTAGTTTTTTTAATATTTAGTCTTAAGATGGCTCTTTCAGTCTCCTCTTGCACCCTCATCAAAGGGTGAAGGCCTCATCAAGAGGCTCTTACGTCATTTGCTGCTGCTGCTGCTGCTAAGTCGCTTCAGTTGTGTCAGACTCTGTGCGACCCCATAGACTGCATCCCACCAGGCTCCCCTTTCCCTGGGATTCTCCAGGCAAGAACACTGGAGTGGGTTGCCATTTCCTTCTCCAATGCATGAAAGTGAAAAGTGAAAGTGAAGTCACTCAGTTGTGCCTGACTCTTAGTGACCCCATGGACTGCAGCCTACCAGGCTCCTCCGTCCATGGGATTTTCCAGGCAAGAGTACTGGAGTGGGGTGCCATTGCCTTCTCCGTTATGTCATTTAGGATTCTTCAAATTTTATGAGTGATATTGGCCCACATTGTCTTGTGTTCCAGATGGATTAAGATGTAGCTGGAGGGACTTCCCTGCCAATCAAGTGGCTTAAGAATCCTCCTGCCAATGCAGGGGATGTAGTCTTGATCCCTAAGATCCCACATGGCATGGGGCAATTAAGCCCGTACCACCACTAGATAGAAACCCACACACCACAGTGAAAGATCCCCCATGTTGCAACTATAAGACCCAACACAGCCATAAATAAATACATAAATAAATATTTTTTCAAAAAAAGATGTAACTGGATTCTCTTAAATCTCCATGATTAACTTTTTTTTGCCAGCTTCCTACGCTTTAGGCCTTACACTTCTCAGGAACTCCAACCCCCTCTGGCTGTCCTGGTCAACCTGCCAGCAGTCTGTTGAAGGAAATCATTTTCAGTTTGTAATGACTTTATCACACACTAAATAAATGCATGAATTTGAGCAAGACAGTCACCTCTTGGTGTATTTCCTCATCTGTAAAATAATGACAGTTGACTGGATGACATATTATAAAACCATTCAAGGGTGAGGATTGTATGGCTAACCAGAAATCATGTCAAGAGCATTAGGGCTTTCAAATAGAAGACCAGAAGGAGGTGATGCTGAATTTAACTAAATAATTAATTTCTAGTGCTAGACGGTATTATAATGTTTGCAAATGTTTGTTGAACACATTCCATATGCATGTCACTGTGCATTAGGGTGGAACAAAAAAACTGCAGCACACATTGTTCCTGCCCTGAAGGAGTTTTCAATTCAGTAGTGGAGACATGTTTATAAGTAACATTATGTCATAGGATTAAATGAAATTAACTAATGTCATAATGGAGTCACAATCAGCACGATGGCTGGCTTATGTCCATTTTAGTCAGCTATAGTTTGGTAGACAATTACAGTTGCTTACCGCATCAAAGATAGGATCATTTTTGGAGAGGAAAACAATGCCTGAAATAATTGCCAGCATTGTATTTGGAGATTTGTGGTCTACTTGTTTATTGCAAAGAGAATGTTTTATGTATTCTCTAGCAAAGCATTAAAACCCAACACATCCTCCATTTTGAATTCTCCAAGAAGCAAAGAAGATGCACTCACGATAAAAGGAGGTAATTTAGTGGCTTTAAACAACCATTTCAGTTTGGTTGCAGTTGTGTGTGGGTCACTGATTTAAGAAGAACTCATCTGGGCAGGTCATCTTTATCCACATGAGATCACTTGGGGACCTGCTTCTACAATGCTTCTTCATAAAGTATCATTTCATCTCCTTGTTCTTTATCTTTCTCCATATGGAGTATCATTTTTCAAGGTCTCTCTGTGTAGTTTGAGCTCCTTATGGCCAAATGATCTTGAGTAATTTTACTTTTTATCTGGTGACTGGATTCTAAGAGGGCAAAATATTACTTAAACATTCTCTCAAAGGTTAGGTCCAGAAATATATTTTATTCCATTAGCCAAAGCTATCATGGAGAACATTCCTCTAGATGGAAAGAGTATCAAAGAATTGAGGTCATCTTTCATCTGCCATACACTCTTTGAGGCATGTGGTCTGATGTGAAATCATAATGCCATGATTTTCATATGCTTGGTTTTTATGGGAAGGAAACAAGTAGTCCAAACAACTTTCTTAACAGCATTTAACTGGCATTTTGAATGAGGCAATTCTTTGCATGGGTGTCTGCTAAAACTCATAGGGTATTTCATATCCAGCATCCACTAAATGCCATTGGTGCCTTTACCCCCGTCATTGGACAATAAAAACACAATCTAAAACATTTCAAAACTCTCTGTGGTGGAGCAGATGGTTCTTCTCCCAGACAAAAACCATAGACCTAATGTCTTAAGATGGTAGATTTCCTGGAGAGGTTCTAACCAGGTTACTGTGTCAGCTTATGCATGTGTATGCATGCTTAGATGCTTTAGTCACATCTGACCCTTTGCGACCCCATGGACTGTAGTCCACCAGGCTCCTCTGTCCATGGGATTCTCCAGGAGAATACTGGAGTGGGTTGCCAGACCCTCCCGCAGGGGATCTTCCCTACCCAGGGATTGGGCTCAGGTCTCCTGCATCTTCTGCATCGCAGGCGGATTATTTACTGCTGGGCCACCAGGGGAGCCCCATGTGTGGGCTGTATAGATGTAGGTAATCATAAAATGACTAGTGTCTGTTCTGTTCCAAGCCATACAACTCAAAATTCTTACTGTGTACCTAGATCCTCTGTGTTTCTGTCAAGGTAAGTCATTGCAAAACTGTAGAAACGTAATATGCACCCTGCCCTCAAGCAGGAGCTAACATTATTGGAGACATATTATTTAATCTTCAATGAAAAACATGTCATGCCACTTTCAATATGAAAAAGACATTTATTTTAGGATATTAGAAAATGTGGAAACTAAGAACACCCACACCTTGGATTGTGCAATTCAGGTGTACCACTGTTGACATTTTGATGGATCTTATTCCAGCTTTTTTTTTTTATATAAAATTTACTTTATTTTTGACTATTCTGGGTCTTCATTGCTGCACAGGCTTTTCTGTAGTTGCAGAGAGCTGGGGCTACTCTTTAGTCGTGGTAGCCTGTGTAGCACAGGCTTCCCATTGCGGTGGTTTCTCTTGTTGTGGAACACGGGCTCTAGGCACATGGGCTTCAGTAGTTGCAGCTCATGGGCTCAGCAGTTGTGGTGCACGGGCTTAGCTGCCCCATGGCAGGTGAAATCCTCCCAGACCAGGAATCAAACCTGTGTCCCCTGCATTGGTAGGTGAATTTTGAACCATTGGACCACTGTGGAGGTCCCATTTCTCTTTCATCTTAAGGAGGCCCCTCACCTAGCATGAGCCCCAGTTCAGGGCTGCAAGACACTTTGCTGGACTAGAATCCTTACCACAACCACTTTAACTGGCCTGAGGTGGAGTTACAATCAGAAACTGCCTCAAAGTCTTGTACTTGGCCTTCAAAGCTTAAGGTGGTAGCTTTGCACTATATGGACTCATATTGCATGCATGCATGCTAAGTCGCTTC
>NW_011494792.1:207570-209127 GCF_000754665.1 Bison bison bison
TCTGTCTTTGTGCCAGTACCATACTGTCTTGATAACTGTGGCTTTGTAGTAGAGCCTGAAATCAGGTAGGTTGATTCCTCCAGTTCCATTCTTCTTTCTCAAGATCTCTTTGGCTATTCGGGGTTTTTTGTATTTCCATACAAATTGTGAAATTATTTGTTCTAGCTCTGTGAAGAATACTGTTGGTAGCTTGATAGGGATTGCATTGAATCTATAGATTGCTTTGGGTAGTATACTCATTTTCACTATATTGATTCTTCCAATCCATGAACATGGTATATTTCTCCATCTATTAGTGTCCTCTTTGATTTCTTTCACCATTGTTTTATAGTTTTCTATATATAGGTCTTTAGTTTCTTTAGGTAGATATATTCCTAAGTATTTTATTCTTTCCGTTGCAATGGTGAATGGAATTGTTTCCTTAATTTCTCTTTCTGTTTTCTCATTATTAGTGTATAGGAATGCAAGGGATTTCTGTGTGTTGATTTTATATCCTGCAACTTTACTATAGTCATTGATTAGTTCTAGTAATTTTCTGGTGGAGTCTTTAGGGTTTTCTATGTAGAGGATCATGTCATCTGCAAATAGTGAGAGTTTTACTTCTTCTTTTCCAATTTGAATTCCTTTTATTTCTTTTTCTGCTCTGATTGCTGTGGCCAAAACTTCCAAAACTATGTTGAATAGTAATGGTGAAAGTGGGCACCCTTGTCTTGTTCCTGACTTTAGAGGAAATGCTTTCAATTTTTCACCATTGAGGATAATGTTTGCTGTGGGTTTGTCATATATAGCTTTTATTATGTTGAGGTATGTTCCTTCTATTCCTGCTTTCTGGAGAGTTTTTATCATAAATGGGTGTTGAATTTTGTCAAAGGCTTTCTCTGCATCTATTGAGATAATCATATGGTTTTTATTTTTCAATTTGTTAATGTGGTGTATTACATTGATTGATTTGTGGATATTGAAGAATCCTTGCATCCCTGGGATAAAGCCCACTTGGTCATGGTGTATGATCTTTTTAATGTGTTGTTGGATTCTGGTTGCTAGAATTTTGTTAAGGATTTTTGCATCTATGTTCATCAGTGATATTGGCCTGTAGTTTTCTTTTTTTTGTGGGATCTTTGTCAGGTTTTGGTATTAGGGTGATGGTGGCCTCATAGAATGAGTTTGGAAGTTTACCTTCCTCTGCAATTTTCTGGAAGAGTTTGAGCAGGATAGGTGTTAGCTCTTCTCTAAATTTTTGGTAGAATTCAGCTGTGAAGCCATCTGGACCTGGGCTTTTGTTTGCTGGAAGATTTTTGATTACAGTTTCAATTTCCATGCTTGTGATGGGTCTGTTAAGATTTTCTATTTCTTCCTGGTCGAGTTTTGGAAAGTTGTACTTTTCTAAGAATTTGTCCATTTCTTCCACGTTGTCCATTTTATTGGCATATAATTGTTGATAGTAGTCTCTTATGATCCTTTGTATTTCTGTATTGTCTGTTGTGATCTCTCCATTTTCATTTCTAATTTTATTGATTTGATTTTTCTCCCTTTGTTTCTTGATGAGTCTGGCTAATG
>NW_011494792.1:209680-223511 GCF_000754665.1 Bison bison bison
GTTGTTCAGCCTCCATATGTTGGAATTTTTAATAGTTTTTCTCCTGTAGTTGAGATCTAATCTTACTGCATTGTGGTCAGAAAAGATGCTTGGAATGATTTCTATTTTTTTGAATTTACCAAGGCTAGCTTTATGGCCCAGGATGTGATCTATCCTGGAGAAGGTTCCATGTGCGCTTGAGAAAAAGGTGAAATTCATTGTTTTGGGATGAAATGTCCTATAGATATCAATTAGGTCTAACTGGTCTATTGTATCGTTTAAAGTTTGTGTTTCCTTGTTAATTTTCTGTTTAGTTGATCTATCCATAGGTGTGAGTGGGGTATTAAAGTCTCCCACTATTTTATTCCAGCTTTTAATATGTGTATCTGTATGGAAGGATTTGATATATATGTAACCATATATATAATAGATAACATATAGTACTTTGTAATACTTTATAATAGAGATATGCTGTTATATATAGTACTTTCTATAATATGTTTTTGCTAACTCTTATTACTGAAAAACACTAGAGTTAATTTTAAAACAGAATATTCCTTAAATGAAGTGTTAAACAGAATCAAAGGGTAAAAACCTGTATGGGGATGCTGAACGGAGTTAGGTAGACTTCAAATAGTAACTGAAGCTTCATTAGGAGCTTGAAGAATGAGTTGAACTAGGATTAATAAGTCCCAATCAATAATTTCATGGTAAGAATGGACATAATATAATTAGAAGACAGTCTGGTTTTTATCTTTGTTATTTTTTCTAATTTTGGTAAATATGATAAGATCTTAAAAGTTTTACTGAGTTTTGAATTTGAAAATGGTAATACAGTCAAGAGACACTGGCAAAGTAGGAGAAGGCTGCTACTAAGTCGCTTCAGTCATGTCCGACTCTGTGTAACCCCATAGACGGCAGCCCACCAGGCTCCCCCGTCCCTGAGCTTCTCCAGGCAAGAACACTGGAGTGGGTTGCCATTTCCTTCTCCAATGCATGAAAGTGAAAAGTGAAAGGGAAGTCGTTCAGTCATATCCGACTCTTTGCGACCCCATGGACTGCAGCCCACCAGGCTCCTCCATCCATGGGAGTTTCCAGGCAAGAGTACTGGAGTGGGGTGCCATTGCCTTCTCTGGTAGGAGAAGGCATTGGTTCTTAAAAAGCTCTCTCAAAGGGTCGGACACCACTTAGTGACTAAACCACTATCACCACCAAAGATGCCATTAAAATCTGCGTAGGATCTAAATAAACCCAACAGCTAAATAAGCTGTCAGTGACAGCTGTGATATATTTGTCCTACAGGGAATGGTGGCGTGGGAATTTCAGAAGTTGGTGAGCAAGGAAATAATTCAAGATACCCTCTAAAGAACACATTGTTCACAGTGAGATCAGCTCCAGAATTTCTGTATTTCTGGCTCTTTCCCAAAGTGAAAGAAACCAAGCTTTCTCTTACTCCTTTCAGTTTACTGCTTGCTATTTGGTGAAGAAGATGAGATAGTTATTAACAACCACCTTGGCAGTAAAATTTATATTCTGAACAATATTAATATATTTACTAATATTACTCTTAGTATATATAACTGAAATTACTCATATGCTAATAAAAGGAAAATAATACAAATAAATGTAAGTTGCATGAGGGAAGAAATTTTATTTTGTTCTGTCTCTTAACCACTCAACAGTTACTAGCATAATGTTGAATGCCTGATTACATGAATGAATGATTCCATATTGAGAAGCCTGTATTTCTGTATGAAAATTGGGAGAAGAAATAAATGGCATGAACAAAAATCAGGAATTACTTCTACAGCAAATGTTAATTTTTGCTTAAGACCTGTCTAGTAAAATGCTGTTTTATACTATTACAGCTTGACTGAGTATAACCTACCTGACAGCAAATCTAGGAAATCTTTATATAAGCAAAGCAAACTTAAGATTCTCACCTACTTCTATGGTTCATTTAGTTGTAATTTATTTAAGACAATATTTTTAAAGTGACTGAAAGATTATTTTGTTAAAATTTGAGAGTGCATGACTGTTATTAAAATTCATGCTCTTATATAAAGTAGAAAGCCAGAAAATGGTAGGTAGAGAAATGGTGCATTATTTTAAACACCACTCAGTAAAAGGTAAATTAGATCCTAAGCACTTTATAAATACTTGTTATTGAATGAAGAAAATGGTTTGCTTGTATTATATCAAAATGAAGATGAGTCAGTAGGATAAGAAAAGGCGATTTCTAAAAGAAATAAGCATATTAAAAGAATAATTTTAGTTCATACTTATAAACTTTTTATTTAAAAAAATAACCGTTGCAAAATAACTAGGATAGACTCATAATGATCAGTGAACCAATGAATCCTGGTCAAATGAAAAAATGTTTCTTAGTTAATTGGAAATTCTAATGCTTCACTTGATAAAGTCAATATTTTAAGTAATGTTGTTATTCTATGCATTAGGAACTGTAAGCAGAGCCACTATTTATGGACAACAGTGGTTAAATTTTAGTGGTTGGGAGACTCAGTTGGGAAAGTTGTTAAAAGTCTGATTTCCGGTCCTTCACACTAAAGGATCCTCATTCAGTAAGTCTGGGGTCAGCTTCCTGAACCTGCGTCTATAATTTGTATTTCAGGTGATTGTTGGGCAGCTGATCTACATCTGCAACTTGGAAAAACATTTTTTGGAATGTTTGCTGCTTTGTCCCTGCTCAGAAGATTCAAGCTGTAATTCATGGGCCCTAGGTACTGTTGTTTGGGGGAGGGGGCATTTTTGTTATAGCTTCTGGGCATTCTTTTGGGGTTGGCCTTTCAACTAAGTTAAATTCCCCTAAAATCCTCTTTGCCTCTCTGAAATAACTGCTCATTTGTAGAACTAGAGAGGTTGTTTCCCACCTGTGGGAAAATAATTACCCTTACCCACTCAAGCCTTATGTTCACAAGTGAGACTGGTCTGAAAATTCCTTTCTTGTGTACTCTTTACTGGGTTTTAATAGCCATGTTACATATGTCTTTCTTCCCTTTCTATGCTACGGAGCAGACTAAGTTGCCTTAATTAGCTGCTTTTAAAAGTTTGTAAAATCCCTCTATGAGACAATGTGGACCTGATCATTTTGATAAAGGGGAGACTAGATCTTTGAGCAATTCCTCTGTTTTTCTTTTATTTGTATTTGACCTCATTGGCTATTTTTATCACTTATTTTTGGAGAAGGCAATGGCACCCCACTCCAGTACTCTTGCCTGGAAAGTCCCATGGACAGAGGAGCCTGGTGGGCTGCAGTCCATGGGGTTGTGAAGAGTCTGGCACGACTGAGCGACTTCCCTTTCGCTTTTCACTTTCATGCATTGGAGAAGGCAATGGCACCCCACTCCAGTACTCTTGCCTGGAAAGTCCCATGGACGGAGGAGCCTGGTGGGCTGCAGTCCATGGGGTTGTGAAGAGTCTGGCATGACTGAGCGACTTCCCTTTCACTTTTCACTTTCATGCATTGGAGAAGGAAATGGCAACCCACTCCAGTGTTCTTGCCTGGAGAATCCCAGGGACAGGGGAGCCTGGTGGGCTGCCATCTATGGGGTCGCACAGAGTCGGACAGACTGAAGTGACTTAGCAGCAGCAGCAGAGTAAATTTTACATTTTTGAAAATTGTAGATTTCCTGTGTTCATTTTTTTTGTTTGTTTGTGCCAGATTCAGTAAGCTAGTTCCATATGCTTCTTTGAATTTTATCTATATTTGTGACTATCCCACCCTGTTTCTTATTTTGTGTATTTTTTTCATATCTCTTTTCCCTTCAATTAGCTTATAGGTGAGTCATGGAAAAAACTGGCAGCAAGTAATTGAAATAAAATAATCTTTAAAATTAGAAAAATAAGATGAGTTTCAAAAAATTAGAACTAAAATGGGTTTCCTCGAAGATGGGAAGAGGGTATACAAATAGACATATGAATCTGCCATTTCACATTCCAGTTAATTTTTTAGTGTCCTTGACAAATGGGGCTTGTTCTAATGCATTTATACAATACTTACATGGAAATATAAATAAAGAATGCAGTTCTAGCTTACTAAGAGTGTATGCGATTTAAAAACAGTTTTAATTTTTAACACTGATGTGTTGTTGTGTTGTTCAGTTGGTAAGTCATGTCTCACTGTTTGTGACCCCCTGATCGGCAGCACATCTGGCTTCCCTGTCCTTCACTATCTCCCACACTGTTTTAAGAATTACCACACCGTGACAAAGAGAAATAAGGTGAGCAAATGCTGCTGGAAAGATGGTTCCAATAGACTTGCTTGGAGAGGTCTGCCACAAACCTTCAATTTGTAAAAAATGAAATATCTGCAAAGTACAAAATGAAGCACAATAAAATGAGATATGCTTGCATCTTCCATATTGAACTGGATTAAACTTTTTCAAATGGTAAGAATGTTTAGAGATTTGTTAAAAATCTCTTAAACATAGCATCAAGGGTTGAGATCAGGAAATATGGCGGAATGAGGTGGATAAGACAGCAGTGAGATGTGTTCCATGCATGTCGGTGTCAGGTGGTCAATTTGTTGTCACCAAACTCCTCCTAAATCTTACATTTGTGTTACCTGTCATCATTTATTTGAGTGGTCTGGAAAGAAGGAGAAGTAATATAGTATTAAGTGTCTTAATCATACTGGGTAATGTTAATCACATTTCACGTATTTTATTCTAATACATATAATTCTAATAGTCTTATGGGGGTAGAAATGTGGAGACATGGAGAAAGAAGATACTTGGTCTTTGTGTATAAAAGTAAAATACTCTTTTTTGCAAAGCTCATTTGTGGCACTAGAGAGGTCGTTTCCTACCTGTAGGTTTGTGATGGATTGAAGGCAGAATTCTAATAACTTTTTCAGCACATGTTGACACCTGTAGTCTTTTCTTTCCCAAGGTGTTTGGGGGGTGGGCTCTAGTTTTGTGCAGAATTGCTATGAAGATGCCCTCTGTCATAATAGGTGCCAGATGCACAGCTAGTGCTCAGTAACTAATGGATAATGATAGGGTATATTCACACCTTGGAAATGAGGTGGTGAATTTTTTGAATTTTCTGATAGAGTTCAGCACAATGAGAATCCCCACGGAGGTACATGGGGTGAGAATCTGTCCCACGGATAGCAGGTGATGACAGGAGACTCTGTTTCAATATGTTTTGGACGGAAAATCACAGCTTTGGTCTGCCGAAGCTGGTGAGTTGTCATCACTTAAACACCAGTGGTGTTACAGACTTGTGGAATATGTCATTCTAAAAGGATTTAGAAAGCCAGAGAGTGACTCTTATCCCACATGACACTGGCATCCCCTGGCATTGAAAATTAAATGTATGAAGTGAGAACGTCTCCAAAAACAGTAACACAAACGTAACTATGAGGGCAGTAAGAAAGTGGTGCTGTTTACCAAGTTGAGGCTAGAAAGAAAGAGGTTTGATCTCATTTATAGAAACTCAAATTACTATACAAAGTATAGACAGACCATGTTTGGGATGAACTTAATCCTATTTAAATTTTTAAAATAATTTCAGATTCTTTTAAAAAATTGTTTAGTAGAGAATGAGGGGAAGGGGTAATTAGAGAGTTTGGGATCAACATGTACACATCGCTATATTTAAACTGGATAACCAACAAGGACCTACTGTATAGCACAGGGAACTCTGCTCAAAGTTATATGGCAGCTTGGATGGGAAGGGAGTTTAGGGGAAAATGAATACATGTATATGTATGCCCGAGTCCCTTTGCTGTCTACCTGAAGCTATCACAACATTGTTAATGAGCTATACCCCAAAACAAAAGTTAAGTAATTGTTTTAATTGACAGTTGGAGTTGGATTCCAGACTCATATTTAAAGGCCATTGTTACCCTGCAGAAAAAAGTGAAATTGTATTAGTACTCCAGTGTATTGGAGAGCTTTATTAAGAGTGACTCTGAGTTAGTCATTTTGAATTTCTCCATAAAGACTACAAAGTCTGTTGGTATTTAGTGGGACTCTTGCCTGGAAAATCTCATGGATGGAGGACCCTGGTGGGCTGCAGTCCATGGGGTCGCTAAGAGTCGGACATGACTGAGCGACTTCACTTCCACTTTTCACTTTTATGCATTGGAGAAGGAAATGGCAACCCACTCCAGTGTTCTTGCCTGGAGAATCCCAGGGACAGGGGAGCCTGGTGGGCTGCCATCTATGGGGTCGCACAGATTCGGACACGACTGAAGTGACTTAGCAGCAGCAGCAGCAGCAGCGGCATCCAATATTAATTAGGGCTTCACAGGTAACTCAGTGGTAAAGAATCCACCTCCCAATGGCCAATGCAGGAGATGCAGTTTCTGTCCCTGGTTTGGGAAGATCCCCTGGAGTAGGAAATGGCAACCTGCTCCAATATTCTTGCCTGGAAAATTCCACGGACAGGATCCTGCCAGGCTACAGTCCATGGGACTGCAAGGAGTCCGACGTGACTGACTAAACATTTACAAGCGTCCAATATTGCGTGAAAAGTGAAAGTAACTTCATCAGTTTGGGGGTTTATGTTTTCCTACTTGTATGCCCCAAGGGGCTCATTTCCAGGGAGTGAGGTGAGGACAGATGGGACCATTCCACCTACCCAGGGCCTCGCTGAGTCATCTTGCTGAGGTCAGAGAGTTATAGCAACTAAATCCTTCCTACGTTAAGTGAGTCACTGCTTGGCCATTCAGTCCTGGTCATTTTGAGGGTCCTGCCTGACCTAAAGGTCTGTTCTCTACGTGTTAGGAAAAAGGCAGGGTCAGCTAAGTAGACACTCCAGGTCATGCTGACCTGTGATCCTAAGATTTGAACATTGGACTTTTAAAAAAAATAATGATTTCCTGTCTGATCTTTTCCTAGTATATATTTTCCTCCATTCAAATTTGCCCCAGTTCCTTTCTGAAAACAACTGCTTTCCTGAACCTCATGTTGGGGTAAGCCTCTTTCACAAGCCATATTCCTCTGTTTGGGGCATTGCACAGCACTCTTTGAAAATGCTTTCCAGTAGTTTGAGAGAGTTTAATTAGTTGGCCAGTACGATTTCAGCCCCTCAGTAGATTTTGTGTTGCCTTATGAAAATGTAGTTTCACTATACTTTTGCAAGGTTGTGAGTTTATCACAGTCCCAAATGTTTAGATAGACCCTGAAAATATAGTCAGTTAAGCCAAGTGTGATGTATCTTAATGACAACATTGATTCCATTATTCAGCTTCCATTTCCTTTCTCTAGGATGTGAGTAGATTTTTAAAAATTTAACTTGGTTGATTTCTGGTCCTCTGAAGACAGTGTCTGTGATTAAACTTCATCCTCCCTTTCCCACATCCAGTGTCTACCTCAAATTTGTTCCTGGTGAGTTACAGCAAGTTCACAGTCTGTTAGATTTTTCCTTCTTGCATTTCTCAAAACTGCTTTCTCTTCTTTCTGCATATCTTAGGGTTTTGTTTGGGCATGTATTTAAGAGTTTTTTAGGGTTTTGTCTTAAGCTCCTTGGATTGGAATCTTTAAGTTCAAATATCACCCAGAAGCTAGCAGCCCTGCCTTTCCATGCTGGTCTGTCAGCAGCATCACTTAATGTAGAGGCCAGTCTCATCTTTTCCCCAGAAGGGTCACTGAAATAGCTTGTACCAGTGTGCATGCTGAGAGAAGCACCCTGCTGGACTTTACCTCCTGAGTTGACTTTTCAGGCTTAGAAAAGCCCTCCAAACATTCCACACTGTATTATACATTTGCAAAATATTGACCGTTCAAAAAATGAATCCAGTTTGTAAATAAACAGTGGATGAGTTCCTGTGACTATGTCATCCTCTTATGAGTTTTCAGATGTTCGCCGTGAGATGCGCCCTAGGATCCCATAAATGCAGGAGCATTAGACCTTTAGATTTGTCCATGAGAGTGAGTAAAGGACTTTTCTGAACAAGAGTACTAAGATTTCAAACAATTCCTTTGTTTTTAACCTAATGATAAATGTGAAAAAGAAAAAGCCATTTTGTTTGCTTTCTCAATTCTAAACAGTTTACCTATGGATATGTGTATCCAGAGGCTATAGAGGTGATGGGCTTGGGATCAAAGGGTGAGATGAATCTGAGCTACCAGAGCTTGGCGACAGAGACAGAAGGGACTGAGCTTTGAGATGGGGTCACCTTGACGACCCTTGCTCCAGGCATGCCCTCGTCATTGTGTATCTAAGTACAAAAGAATCAGGGAAACAAAATGTGCATTCAGCCACATGGTATCTGCAGAACCTCTATTAAGACTGGGATCTTTCCTTTCATTTGACATGGACCTCAGATGGTCACAAACATGTGCTACTCGGAGAACAGAGGTAACCGCAGTGTCACCCAGCTGCGGTAGTTTTAGGTGTGGTACAACCCAGCTGGATTCTGTATGGGATTTCATAGGAAGCAAGTTGAGTGTATGCTTAGAAATGAAAGAAACCAAGAAGGAAGTAGAGGAACTCTCCAACACGAGAATTCAGATGACTGTTCCATCAAGGAACTCCTTTCCAGAAAAATGAGGGAGGTAGGGAGAATGAAATGGCAATCCACTCCAGTATCCTTGCCTGGAAAATCCCACGGATAGAAGGCGCTGGTGGGCTACAGTCCATGGGGTCACAAAGAGTCTGTCACGACTGAGCAACTAACACACACACACAGGGGAAAAACATCGAGTCAGTGATCATCAGAGCATCATTTCAGGCAAATTGAGACAAAGAAATAGGTGGGAAACTGCCTCATAATTTCCCCCAGTAACTTGGATTTCTGATTTTCTATAAGAAGATTATTCTTTTTAATTAATTTTTTATTGAAGGATAATTTCTTTACAGAATTTTGTTGTTTTCTGTCAAACCTCAATACGAGTCAGCCATAGGTATACATATACCCCTCCCTTTTGAACCTCCCTCCATCTCCCTTTCCATCCCACCCCTCTAGGTTGATACAGAGCCCCTGTTTGAGTTTCCTGAGCCACACAGCAAATTCCCATTGGCTATCTATTTTGCATATGGTAATATAAGGTTCCATGTTACTCTTTCCATACATCTCACCCTCTCCTCCCCTTCCTCCAGGTCCATAAGTCTATTCTCCATGTCTGTTTCTCCATTGCTGCCCTGTATATAAATTCTTTAGTACCATTCTTCTAGATTCCATATATAAGTGTTAGAATACGGTATCTATCTTTCTCTTTCTGACTCATTTCATTCTGTATAATAGGTTTTAGGTTCATCCACCTCATCAGAACTGACTCAAATGCATTCCTTTTTATGACTGAGTAATATTCCATTGTGTATACGTACCACAACTTCTTTATCCATTCATCTGTCGATGGACATCTAGGTTGCTTCCATGTTCTAGCTATTGCAAATAGTGCTGCAAGGAACAATGGGATACATGTGTCTTTTTCAAGCCTGGTTTCCTCAGGGTATATGCCTAGGAGTGGGATTGCTGGGTCATATGGTGATTTCATTCCTAGTTTTTTAAGGAATCTCTATACTGTCTTCCATAGTGGCTGTATCAATTTACATCCCACCAACAGTGCAAGAGTGTTCCCTTTTCTCCACACCCTCTCCAGCATTTATTGTTTGTAGACTTTTTGATGATGGCCATTCTGACCCATGTGAGGTGATATCTCATTGTAGTTTTGATTTGCATTTCTCTGATAATGAGTGATGTTGAGCATCTTTTCATGTGTTTGTTAGCCATCTGTATGTCTTCTTTGGAGAAATGTCTGTCTAGGTCTTTTCCCCACTTTTTGATTGGGCTGTTTGTTTTTCTGGTATTGAGTTGTATGAGCTGCTTGTATATTTTGGAAATTAATCCTTTGTCAGTTTTGCTGCTGCTGCTGCTGCTAAGTTGCTTCAGTCGTGTCCGACTCTGTGCGACCCCAGAGACGGCAGCCCACCAGGCTTCCCCGTCCCTGGGATTCTCCAGGCAGGAACACTGGAGTGGGTCGCCATTTCCTTCTCCAATGCATGAAAGTGAAAAGTGAAAGTGAAGTCGCTCAGTCGTGTCCAGCTCTAGCGACCCCATGGACTGCAGCCCACCAGGCTCCTCCGTCCATGGGATTTTCCAGGCAAAAGTACTGGAGTGGGATGCCTTTGCCTTCTCCATTTGTCAGTTTTATTTGCTATTATTTTCTCCCATTCTGAGGGTTGTCTTTTCACCTTGCTTATAGAATAAACCCAATGTGATCATGGTGTGTGAGCTTTTTGATGTGTTGCTGAATTCTGTTTGCTAAAATTTTGTTGAGGATTTTTGCTTCTATGTTCATCAGTGATATTGGCCTGTAGTTTTCTTTTTTTGTGTGTTGTCTTTGTCTGGTTTTGGTATCAGGGTGATGGTGGCCTCATCGAATGAGTTTGGAAGTGTTCCTTTCTCTGCCATTTTTTGAAAGAGTTTTAGAAGGAGAGGCATTAGCTCTTCTTTAAATGTTTAATAGAATTCTCCTGTGAAGCCATCTGGTCCTGGGCTTTTGTTTTTTGGGAGATTTTTTATCACAGCCTCAGTTTCAGTGATTATAATTGGGTTGTTCATAATTTCTATTTCTTCCTGGTTCAGTCTTGGAAAACTGAACTTTTCTACGCATCTGTCCATTTCTTCCAGGTTATCCATTTTATTGCCATATAGTTGTTCATAATAGTCTGTTATAATCCTTTGTATTTATGCATTGTCTGTTGTAACCTCTCCTTTTTCATTTCTCATTTTGTTGATTTGATTCTTCTCTCTTTTTTTCTTGAAGAATCTGGCTAAAGATTTGTCAGTTTTCTTCATCTTTTCAAAGAACCAGCCTTTAGTTTTATTAATCTTTACTATTGTTTCTTTCATTTCTTTTTCACTTATTTCTGCTCAGATCTTTATGTGTTCTTTCCTTCTACTACTTTTGGGGTATTTTTGTTCTTTTTTTCCAGTTGTTTTAGGTGTAAAGTTAGGTTGTCTAGTCGATGTTTTTCTTGTTTCTTGAGGTAGGATTGTATTCCTATAAACTTCCCTCTTAGAACTGCTTTTGCTGCATCCCATAGGTTTTGAATTGTCGTGTTTTCATTGTCATTTGTTTCTAGAAATTTTTTTCTCTTTTTGCTTCTTTAGTAACCTGTTGGTTATTTAGAAACGTGTTGTTTAATCTCTGTATGTTTGTGATTCTTACAGGTTTTTTCTTGTAATTGATATCTAGTCTCATAGTGTTGTGGTCAGAGAAAATGCTTGATATGATTTCAATTTTCTTAAATTTACTGAGGTTTGATTTGTGACCCAACATGTGGTCTATCCTGGAGAATGTTCCATGTGAACTTGAGAAGAAGGTGTATTCTTCTCCATTTTGATGGAATGCCCTGAAGATATCAATGAGATCCATCTTGTCTAATGTCATTTAAGACTTGTGTTTCCTTATTAATTTTCTGTATTGATGATCTGTCTATTGGTGTGAGTGGGATGTTAAACTCTCCTACAATTATTGTGTTATTTAAATTTCTCTTTTTATGTCTGTTAGTGTTTGTCTTATGTATCGAGATGTTCCTATGTTGGGTGCATAGATATTTACAATTGTTATGCCTTTCTCTTGGATTGATCCCTTGATCATTATGTAGTGTGCTTCCTTATCTCTTGTAATCTTTATTTTAAGGTCTATTTTGTCTGATATGAGGATTGTTACTCCAGCTTTCTTTTGCTTTCCATTTGCATGGAATATATTTCCCCATCCTCTCACTTTCAGTCTATCTGTGTCTTTAGGTCTGAAGTAGGGTTTCTTACAGACAGTATATATATGGGTCTTGTTTTTGTATCCATTCAGCCAGTCTGTGTCTTTTGGTTGGAGCATTTAACCCATGTAAAGTAATTTATATATATATATATATATATGTATGTATGTATATGTTCCTATTGCCATTTCCTTAATTGTTTGGGGTTGATTTTTTAGATCTTTTTGCTTCTCTTGTATTTCGTGACTATGTAAGTCCCTTTAACATTTGTTGTAAAGCTGGTTTGGTAGTACTGAATTCTCTTAACTTTTGCTTGTCTGAAAAGCTTTTTATTTCTCCTTCAATTTTGAATGAGATCCTTGCTGGATATAGTAATCTTGGTTGCAGATTTTTCCCTTTGAGTACTTTAAATAAATCTTGCCATTCCCTTCTAGCCTGCAGCATTTCTGCTGAAAGATCAGCTGTTAAGTGTATAGGGTTTCCCTTGTATGGTACTTGTTGCTTCTCCCTTGCTGCTTTTAATATTCTTTCTTTGTGTTTAGTCTCTGTTAGTTTGATTAGTATGTGTCTTGATGAGTTTCTCCTTGGGTTTATCCTGTATGGGACTCTTTGTGCCTCTTGGATTTGAATGACTATTTCCTTTTCCATATTGGGGAAATTTTCAACTATAATCTGTTCAAAAATTTTCTCATATCTTTTCTTTTTTCTCTTCTTCTTTTGGGACCCCTATAATTTGAATGTTGATGCATTTGATATTGTCCCAGATGTCTCTGAGACTATCTTCAGTTCTTTTCATTATTTTTACTTTATTCTGCTCTTCAGAAGTTATTTCCACCATTTCCTCTTCCAACTCACTGATTTGTTCCTCTCCTTCATATATTCTGCTATTGACTCCTTCTAGAGTATTTTTAATTTCAGTAATTGTGTTGTTTGTCTCTGTATGTTTATTCTTTAATTCTTCTAGATCTTTGTTAGTTAATTCTTGCATTTTCTCCAGTTTTTTCTCAAGGTTTTTATCATCTTTACTATCATTATTCTGAATTCTTTTTCAGGTAGTTTGCCTATTTCCTCCTCATTTATTTGGACTTCTCTGCTCCTAGTTTCTTCCTTCTTTTGTGTAGTATTGCTCTGCCTTTTCATTATTTTTTTTTTTTTTTTTTAAACTTATTGCGTTTGAGGTCTCCTTTTCCCAGGCTTCAAGGTTGAATCCTTTCTTCCTTTTGGTTTCTGCCCTCCTAAGGTTGGTCCAGTGGTTTGTGTTAGCTTTTTATAGGGTGAGACTTGTGCTGAGTTTTTGTTTGTTTGTTTGTTTGTTTGTTTGTTTTTCCTCTGATGGGCAAGGCTGAGTGAGGTGGTGATTCTGTCTGCTGATGATTGAGTTTGTATTTTTGTTTTGTTTGTTGTTTAGATGAGGTATCCTGCACAGGGTGCTACTGGTGGTTGGGTGATGCTGGGTCTTGTATTCAAGTTGTTTCTTTTATGTGAATTCTCACTATTTGATACTCCCTAGGGTTAGTTCTCTTGTAGTCTAGGGTCTTGGAGTCAGCACTCCCACTCCAAAGGCTCAGGGCTTGATCTCTGGTCAGGAATGAAGATTCCACAAGTGGTTTGTTATGGCATTAAGTGAGATTAAAGCAAATATCCAAAAACATGAAACTGAAGATCAACTCCAAACAAATGGAAGTTACAAAATCAGGCAAATAATAATTAAAATAATGCAATATATACTTATACATTTACACCCATGAACAAAGTCAAAACAGTCCAACAAAAATAAAGTGCAGTAGATTGACCTGGGGAACATAGGAAATCAAAAATTATACTTACCAGTTAAGAACAAAACTAACCAAAGCACAAACTGGAAAACAAAAATAAGCAAGGTACCACATGGCACCTTGAAAACAAAACTAACAAGTGTGTTGAGAGGAAAGAAAAGAAAGAAAAGAAAGAATAGATATGCAAAGTTAAATAGAGGTAGATGAAGATTTATATACATTAAAGATGAACTGCAAGGGGAAAAGAAGAGTAGGAAAGGCAAACAAAGGAATAAATGTAGAAAAAATATGATAGGCTTAAAAAATTAAAAATTAAAATTATAAAAAAGAAATAAAAATGAAAGAATAAAGAAAAAAGGAAGGAAAAAAAAAAAAAAAAA
>NW_011494792.1:223611-224056 GCF_000754665.1 Bison bison bison
AGGAAAAACCATAGCCTTAACTAGACAGACTTTTGTTGGCAAAGTAATGTCTCTGCTTTTGAATATGATATCTAGGTTGGACATAACTTTCCTTCCAAGGAGTAAGCGTCTTTTAATTTCATGGCTGCAGTCACCATCTGCAGTGATTTTGGAGCCCAAAAAAAAAAAAAAATCTGACACTATTTCCACTGTTTCCCCATCTATTTCCCATGAAGTGATGGGACTGGATCTCGATTCCAGCTTGTGCTTCTTTCCGCCCAGCAACTAAATGCTGGGTGGGAAGAAGCACAAGCTGGAATCAAGATTGCAGGGAGAAATATCAATATGCAGATGACACCACCCTTTTAGCAGAAAGTGATGAGGAACTAAAAGACTTTTGAAAGTAAATGAGGAGATTGAAAAAACTGTCTTAAAACTCAACATTCAAAATACAAAGATCATGGCA
>NW_011494792.1:224156-225300 GCF_000754665.1 Bison bison bison
AAAAAAAAAAAAGCAAACCTCCACAGAACTGCCAAAGCTCAATGTAGAGGTTTATAACAATAAAAAGTGTGACTGAATAAACACATATATGTATACACCCATAAGCAAAATCAAAACAGTCCAACAAAAATAAAGTACAATAGATTGACCTGGCGAACAAAGGAAAGCAAAAATTATATCTACCAGAAAAAAACTGACTAAAGCACAAACTGGAAAACAAAACTAAAACCAGGTGCCAATTGGGGAATAAAGCCCTGAAAATAAAATAACAAATATGTTTAGAGGAAAGAGAAGAAAGAAGGAATAGATATGCAAAGTTAAAAAAGGTAGATAAAGAAGACTTATATACATTAAAGGTTAACTGCAAGGGGAAAAGAACAGTAGGAAAAACAAACAAAGGAATAAATGTAGAAAAAATAATAATAGGTTTAAAAAATTAAAATTAAAAAAGAGAAAAGGAAAACTCCACAGAACTGCAAAAGCCCAATGTAGAGGCAGAGGTTTATACCAACAGTAAAAAATATGACTGAAGAAAAAAAAAAAGCTCAAATGCTTAATTAGATTTCATAGTGCCAATAAAATCAACAACTACACAGAGGGGGGAAAAAAAGGAAAAAATCTGAAAGAATCTACAGAACAAGTGAAAACATAAGAATAATAAATATTTTTCTTTTGAGTTATTGCTGTCAGAGTCCTTTCCCTTGCTGGGAGTCATAGTCCACCTCACCTTCCTAGGAGGCCCTCCAACACTGTCCTGTCCTGATCTCTGGACCTGCTCTGGGGCACTCAGATTCTAATCTTGTCCTGTTCCTGTGTGTTCTTGCCTCCAATGTCCACAGCTATCAGAGCTAGTGCGTTTTCTTTTGTGGGAACTCTCAATGTCCTTTTATATATTCCATAGGCACAGAGTCTGCCTAGTTGATCATATGGATTTAATCTGCAGCTTGTACAGCTGGTGGGAAGGTGTTGGGTCTTCTTCCTTAGCCACACTGCTCCTGGGTTTCAACTGTGGTTTTATTTCTACCTCTGCATGTGGGTTGTCTGCTGGGGTTTGCTGCTGAGGCTGCCCTGGAGGACTTGGGTTTGCCCCTGTGAGGGCCAGGTGTGGAGGTGGTGCAGCTGCTTGGGTCGCAGGGGTTCTGGC
>NW_011494792.1:225400-236201 GCF_000754665.1 Bison bison bison
ATTGACCAATACACTACAGTATTCTTGCCTGGAGAGCTCCCCTCCCTGATAGAGAAACCTGGCAGGCCACAGTCCATAGGGCTGCAGGAAGTCGGACACTACCGAAGCGACCCTGCGTGCATAGATGCAAGACTTTTTTTGCCTGTGGCAGCTCTGCCCCAGTGAGAGTTGAGCGTGAAGGTAGTGCAGCTGCTTGCTTGCGGGGACCCTGGCGGCACCAAGTGTGCAGGGACATGGACTGTCTCTGCTGCAGGAGTTATGGCCCTATCCGAGTCTTTTTTCAAGCCTCTTGTAGTTGACCATCAGAAGGCCTCTTTGGCCAGTCTTTCTCCATAGCTCCACCCATTCAGGCACTTGGAGGGTTCCGTTGCCTGGGGTCCTTCTCTGTTGTTTGGCAAGTCAGGCGTTTGATTGGCCAGCCTCTCTATTGTTCAGCTGCTGATACTGGCCTGTGGGGAGTGAGAGGCTATGGTGATGGCTCCACCCGCTTTGTGTGACTCAGCAGGATCCCCTTGCTTCCACGGCTGCCCAGTTTTCCTCCACAGGCATTTCCCACCACGATCTCCTCTCTCACATCCCGTCAATCCTTCTCTCCACAGTCAACAGTAGCCCTCACACTGGGATTGCTGCACTTTCCCTAAACTCCAGCTCCCAGCCGCTGGCCCTTCCAGGGGATCTGCATCCCTATTCGTGATATGTACGGCCACGGCAAGGAAGGGCTGTCTGATTGTCATTCCATTTAGCTGGCCACAGATCTGCTGTTTCACTCTCAGACTTAAATGTTTCTCCTCTGACTCAGACAGTTGCCCTGATGTGGGGATTGGACCCCTGCTTCAGTTCCCCCACTGGCTGAGGGCAGGTCCAGTCTTACTAACACTCCTGTTTTTCCCCCTAGTTCCTTCATCCTACCAAGTTTTGCCTGGCTCTATATATTCTTTTCCACTGGTCAGGTCCTCCTGTCCACTCTTGGCTGGTGTTCTCCATGCACTTATGTGTCTTAAGGTGTATTCCTGATGTATCCCTGGAGAGAGATGTCCTCCATGTCCACCTACTCCTCCTCCATCTTGTTCTCTCTATAAGAAGGTTATTTTAACAGAGGCTTGTGCTACTGACAGAGAAGTAGAGTTAGTGTAAATGCTGAGGTCATAAACATTACAAACATTACATATTTGGGGAAATCCAACCAGACAAGTTATTTCAGGCCCTTCCATTTACACTTAATTTGAGTTTTCTTCTTTCAGTATTAACTGGATTAGTCTACAGAGCAATACTCTAGTTGTTGCTAGTTTCTGGTTTCTCTCTTTGTTTTTTGGCTTACTGTTGATTATTTGAATATTTTGAGGAATATAAACCATTTCCCATCTTCTAAGTAAAGAAGTACATATTTAGAACGAACGTAGGCAAACCAGAAAATTGTAGCTCAGCCAAGCCGCTTGGTCTCCTTGGAAAGATAAACGTCCCTTTTCTTTTTGTGTTCTTTTACTTGCAGTCTTTGTCTGAAATTTTAACGTTTATTGTCCACATGGTTATAATTTCTTTGTGTGTGTCTTTGTCTGAAATTTTAACGTTTATTGTCCACATGGTTATAATTTCTTTGTGTGTGTGCTGAGTCGCTTTAGTTGTGTCCAACTCTTTGCAGCCCTGTAGCCTGTAGCCCATCAGGCTCTTCTGCCCATGGGGTTCTCCAGGCAAGAACAGCGGAGTTGGGTAGCTCTTACCTTCCTCCAGAGGACTTTCCTGATCTGGGGATTGAACCGAGTCTCTTATGTCTTCTGCATTGGCTGGCGGGTTCTTTACCACTAATATCACCTGGGGAGTTATCATCTCTTTGGCGGGGGTGGGGGGTGGTGGGGGTGGGGCGGGGGGCATCAGAATCATGAGCCATATCTTATTTTCAGACTCTCAAAGCAAGATTATTTCTGAGAATGCATTTCTCAAAATATATATCACAGGCAGTGATTGGTACTTGTTTCAATTGGAAGTTTTGTAGCTGTGGTTTCTGTCAGTAGGATGGCATTTGTTGGGTTGGTTCAGCATTATATTGATCAGTTCTTCCTTCCGTACTCCAAGGACGCTGTTTTTCCTTTGCAGAATATATCTTGAGTCAGTGTTAAACTTTCAGTGTTAAATCTATTGTAGACCTTTCCTTTCTATGGTTGGAGAGAATTTTCAACTCACCCAGCACTCTTGTATATATATAACAAATTACATGTGTGTTCCCAAATGTCTTGTATCACTGGCATTGATTATTTTGCTTTGGGAGTCCTAGGGACCTCTGGATCTTACTACTTCTCCTAGAAGCTATACAGTAGATTTCCAGAATGCCTGTTGTATTGTATGAAGAGATACATTCATCATAGAGTTTATAATTTAAGAGGTTGCTGTGGTCTTCTTTATCCAGATATGCTATTACGGTCAGAAAAATCACCCATATGAATGTTTGGACCTCCCCCCTTGCCATCACCTTATGGCCCAATGGTCCCCTGGCCCACTGAATTAGAAACAATCGAGATTTTTAAAAAGTCATCCAGCCATGTCTGACTAGCAGGGAGCAGAGATACTGGAAATAGCATGCCATTTTTAAGTTAAAGTGTCCAACTTTTTGAATGTTTTCATTTTAAAATGTGGAAAAGGGTGACACTTGGCTGTCAGAGATAACATTCCTGACACTTTTGCATTTCTGCGTTTGGGATTTTAAATTTCAGTTGTGACGTTGACTTAAAGCATCTTAGAGCATCAATACAGGATTTATAAAAGTAAAAGTGAATTCCTTTACTATATATACTTAAGATTTTTGCTGCCAGGTGTACAAAAATCATAAAAGAGTTTCTGTAATCTAAATCACCAAACTTATTTCAGTTTTATCTATTCTTTGCAATTGTTGTTGTTTAGTTGCTAAATCTGTCTGACTCTTTGAGACGCCATGGACTGTAGCCCACCGGGCTCTTCGCTCTTCTGTCCATGGAATTTTCCAGGCAAGAATACTGGAGTGGGTTGCCATTTTCTCCTCCAGGGGATCTTCCCAAGCCAGGGATCAAACCCATGTCTCCTGAATTGCAGGCAGCTTCTTTATCACTAAGCCACCTGGGAAGACCAGTTCTCTGAAATACGCTGCATTAAATATGATGAGATGGTATGAAACATGTACTTCCTGTAGCACCACAAGTAAATCACCAAATCCATAGCCCCTCCTCCCACTGGAAATGTCAGTGACAAAAAAGTCAATGACAAGACACTTCAGATGGTGTGAGCTCTACAAACATGGAGATTGTATAATGTGATGCAGCACTGTTGACCTTCTCAACTGCCCCATCCCACTCCTGAGAATCCCTCCTTACCCTGCCCTGCAGGTGTGGCTCCCTGCAAGGGTGACCATCTGCCTCCGTTTGCCTGAAAGTGAAAGTCACCCAGTTGTGTCCAACTCTTTGTGACCCCATGGACTATACAGTCCATGGAATTCTCCAGGCCAGCATACTGGAGTGGGTAGCCTTTCCTTTTTCTAGGGGATCTTCCTAACCTAGGGATCGAACCCAGGTCTCCTGCATTGCAGGCGGATTTTTAACCAGCTGAGCCAGAAGGGAAGCCCAAGAATACTGGAGTGTGTAGCCTATCCCTTCTCCAGGGGATCTTCCCAACCCAGGAATTGAACCAGGGTCTCCTGAATTGCAGGTGGATTCTTTACCAACTGAGCTATGAGGGAAGCCCTGGACTCCTCCCAATTTTAGTACCCAAAGTCTCATGTCCCAGGAAACTCCTTAGTCCCAGGCAACCAGGACAACTGGTCTACCTATCCTGCAGCCATGTTCTGGTTCATGAGCCTCCCCTAGAGCCATGACTGACACAGCCCATGGTCCTTGTTGATCTGAAATTGGACCGGTCACCTTCTCTGCTCTTGAGATTCTGAATGCTGAACTGAGAGAAATTCACTGGGAGACTAGGGGTTGTTTTGCAGCATTATTATATTAAATGCAGTTCTTTAGAGCAGTTCCACATCAAATGCATGTTAAAATCACCTGGGACACTTAAAACATACTGCTGAGTAGGCCTGGGCCCCTGAAACCGATTTAATTGGTTTGAGATGGGGCCTGCATATGGTCGGAGAAGGCAATGGCAACTCACTCCAGTACTCTTGCCTGGAAAGTCCCATGGACGGAGGGGCCTGGTGGGCTGTAGTCCATGGGGTCGCTAGGAGTCGGACACGACTGAGCGACTTCCCTTTCACTTTTCACTTTCATGCATTGGAGAAGGAAATGGCAACCCACTCCAGTATTCTTGCCTGGAGAATCCCAGGGACGGGGGAGCCTGGTGGGCTGCCGTCTATGGGATCCCACAGAGTCGGACACGACTGACGCGACTTAGCAGCAGCTGCTGCATATGGTACTTTAAAGCAGTCTTATCTGTTGGTTCTAGGTTGTAGCCAGAGTCCCTCATCCACTCCTCCTAAATAAAGATATACAAAGCCCCAAAACTTCCAGTATTGAGGTTCTGGAATTGCCTTGATTTTTGCTATTTCTGAAGCTTGCTTATTCAACAATTTATTGGATTACAGGTACTCTAATACCATCCTAGTAACTCAATTAAAAAAAAAAAATCTACCTTTACAACCAAAAGAAACACAAATATTATACAAAGTCAGTTTTTCCAAGTTTTCTACTTTGGGTAAAGCAATTGGAGAATGTGGATCAACACAAGGTACAGTGGTGAAGGAAAGACTTTTGCTCAGGACCCAAGAATAACAGTACTATAGCTAAGGCCAAAGCCTCAGCATAGCACATATTAAACATTCAAGCATCACTAACTGAATGAGTTAATTGATGACTGAATGAATTAATTGATGAATTCCATAGCCCCATGCTATGGAATATGGATCAAAAACCAGATGATCATTTAGAGTTAAGTTATAGGAAAAGCTGTCATCCCAGATAAATGAGTGTGCTTTTCATTTTAAAAATAAAATATTAGAACAGCTATAGCACTGTTTTCTGTTATTTTGTCTCTGTTGCCGGGAAACTTAGAACCAAAATTATGCTTAATTAATAAGCATATTTCCTTATGTTTAAAGCACTTTTTATTTTTCTGTTCCTTTCCAAAGTTTACAGTTTTTCTTTTTATTCAAATTGTTATATTTCATGAGTCTCGCATATTAAGCTGTTTTAAAGTTTCTTTTAAACTAAAATGTTGCAGACTAAAAAGAACAAAATATTTAAGAATGAAGCATTCATAAGATGAAAGTCACTATGAATACTCGTGGACATGGCTTTTGGAGATAAAGATATTTTAAATTACAAATGCTGATAAATAAGTGCTATGATAATAAATTTGGGAAAAAAATCAGAATGAAGACAAGGAAATATTTTCAGAACATGCTTAATACAAAAAATTAATATTTTTAATATAAAAATCTTATAAGTAAAAAGATAAAAGATAAAAATCCAATAAAAATGAGCAAAGATTATAATAATTCACAAAATTAAAAAGGCTAATAATCACATTAAAATATGTCCATCATTACAAGTAGTCAAAATTAAGCAAATTAAGGCAAGAATAGGATGTTTTATTTTTCAAACAGGCAAAGGTTTTTTAAATATCCAAGGTTGTCAAAAATTATGTATAAATAAGAACTGTTGACTGGGATCAATAAGTAGAAATGGAATGATATTTCTAGAAGACAAATTGATAATATAGATTAAGGTATTCATAGTTTTGCAACTCTGAAAGTACAGTTGACCCTTGGTATCCATGGGTTCCTCATCAGAGAATTCAGCCAACCACAAATGGAATATATTCAGAAAAAAAAAAAAAAACAACAATCCAGAATGTTCCAAAAAGCAAAACTTGAATTTATACTGTGCCCTGGAAACTATTTATATGCATTTACATTGTATTTATAGCTTTTATATAGCATTAAAATTGTATTAGCTATTTTAAGTAATTTAGAGGTGATTTACGGAGAAGGCAATGGCACCCCACTCCAGTACTCTTGCCTGGAAAATCCCATGGATGGAGGAGCCTGGTAGGCTGCAGTCCATGGGGTCGCTAAGAGTCGGAGACGACTGAGCGACTTCACTTTCACTTTTCACTTTCATGCATTGGAGAAGGAAATGGCAACCCACTCCAGTGTTCTTGCCTGGAGAATCCCAGGGACGGGGCAGCCTAGTGGGCTGCCGTCTATGGGGTCGCACAGAGTCGGACACGACTGAAGCGACGCAGCAGCAGCAGCAGAGGTGATTTAAAATGTATGGGAGAATGTGCATAGGTTATATGCAAATTCTAGGCTATTTTATGTAAAAGATTTGAGCACCTGAAGATTTTGGTATCCACTGGGGTCCTGGAGAAGGCAATGGCACCCCACTCCAGTACTCTTGCCTGGAAAATCCCATGGACAGAGGAGCCTGGTAGGCTGCAGTCCATGGGGTCGCTAAGAGTCGGACACGACTGAGCGACTTCCCTTTCACTTTTCACTTTCATGCATTGGAGAAGGAAATGGCAACCCACTCCAGTATTCTTGCCTGGAGAATCCCAGGGACGGGGCAGCCTGGTAGGCTGCAGTCCATGGGGTCGCACAGAGTCGGACACAACGGAAGCGACTTAGCAGCAGCAGCAGCAGCAGGGGTCCTGGAACCTGTCACCATGGATACCGAGGGATGATTATACTCATAACTCATATATGTTATAGTGAAAGTGAAAGTCGCTCAGTCGTGTCCTACTCTTTGTGTCCCCATGGACTATACAGTCCTTGGAATTCTCCAGGCCAGAATACTGGAGTGGGTAGCCTTTCCCTTTTCCAGGTGTTCTTCCCAACCCAGGGATCGAACATAAATTAAAAGCAAATACGTATTTGCATTTTTGCTCTGTGTGTGCACACACACATACATACAGCAAAATTCTTACTAAGATATTGACCCGTACTACTATTATTGATGATTTTTTATTGTCCTTTCTATCATTCTTACATTACTTTAATGAATGTATTATTAAAAATCAATAAAGTTTGTCTAGTAATTTGTAACCAATTTATATAAAAAGTCATTCTCTTCACTTCATACGATTCTGAAATAGAGTTCTGTATTCACTATAGTTCACTATAGTTTTTATAGCTGTATTAGTTGTTTCCTAAAAGTGAAAGTGTTAGTCACTCAGTTGTGTCTGACTCTTTTGCAGCCCCAGGGATTATAGCCTGCCAGGCTTCTCTGTCCATAGAATTTCCCAGGCAAGAATCCTGGAGTGGGTTGCCATTTCCATCTCTAGGGGGTCTTCTGGACCCAGGGATCGAACCTGGGTCTCCCGCATTGCAGGCAGATTCTTTACCATCTGAGCCACCGATGTGTAATGTTGAGAAATTGGATGTGTGTATGTAGCTATAATTCTCTGATGGAGGCTGGATTGACTTGCCCAGACTCTGAATTTATCCTTGACTGTTGAAATATATCCATGAATTGGGAAGGAGAGGGTGCATGAGGGAAGAAACCTATTGTGTACTTTTAAATTCTTTTAAAGCTTTTGCATAACTACTGATATATGCTTTGGTTATAAATATTGTAGATAATCATAAAATTGCATTTGAACATGTTTGTTAGAATTAGTAGACTTTACTACCATACCAGAAAGTTAGGATAAAACTTTAATTATGATAACCCACAGAAAACATCTTTTGTAGATTAAAAGCTATAATCAAAGCCTTTATGTGAATAGTTACATTTTGGAATAGAAGGGGTAGTTTAAACATTGAGAATATATCAATCATTTCCATTTCACTATGACCATTGCATGTTCCTTAGACTATTAAATATATTTATATACATATGATTAGCAATATATATGAAACCAAACTTTGCAATGATTTGTTTGACAGAAAATTTTAATAACATTTATTAATTTTGAAACATTATTAAATATGAAGTATGGGACTAGATGCTTTACATAACATGTCATTTAATTCTATTAACCATTTAAGGTATGTAGTATTATTCCCATTGTAATGGGAATCATGAAAATAGATTGTTTGCTCATAGATGAATTATCTTTTGTCATCACCTTTATTTTAAAAATATGTAATTAGAATCTGTAATCTTCTAAGTCCTATGATTGTTTTATATACTTATTTGGCATAATAGATTTTTTTTTCTTGCATCATATACATTTTAGGTAATCACAAACTCTCTGTATATCTATTAGTATATCTTAGTATAAGGAGAATTTGAGGTTATTGCTTTTAAGTTTTTGCTCATAATTTAGAAATGTGTACTACCCTGAATCTATACAAGTATTAATAAAAATAATTGGTGAAACTTCTGAAGAATTCCATTAAGCACTGAACATGGTCTTTCAAATTCAGTATTTTAAAATATCACACCTAATACTAAAATATAATACAGGGAAAAGTAAACTATAAAACAATAAATTACATATGCATTATGTTTTTAAAATATTAATGACATGAATTATCTTATTCTATTTTATTTAACTAGAACCTGTATTTCCAAAAATCTCCTTTGAGAATTTTGATGCAGCCAGCCTATGTGATGCTTTTTTGAAATCCCTAAACTGTTCCATGACTAAATAAGTTTGCAAAATGCTGGGTTAAGTGAAATTAAGCAAATTATTTGAGGTGGGACATCACAGAATTTTTAAATGGCAGATATACTTTGAAAATTTCCCTAAGAATACTATAGTATGCACCATTTCTCAAATGTATTTGCCCCCAGAATCCTATTTAAAGGAAACCTACCTTGGGACTCAAGTCCTGTGAAACACTCTGAGAGTTTATGACATCTGGTCCTATGTTGCTAGAGTGGAAATAATGAAAATGGCTTTATTTTTGGCAACTGGAATGCCCTCTCAGGTGACACTGCTATCCCCAAATGAGCAAATACTTCTTCCCAATAACTATCACACACACAAACAGTTCTTATATCCCTGATAGTTGGCTATCTCAACACATGGTTTGAACTTGAAGGCCATTTGAATGAAGAGTCTATTAGAATATGTATAATCACGTTTGCTAAACAAAATAATACACCGTTTAACAGGCTCCTTAAACCTATACTGGATTAACATATCTAACTAAAAATTATTGCCTTATAATACCTTTGATTAATAGTATAAGATATGTTTTTAATCATAACAGATATGTTTTTAATCAAAATTCAGCATCAAAAGTGACAAGCACAGAGGATTTTTCGGGTGGCAAAATGAATCTGTATGATACTCCAATGGTAGATACATGTCATTATACATTTGTCCAAACCCACTGAATGTACAATACTAAGAGTGAACCCTAATGGACTTTGAGCGATAATGATATATTAATGCGGGTTTATCAGTTATAACAAATGTATACCTCAGGGGTGGGATGTTGAGAGTGGGGAGGCTGTGTATATGTGGTTCTGGGAAATATACCTTCCACTCAATTTTGCTGTGAGCCTAAAACTTCTCTTAAAAATAGTGTATTAAAAAAAAAGTGACAAGCTTATACGTTTTCAAAACATGAAGAGGAACCTCTTTTTCTCTCTTCTAATGGAGGCATAAGTTGAATGAAAATGAAAGAACAAAATCATTGGGAAATATAATGGATTTATAGAAACTTTATGCTCTAAGCACATTTCACGTAAAAAATAGGTCAGTAAAAGCTTTTGCACATGGATGGATAATCGCAGCACTACTGATACCAGATATCTCAATGGCCAGAAATTCTTCAGATGCATTTCCTTTTTTCACAGAATTATTACCGACAGATAGGAAAGCCAGTTTTATTTCAGAGAAGAGCAAATATGCACAAAAAATCCCTAAAATATCACTGATAGCCAAGTTTGACATTTCTTTTTTTAATTGAAGTATAGTTGATTTACAATATTGTGTTAGTTTTACAGAGAAGTGATTCAGTTACACACACACGTATATTTTCAGATTCTTTTCTATTATAGGTTATTACAAGACAGTGAATATAGTTCCTTGTGCTATACAATAAATCCTTGTTGCTTATCTCTTTTACATATATTTTAGTGTGTTTGACATTTCTTGAAATCAAAATTTACTTTAATGGATTTATCGCTTTTAATTAGGAGTACAGGTTTTCCATAGAACCCTTGAGTTAGAAATGCAAAGAGTAACTTGGAGGATATATGATCTTAAGGATAATGAGTTTAATTGAAAAGTCACTTAATGAAGACTGTGGACAAAGTGCATGAAATGTAGAAAAGATTTTTGCTTTCTACCCGATTGAGTCATTCTAGATTCTAAGTCTTAAGTATAAATGTTGGGGGGACTTCCCCGGCAGTCCAGTGGTTAAGACTTTACCTTTCAGTGTATGGGGTGTGGATTCAATCCCTGGTCGGGGAGATAAAATCTCACATGCCTCATGGCAACAAAATTAAAACATAAAACAGAAATAATATTGTAACAAATTCAATAAAGACTTTAAAAAATGGTCCACATCAAAAAAAAATTCAATAATAAATGAATAGATAAATAAATATTGGCATTTGAGAAAGTGTGGCCATCTGTTTTAGTTTTTATTTTATTTTTTTTTTCCAAAATAGAAATAAATGTAATTATACATTCAAAGCTGTTTTGGCACATCTTTATTTTTATTTTTTTTTTTTACATGTTTTTTTTTTTTTCCTTGTTAATTTTCTGTTTAGTTGATCTATCCATAAGTGTGAGTGGGGTATTAAAGTCTCCCACTATTATTGTGTTATTGTTAATTTCTCCTTTCATACTTGTTAGGATTTGTCTTACATACTGCGGTGCTCCCATGTTGGGTGGATATATATTTATAATTGTTATATCTTCTTCTTGGATT
>NW_011494792.1:237003-237548 GCF_000754665.1 Bison bison bison
TTCTTTTATCCTCTCTGATTCATTTATTTCTACCATTCTATCTTCTAATTCACTAATCCTATCTTCTGCCTCTGTTATTCTACTATTTGTTGCCTCCAGAGTGTTTTTAATTTCATTTATTGCATTATTCATTATATATTGACTCTTTTTTATTTCTTCTAGGTCCTTGTTAAACCTTTCTTGCATCTTCTCAATCCTTGTCTCCAGGCTATTTATCTGTGATTCCATTTTAATTTCAAGATTTTGGATCAATTTCACTATCATTATTTGGAATTCTTTATCAGGTAGATTCCCTATCTCTTCCTCTTTTGTTTGGTTTGGTGGGCATTTATCCTGTTCCTTTATCTGCTGGGTATTCCTCTGTCTCTTCATCTTGTTTAAATTGCTGAGTTTGGGAGTCCTTTCTGTATTCTGGCAGTTTGTGGAGTTCTCTTTATTGTGGCGTTACCTCGCTGTGTGTGGGTATGTAGAGGTGGCTTGTCAAGGTTTCCTGGTTAGGGAAGCTTGTGTCGGTGTTCTGGTGGGTTGAGCTGTATTTCTTCTCT
>NW_011494792.1:237648-241746 GCF_000754665.1 Bison bison bison
TCTTCTCTTTGTTCAGTCGCGCTATGGGGAGGGAGGGAGGGATGCTGCAAACAAATGACACTGGCGTGCGCTCGCAGTGCCTCAGCCACACTGGGTCTGCCCCTGCTCACGGCGCGTGTAGCCTCCCTGCCCACACTGCTCAGGCTCTAGGTTGTTCCGCCGGGAACAATCCGAGGCTGGCCCTGGGTTGCATGCACCTCCCAGGTCCAAGCCGCTCAGGTTCAGGCACTCAGGTAGTCCTCAGAGGCGCAGACTCAGTTGGGGCTGCGTTTTGTGCTCTTCCCAGGTCCGAGCAGCTCAGGTGATGAGGTGTTTGGTGAGCGCCAATGCTGCGACTTATCGCCTCCCCGCCACTTGATTATCTGGGTGTAAAACCGGCGCACCTTCTCAGGCAGATGTTGACCGTCCAGACCCCCAATAAGTTTTAGTTAGCAAAGAAGCCAGTTTTATAGATAATGTCTCTCTGGGGCTGCGATTGCCCCCTTCCGGCTCTGGCTGCCTGTCACCGGAGGGGGAAGGTTTGCAGCCGGCTACCTCTATTTAGTCCTTTGTTCCGTGCGCGGGCTGGCGGTGTCTTAGGTTAGGGCTGGCTTTTCGCATGGTAGATACCCCACAGTCTGGTTTGCTAGCCCAAATTATTTCGCTCAGATAGCGCTCAGGGTATTCAGGCCAGATTCTTACTCTCAGCGATGCAGCCCGCGCCGCGCCTCCCTGCCCAGCCCCCGCTTGCTAATGGCGGATGCAGGCGTCTGCGCTGCTTCTCCGCTGGGGGAGTTACCGTAGGGCTCGCAATCTGCGAGTTTTAATTGTTTATTTATTTTTCTCCCTGTTATGTTGTCCTCTGTGCTTCCAAAGCTCGGCACGGATTCGGCAGTGAGAAGGTTTCCTGGTGTTTGGAAACTTCTCTCTTTTTAAGACTCCCTTCCCGGGACGGAACTCCGTCCCTCCCTCTTTTGTCTCTTTTATTGTCTTTAATATTTTTTCCTACCTCCTTTCGAGGAGTTGGGTTGCTTTTCTGGGTGCCTGATGTCCTCTGCCGGCATTCAGAAGTTGTTTTGTGGAATTTACTCGACGTTTAAATGCTCTTTTGATGAATTTGTGGGGGAGAAAGTGTTTTCCCCGTCCTACTCCTCCACCATCTTGGCGCCTTCCCCCTAGTTTTTATTTTATATTTATTTATTATTAAAAAGTTTACTGATATATAATTGACATACAATATTACATTAGTTTCATATGTACAGCCTAGTGAGTCAACATTTGACTACCTTGAGAAATGATCACCACAATAAATCTAGTTATCATCTGTAACCATAAAAATTAATGCAATATTTTTGACTATATTCCCCATGCTTTACTGGGGAGATGGAGAAAGAAGAAGGTATTACTCAATTATCCTCCCTTCTCCCTGTATCCCAAGGATGGTGTCCTTATGATTTGAGGGCCCTTAGGATATCATTGTCCTGCGATGGATGTGATGTTAATGACCTATCTAGGATTTTAGCTTACTCCACTGGGCTCTCACCTCAGATGCTTGCCTGAGACCTGACTTTTTACCGAAGTGTACAAAAAAGCAGTAGACTCAAGCAACAACCCTTTTCACTGGCTTATTCCTCCTTAGAGTCTCATTGCTTCTTTGCTTGTATGGTACCATCAGCAGCTGGTCCTTATACCACATTTGCTCAAGTATTTCTGTATAGTCCTTGGTAAAGCAAAGTTTAACATAACTCCAAGGTAGCATTTTTTGTTTGTTAACAGTAGCTGACAAAAGCAAGATTAATTTTGTTTTTGTTTTAAACAAAGCTTTCAATAGTTAACTGTTTTTTGATTTTTATCTCATTACCTTATCCCTTAAGAAAAATACAACAAATGCAAAAAAATACAGTAAGGAAAATTACTTTAGTGCAGATGTACCTTGAAGGTACGGCAGGTTTGGTTTTAGACCACCTCAATTAAGAAAATATCACAATGAAGGGAGTCATACTAATTTTCTGGTTTCCCAGTGCTTATAAAAGGCATATTTATACTCTCCTGTTGTCTACATGTGCAATAGCATTATATCTAAAAAAGTGATGTACAATAAAAAATAATTTATTGCTAAAAAATGTTAACCATCATGTGAGGTTTCAGCAAGTCATTTTATATATATATATATATATATATATAATTTTTTTTAATTGGGATATAGTTGCTTTACAATGTGGTTTGGTTTCTGCCCCCACTACTGGGCATATACCCTGAGAAGTCATAATCTTTTTGTTGATGGTTGGTCTTGCTTCTTGTTGATGGCTACTGACTGATTAGGGTAGTGGCTGCTGAAGTTTGGGTGGTTTTGGCAGTTTCTTAAATAAGACAACAGTGAAGTTTGCCTCACCGATTGACTCTTCCTTTCACAGAGAGTTTCTCTGTAGCCTGAAATGCTGTTTGATAGTGTTTTTCCCAGAGAAGAACTTTCAAGATTTGAGCCAATCATCTCTAATCCTGCCACTGCTTTATCAACTAAGTTTATGACATATTCTGAATCCTTTGTTGTCATTTCAACAATCTTCACAGCATCTTCACCAGGAGTAGATTCTATCTCAAGAAGCCACTTTTTCTTTGCTCATAAGAAGCAATTCTTCATCTATTAATATTTTATCATGAGATTGCAGCAATTCAGTCATACCTTCGGGCTCTATTTCTAATTCTAATTCACTTGCTGTTTTCACCAGCTCTGCACCTTCCTTCACTGAAGTCTTGAATCCTTCAAAGTCATTCATGAGAGTTGGAATCAACTTTTTCCAAGCTCCTTTTAATGATGATATTTTAAACTCTTTCTATGAAACTTGGGTCTTCTTAACAGTGCCTAGAATAGTGAGTCTTTTTTAGGTTTTCAATTTGTTCAGGCCCATCAGAAAACTCACTATCTATGGCAGCTAAAGCCTCACGAAATGTTATTTCTTAAATAATGAGACTTGAAATCACTCTTGATCCATGGGCTATAGAATGGATGTAGTGTTAGCAGGCATTAAAGACAACATCAATCTCATTGTACATCTCTGTTTAGAGCTCTTGGGTGGCCAGGTGCATTGTCAATGAGAAGTAATAGTTTGAAAGGTATGTTTTTTTCTGAGCATTAAGTCTCAACATTTGACTTCAAATATTTGGTAAACCATGTTGTAAACAAATGTGCTGTCACCTAGGCTTTACTGTTCCATTTATAGAGCACAAGGAAAGTAGATTTGACGTCATTCTTTACGGTCTTTTCAGAATGGTAAATGAGCATTGGCTTCAGTTTCACGTCACCAGCTGAATTAACCCCTAATGAGAGAGTTAGTCAGCCTTCCCTTTGAAACTGTGAACCCAGGCATTGACTTCTCTCTAACTATGAAAGTTTTAAATGGCATCATCTTCCAATAGAAAGCTGTTTCATCTACATTGAAAATTTGTTGTTTAGTATGAGTAAAGTGAGTGAAGTCGCTCAGTCGTGTCCAACTCTTTGTGACCCCGTGGACTGTAGCCTACCAGGCGCCTCTGTCCATGGGATTTTCCAGGCAATAGTACTGGAGTGGATTGCCATTTCCTTCTCTGGGGGATCTTCCCGACCCAGGGATTGAACCTGGGTCTCCTGCATTGTAAACAGACGCTTTACTGTCTGAGCCACCAGGGAAGTTGTTTAGTATAGTCACCTTCATTAATTATCTTAGCTAGATATTCAGAATAACTTGCTACAGCTTCTGCATTAGCTCATGCTGCTTCACCTTACATTTTTATTTATGGAGGCAGTTTCTTTTCTTAAACCTCATCTGCTACCTTAAAAATTTTCTTCTGCAACATCCTTAGCTCTCTCAATCTTCATAGAATTGAAGATAGTTAGGCTTTGTTTTCGGAGAAGGCAATGGCACCCCACTCCAGTACTTTTGCCTGGAAAATCCCATGGACGGAGGAGCCTGGTAGGCTGCATGCAGTCAGTCCATGGGGTCGCTAGAGTCGGACACAACTGAGTGACTTCACTTTCACTTTTCACTTTCATGCATTGGAGAAGGAAATGGCAACCCACTCCAGTGTTCTTGCCTGGAGAATCCCAGGGACAGAGGAGCCTGGTGGGCTGCCGTCTCTGGG